>NC_133538.1:342520221-342838340 GCF_048544455.1 Silene latifolia
ATGGATTTTTCATTATTAAATTCGGATTTAGGTGAAAAATAGGTTAATATGAGTTACATTTCGAATCTGGTCATAGAAATTTAATATGTTGTCACATGGAATTTTACAAGATGTGTGTAAAATAATTGGCTATAAAGAAGTCTTTTTGCATGATTTATGGATTTTTGAAGAAAAATAGCATAAATAGTGACATTATTAGTGAAAAATTAATAAAACATAATCTATGACTTAAGAAAAACGTCTAATGTTGCTTTTTATTGTCATTTTTAGATCTAAAATTGAAAAGTTAATGAATATAATTTTTCCCATATTTTTATGATTATTTTAGTCAAAACCGATAAACCGCAACATTGTTTTTCCGGAAAAATTTCGAAATTTTTAACCTAAGTTTTTGAACATTATGAGAGTCATGGTATTTTTCCAGAATGTTCATGAGTTTAAATTTCAAATTTTGAATTTATTTGAAATTTTGTGATTTATTTGAAGTTTATAGCTTATTTTTGTAATTTTAGTCCATTAATGAACAATTTTATAAATATAAGTTAATTATGGTCAAATTATTAGTGAAGACTAAATTTTGAGTCCTAAGAGGTTAGGGTAATTAACTTATGCATAAATATGAATTTATGTAATTTTGTGATTATAAAATGTTGAATCACGCAAATCCGTAAAAAACCGAGTAATATACGATATTGGCTAATTAAAGGCGATTTAGCATAAAATTGAGCATGTTCATACATATTATAATGCTGCATTTTCTTTATGATTGTCATAATTTTAATTTATATAATTTTTGAATTATGTAATTTTACTTAGTATGGCCTTCGATTTAATTGGTATTTCCCGATATGTATGGGAATATCGATTCGGTTGTAATTTTATTGTGATCTCGTATCACAGTTTTGTAATTTAATAGATTTATTTTATTTTAGTTACAAATGTATAATAGGAAATTATGTAATTTATTATGTAATTTTATTCATTCCGGAGTTCCCAAAGACGGATTTCTTCAAGTATGGCGATACATAAAGACGGTGTTACCTCGAGATGCGTGCCACAACCGAAGTTCAAGGGACCAATGGAGTTGGTTTCCGAATATGTAATAGTTAAATAGTTTTTCTATTTTAGGAAAGGCCATACTAGGATTTATTTATTTATTTTTATGCTTGCATTTTATTTTATGTCACATGCATCGCTAAATCGCCATAACTAAAACATGCATCTTCTTTTATCGAGTTTATCTTCCGTGTCAATTAAAATTATCGTAGTTCACCGCTTTAGTTCACTTAAAACGTGATAGATAATAAATTGACATGACCTCTCGCTAAAACAATTAATTGAGACATAGCCTTACCAAATAGTAGAAACCATGAAAACCTATTTCGCGAGGGAGTGCACTCGGCTACCCCGGGGTACAAACCTTGTTACGTAGGGGAAGTGGGTGATAAATGTCTAATCCACCGAATTCATGTTGATGAGGGTTTCATCGGCTACCCCGTGCCTAAGTTAATATGGGTTTGGATAATGGACACATTTATTCGAAATTTGGATTGAACTCAACAAAAGTAATTGATAAGGGTTTCATCGGCTACCTCGTGCCCTTGTTGATGTGTTTTGGGCTATAGATAAACATTAGAGTAATTTTATCGACCAAGAGTTCTAAAAGTAGAATCGATTAAAAGGTTAATCCACCGAGTTATATTGATAAAGGTTTCATCGGCTACCCCGTGCCTAAGTTGATATGAATTTGTGTCTTGGAATCATTTATCATAGTTGGGTAGAGGTCACTATGTAAATGCCTTACTTGTTATTTACAAGTATTAATAAAACGATAAATGTTAAGTTTTCCACTATTCCGTTTTTATATTGTTCTATTTCTTTACCACAATTCATATACGATATCATTTCGATTTTGATACAAATCTCCATTAAAACATAGTAACTAAAGACAAAATTTGAATTTGCTTCTAAAACCTCAAACGAACCATTGCTAAGGATCTCTTGTAAAGAGTATAGATTAAAGTTATTCATTATCAAACAGGTTTTGATTCTTGACTAACACTTCTACTTACAATGGATTATGCTTCATATACTTAATTGAATTAAGTACCTTGAAGCGATAAATTGTTTTGGTGATTAGATTTTTAGAATTCGTAATTGACCAAAATAACGCAACCACTTCAATGAAAGTTTTAAGACTAAAACGAACAAATGAAGAGTAATCTTCATGAATTCAATTTTGCTTCTCAAAGCAAAGACTCATTGAAATGAGTGGGAGCATTCTCTTAAACCGTTAAGATGAGGACGAGGTTCGAGAAGTAAAAATTATAATGGAATTGATACAAGGTAATGTTAAAAGTAAAGTTATTGAGAAATAACGATACTAAACCTATCAATCCCGACCGATAAAGTTTCCATTGTCTTAAATGTTAAACACAAGAAAGGAAACTACCCCAAATTATTGAAGAATCAACAAGTTAGTTGTGGGACATCTAATGGGACCTTCTTCTTTAAATGTTTATTTGATTAAACATAATTTTTGCTAGTACCACTTCGTCAATATTAGAAACCAGTGGAGGTTTTCATCATTGTACTTGATACATAGGATGATTAGAATATGACGACTAGCAACGATAATGTCGAGAGATAGAGTAATTGTGTACTCAATCTAGTTTTTGGATTTAAAGTTGTACTTAATTGTGACTATTAAGTGCATAAACTCTAAATAAGAATATAAACTTGTTAAGATACAAAAGAGGTTTCACTTTTGTGACCCTATACACCACGATTTGATGTATGGCGAGCCCATTATCAAGGTGATTATATTCTAAACCAAACTAGAAAGATATATCATGTAGATGATGTAAGACTCAAAGTGGTAACCCAAGATTAAACCTTAAATTTTGGAATGATGAACGCAAAGAGTTATCGAGTACTCTTGAAACCATTAGATTGTTAATGGTATATGCGTATCTTGTATTCAAAGCAAGATGTCTCGTGCCTTTTTGGTTGAAAAGGAGATCGAGGTTGTAAATCATCGATCCAAAATAGGTTGATCATCATCTTTACCAACGAGTTAAGTTGACTAATATGTTCACTTAATAAGGTAAATAGAGAAATCTTTGAAGAATTTCAAAAAGTTCAAGGAATTACGATTTAGTCGTGATGGGATTATCAAAGTGAAGACTTTGATATAAGCCAAATGAATTGTGATATAGTATCACAAATTAATCTCTCTTAGCACGCATTATGGAATAATGTATGGTTGGATAAGAATTCAAACGCTATTCGATATGGTTTAGACTTCAATCAAGTTACTTTGAGTTACTTGATCCTTTTGGGGAATTTATCATTTTTGTCTAAATTATTTTTCCACTAAATCAAATCATATGAGATATGAAATGGTAAGGGTACCATGTTTGTAAGTTTTCACAAGAAACAAATGCTCATTTTTCCCTTTTCAATTATCACGAGCACGACGGGTTTGCGGCTCATGAAGCTGTCTTTCTAAAATACAAGTTTATTTCTAGAAGACAGAGTGGGAGAAATTATTCAAGAGCCACAGAGAATGTTATGTCGCAAGAAACTGGTCTTTCTTGGCTACATGAAACGTTTTGTGTAAGACATTGTTTCTTCAAAACCTAGGAGGTTAAATTCGTCACTTGTTAAAAATGATGAATTCATGCTACTTTTAAGAAAGTAAAGAGCTTATAACTTACAAAAGAAATTGTTTGATTCAAGTTGATTACTTCTAGAAAGTAATGAACATATGACTTACATAAGAGTGTTTAAGTCACAACTCAATACAAGGCTTAGAGCCATGAAAATCCGAAACAAAAGGGCTTGATTAGTGACAAAGGGTTTTGCACTAATAAAGAGATATTTCAAAGCAAGATTGGTTGCAAAGAGTTTTGCACCAGTTGAAATGCTAAAGTCTATTTGGATCTTCTTAGGGATTGTGTTTCATTATTATGAAATACATAGAGAGTGAATCTAAAACCCACTTCTTCAATTAGAAGGAATGTATTCAATACATGTCTTGAGTTTTATAGATTCTTGCAATCCTAAGATAATGTGCAACTTAAGAGAGGGTATTAAGTAGGACATCAATGAGATAGAATCAACATTTTGATCATGTCGTAAAACATTTCTCGATAAGTCGAGAAGTTGTGTTTATACATGGAGTTTAGTGGGAGTTACGAAATTTTAATTAGTCCGATATGTGGATGACATATTGATCATTGAGAATGATTTAAGACTTTTGGAGTATTATAATACATCTTGAATATCCGGTTTTATGAAGATAAATCCACATGATATTAGCATCAATAAGAAGTCTTACGTTGATAAGATTCATGATTAGTTCAATTAATTGAACATATTTGATTGATTCCATTTGCTTCCGCTGCCGGATCAATTAAATGAGTAAAGATGTATAACACTTCATATACTTTGAGTATGATGAATTGTTTTCAAAATCGAATTTAAGTAATCTTTACCAAGTAAGCCATAAAGATTACCCTTAAGTGCTTACAAGAAGCATTAAGGCTATAAAGCAAAGTGTTTATGATGCAATATTGTGTAAGGGTGTTACACAAGTGACAATTGACAATTGAGATTGCGCATGGTTTCCGACAAAACCATAATCAAAACACATTAAGATGGTTAACATACCATTGTGGCTATGTTAATTAAGAAGTAGATTTTCTAGAATCGTTCTAGGAAATAAAGAACAATGAGAGATATTTATAACAGAAATTGAGCACACTTGCGATCATGAGATGTGCAAGAGGGATGGGTCTCGCACACTGTGAAAACAGTGGGAGCTATTCTTAGGCTAGAAGACCTATGTCTTGATTGGATCTCGACACGTACTCAGAAAGTTTTGTGATGCAAATGTATACATTACAAAGGAAAACGAGTATGTAGTAAGGTTAAGTAAGGTACAAGAAATTGATAAAACCTACTAACCAAAGCCTTCTCAAAGGCTAAACATGATGAGTCATGTCATTTCAATTGAATTGAAATGAACAACTACGTACAAGATCAAATTAGATTATAGAACATGAAATAGTAATCAGGCATTGACTATTCATATGTGATAATCGCATTTGTCGTTCGAGTTTTACTTTAAAACTCTTTTATTATACTTTGTTACATCCAAACGGGTTGTAAAGACAATTGAACCCCGTTAAAGTGAACACGGATTAGCATTGTATTCGCCCATAGTCACTTGTATGAGGTGACGTCTCGAAGTGACTAGAGTGTGATGCGATTGATGGCAAGTTCAAGTGCCATACAGTCATGTGAGATGACTAGTCGATCACATAGGCAGACTGTTAGGAACACTTTGTCGGGCCTTATGACCGCTTATAAAGTTCTGGCAAATTTATATAGCCTGGTCGTGGCGAGAGCTGCTATAGTATTCTAATGAGTCGATTCTTTTGACTAAAGACTATTCGCCTAAGATGGCACAGTTTCAGATTAACTTTGATTTGTGTTACTACGACCTTCGTAAATGGGGTCAAATGGGCATATTTTGGGTTATGATGGCTGTGGCTAGTCGAAGGGAATAAGTGCGATAGGAATTGTCCACCCCCTTGTCAGGGTTATAACAATATCTCAGGGCCACTCGAGGAGTAATGAACTGGAAATGCGTGGCCACGCTCGGAAGGTATCTATGATAGATAAATCCGGTCAATCAGTTATTCTCCAGATCGAGGAAACCACTCTCGATATGATCACTTGCAAGTACGACCTGAAAGACACCTTGCATTGAGTGGGAGATAGTAATAGGACAAGAGAATTGGTGACGCACACTTGTCGAGGACAAGTGGTAGATTGTTGGGAAATGTGTCCTCAACAATAGTGCGATTACATGATTTAAATATCATTATTAAATCTCATTTTAAGAATACATGTGGGATGTAATATTTTACAGTCAACTGGTCCACACATATCGGTTATTGATGGGGCATATTCTGCACCCTCTGACCAAGTCAACATATTGAGCAAGGTCAAAGATATCCACAGCAAGTCAACGGCTTAAACAGCCTAACCGACGCAGCCTATCGGCCTGCCTCTTGTGCCTCGGCTAGGACACCTTGTCCGACGGGGGCACACATCCGCGAACTCATATCCAAGACCCCTCGGCGGCGAGTCAACAGGGCCCGCCGGCCTGCCATAGGTCCCTCGGCCGAGGGTAGCTCAGTCTTTCCACCTGCTAGCCACTTGGCCACTACGTGACAAAAGGTGAAAGTCTATAAATACTCCTCAACTATCATTGAGGAAAGGATCCACAATTGAACCTAAGAATCACTATTCATCTGGTAATATCTTCCTTATCTCTCTACAATACGTACTTTGCCAAGTAGCAACCACTTACCTCTCTAAGTTACTAACTTGAGCGTCGGAGTGAGTTCGCTCGGCCCAAAGCCGAGCCCTCGCTTGTTCATCGTTTCAGGAGACCGCAAGGAGGATTCAACTAAAGACGTCATTCTACAAGCACGGGTGGTAACATATAACTGCTCTGGAATTACACCCGGAACAATTGGCGCCGTCTGTGGGAAACAGATACTAGAAGCTAGTCACATTCATTCCCAAACAAAAAAAAAAAAAACAAAACAAAAACCCACCCAAAAAAAAAAAAGCTAAGAAGATGTCAAAACAACAAGAGGCATTCGTAACTGACGAAACCGAGCTCTGCCAAGATGATACCGTCCACAACTCTGGAGTTGCGCAGCCCTCCACCGGCCGGGTAATTCAGCCGGAATACGGGATGCCAATAATACCAGATACGCCGCTGCCCGCCAACCAGGTCACCATCATGGGACATGTGGTTGATGTAGCGAAACTAAAGCTACTCCTGGACCTCATTAGTAGTACGTCGGCTCACACTGTCACACCGACAAGAGCGGCGGAACCCGTCCAGGAGACCAGGGCCCAGAACGTGACTCCAAGAGACTTGAATGAAGCAATGGAAGAAGCTGGCCCCGTCAAGACGCCGGAGGAGCCCAGCGTGCTAGTGGTGGACCTAAGCTCCTCCCGCACCCGCGGGAGGACAGCGTCGCCGTGGCACCGACGAGGCCTGCCTCAGAGGAGTGAAAGAAGTCCGACTCGTCAGAGTCGGAGAAGAAGCCCGACTTACCATAGTCGGAGGAGAAGCCCCACCCAGTACGAGGAGAGGGGCCGGACTAGGAATGCGAGGAGCCGATCGCCGCGTGTCATTCGACACGTGGTCAGACAGCCCCTCAGTGCCTATGTCCTTGACACCGCCGTGCCAGCCAAACTGAAATTGCCGGCGTTCACTTACAAAGGGGATAGCGACCCCACCGACCATGCCGAGGCCTTTGAGTCGTACATGTCGGTGTGGGAATAACCCGATGAAGTCTGGTGCCGAGTCTTCCCAACGACCTTGCATGGGATGGCTCAGAGTTGGTACAAAGGGCTGCCCGACGGCTCGGTATACTATTACGCCGACCTAAGGGACGCCTTCCTAGCCCAGTACTCTTGCAATAAGAGGAAGGCCGTGGAGACGTCGGACCTCCTAACTATTAGGCAGGAGGGGGGCGAGTCTCTACGAAGCTATGTGAAGAGGTTCGATGCCAAGGTTCAAAGAAACCGGAGATTAATCCCGAGCTGGCGGCCTTCGCGCTAATGAAAGGCCTCCCAAGGGGAGACTTAAAAAACGAGCTCATTAAGTCCGGAGGCCTGGGCTTAGACGCCGCCAGGAAGATGGCCGACCAAACCATCAAGGTAGAGGACTATCACAAGACCTGGGTAGGCCACAGCGAGGCTGGGCACTCAGAGAAGAAGAGCCACCGGGAGGACAACCCGGATGAAAGACGCCGTGACAATAATAGGTCACGGTCTGATAAATCTGCCAGAAAGCAGAGCTCGGCGGGCGCCGGGGGGAGTTCGGGAACATACCACCAAAGGCGGTACCGTGATCACACCCCCCTTGTAGTATCTGCCGCCGAGGTCTTCGCCCTGAGCAAGGGCGAGGGCCAGAAATGGGAAAGGCCTCCCAAGCCGAAGGGAGACGGTGACACGAGCCAGTACTGCGAGTACCACGGCCACACCGGTCACCTTACTGACAACTGCCGGCATCTTAAGAATGCCATTGAAGAGCTAATCCGGAAGGGGAGCCTCGGCAAGTATGTTGCCAAAAGCCAAAAGACTGAGGCCGGCGGTTCAAATAAGAAATCCGTCTTTGAACGGATAGGAGTGATCCATGTTGTCATCGGGGGCAACGAGAACGGTGGGTCCGCTCATGGACACAAACGGCACCTGAACGAGCTGTATCAGGCCATCAACTTTGTGCCCAAAATAGCGGTCCCCGCTTCCAACATCCCCGATATGACTATTGGGAAGAAGGACTACGAGGGAGTCATCGCTCCTCACAGCGACCCACTCATAGTCCACTTGGACATCTCCAACCACCTGGTCAAGAGGTGCCTGATTGACACGGGCGCCTACACGAACATCATGTTCAGGGAATGCTTCCTCAACCTCGGCCTGAAAGTCAAGGACCTAAGCCCTTGCACCACCACCATTGTACGGCTTCTCCGGGGGACTAGTACCCCGGGTTCAATCGGGATCACGGTGATGTTCGGCGAAGGGGTTGCGGCTAAGAATATCCTAGCTGAGTTCGTGGTCATTGACGGCTCGTCCGCCTACAACGTTCTTATCGGCCGAGTCACACTGAGCGAGGCGGACGCGGTGATGTCCATACGGGCCCTGACACTGATGTATGTCTCGGACCGGGGGGAAGCGCATAAGCTCGTCTCCAAGGACGAGAAGGACGAGGTGGTCAACACCCAGATATCCGCCAGAGGGTGCAACATGCAGTCCCTCAAAGTGGCAAGGAAGTCAGAGAAGGGGAAAAGCCCATCCTTACAACAGGAGGGCGACCTCATGGATGCAACTGACGGCTAACTAGGAAGGTGTGCCTTTAATAAGCCGTTAGAACACTGACGATCTCAGAGAATACCTTGTAAAGTGCCGGAGGTGCCCAAGACAACTGTGGGTACCCCGACACATGTTTATATCTAATGAGGAATCGTCCAAGTTCTCCATCAAAGTGTTCATTTCCCAAATAGTCACTATCAGAAACAGGTACCGACTCACACTGTCATACCGACAAGAGCGATAGTCACTATCAGAAACAGGTACCGGCTCACACTGTCATACCGACAAGAGCGGCGGTCATCATCAAGAAGTAGACACCACGGAAGTCACGCCAACTCATGCTGTCGCGTCGTAACCCCTAGTCGCCTCGGCCAACCGAAGGCCTGGCAGGGGACACAACGATCGATACGCCAACTCATGCTGTCGCGTCGTAACCCCTAGTCGCGTCGGCCAACCGAAGGCCAGGCAGGGGACACAACGATCGATACGCCAACTCATGCTGTCGCGTCGTAACCCCTAGTCGCCTCGGCCAACCGAAGGCATGGCAGGGGACACAACGATCGATACGCCAACTCACGCTGTCGCGCCGTAACTCCTAGTCGCCTCGGTCCGCCGATGGCCAGGCAGGGGACACAACGGTTGATACGCTAACATGTTCAAGAAAAAGACGTTAAACACAGTTGAGATACGCATTCTAGCTGCCTCGGCTGAGCCGAAGGTAAAAATAAAAAGCGCTCAATTAATAACCCAAGAAGACAAGAAAAGACCTCGGCCAAGCCGAAGGCAAAATAAGCAAGCTTTCATTAATGATAACAGATTACAAACGAGAAGAATACAGACGACGGCCGTCCCCATAGGGATAAGCCTAAACACAACCTACCAAGAGTTTTACAACAAAACAAGGGAAAGAAAAGCAAAAGATTACAAACATATCATTTGAAGCGCCAAAAATGGCAGGGAGGAAAGGCTCAATAGTTGGCCCCCGAATAGCTAAAGCTATCCGAGATGCCGGGTGAGTCTGGTGACGACCGCCCGTCTCCCTATGCCTGTTGCTGCCCTCCATCAGTAGCAGCAGCATCTTCAGTGGCCGGCTCAGAAGAAGGCTCGACGTTTTCAAGTGCTTTTAGCCTCTCAGCCTCCTTCACCTTTGCGTCATAGGCCGCCTTGGCCTCAACTATCTGAGCCGCCTCCGCCTTCTCCGCAGCCGCTGCCTCTGCAGCCTCAGCCATCACATCCAGAAGCTGGTCAAATTTATCCCACGGGAAGGAGCCGTCGGGGATGAGCTTTTTGATTGCCTCCCTGGTCGCCTCCGCGGCCTGGTCCCGGAATTGGGCGCACATTTTAGGGAGGAGATCATCTTGAAGCATTTCAATATCCTTCTCCTTTTGAGCAAGGGTAGCCTGCGTGTCCCTGAGCACCTCCGCTTGGTTATGGAACAGATCCTTCCACTCTTCCCTCTTGGCAACCACGACGTCATAAGCGCCCTTATACCTGTCCCGCTCCTCCATCATCTTGGCAGTGGCGGCATCAGCATCCTCAACCTTGGCCTTCTCGGCCCCTAGCATCTTCTCAGCTTCCTCCACACGCTTCTTGGCAGCAAGGAGATCCAGCTTAGCCTTCCCGGCTTCTCCCTTTGCAGCGGAGAGGTCAAGCCTGAGCCGTTGGATCAGTGGCCTAGCACAGGCCATGGTCCATTCTGCTCCATAATGTAGGAGCCGGCCAGTTGAGTCCACTTCGCCAGCCTCTCGAATATTTTTGTACCCTCCGCCACAAGCTCGGTGGGGGGAACCTTCTGGAGTGCGGAGTCAACGGTGACATTCCTATCACCCGCCTTCTCGGTCGCTTCTCTAATTGCCGATCGAAGAAGAACGGCACGCCGACGGCGGATCTACAAAAAATTTACACAGCGCATCCATGTCAACATTCATCGACACATCAGAGAGTCTGTCATCGGGAATGCATAACGAACCAGCTAAGTTTGAACCACAGGTCAGGTCCGTACCAGTCTGGACCCTCTTAGTTGGAGGACCGGGTGAATCAGTTTTTTCCCCGGCAGCGGCAGAAGCCGACAATGGCTCTTTTCTCTTCTTGGGAGAAGGAGGGCCCTTCGCAACGGTCACCCTCTCCTCGGAGACATCGATGACCTCCACGTGCTCCTTCTGGACCGTTGGGGTTGAAGAGGGAGCAGGGATCGACAACGCCGCACCTGACCTTGCCTTTGACGTTCTCTTCGGCACACCCCGAGGACCCGTGCTTGAGCCGCCGCCTGATCCAGCGCCTTCAGCTGCTTGTCCATAAGTTCGTTGGGAGCCAATCTACGATCACGCGTGTCGGCCTGAGGGTGCTGCTCAACGACGTTCCCGTCCTTATCAAGCCCCAACTTCTTCAAGGTCTCCTCAGACAGATCCTGGCCAAACCGGTCTGCAACAAACCAGACAAGAGTTACATAAAAGAAGTAAGACAAAGCTCTAAAAACAGGAGCGTATTAGGCAAAGATGGGCCTCACACCGACCCTACTCACCCTGGTTGAGGGCCGGTATGAGGCCGACGCGGCAAAGCAGCTCATCCTGAAGAATAATCTGAGTCGGGGGCACCCATCCCTTCTCAGCATCAAACAGCTGCATCGCCCGCTCCTGGTCAGCACTAAGAACAACCCTTCTGGCATCCATTTTGTGCTTACTCTGGGAGACCCATTTTTCACGCTCCCTTTTACTCTCGCACCGTAAGTTGACTTGGTGCTGGAAGGACCGGGGCAACGGATAGTCATCCGGCACTTTGACATACACCCACCGCCCCTTCCAGTCCTTGCAAGAAGAAAGCTTATCAACGGAGAGGACGCCCGGCTTCATCTGCACGCTGTACCACCCCACCTTACCGGGGGTCGACGCCCGAAGATGATGAAGCCGGCGGAATAAATTAACTGTAGGTACCTCCCCCTTGAAAAGACAGAGCCACACGAAGCCAACTATCGTCCTAACGGCCAACGGATGCAGCTGAGCCACGGCAACGTTCATAGCTTTGACGATGGCCGTGACGTATTTGTTCAAAGGAAACCGGAGGCCATATTCCAGATGCCTGATATATACGCCGATATGCCCCGGAGGAGGGCAACAGACCGCCTGACCCTTCCCAGGGGTAACAATTTTGTACCCCTCACCGAAGTAGAAATGACCCTCGAAAGAGTTCCACCGAGCAATCGGCGAATTTATTGGTCCGAGCACGGTCGGGACTCCGCCACGCCTCGCCGTGGCCCAGGATAGGCGGCCTTTCCTCACCAGAAGGAATCCCTTCCTCACAGTCATCATCCTCCCCACCCTCCGGAGCTTTTGGATCGACTTCAGGAGACGGAGACCTAGGGCCCCCAAACCTTATCGGGATGGCGTTTAGTATCTCCTCCTCATCAAGATGCGACGGGGAACCCCCCGGCGCAGGCTTACTAGGTCCAGCACCAGCAGAAGACATGTTACAACAAAGCTTACGAGTTAAAAAGAGAATTTATTTGTTTACCTTGAAGAAAACTGCCACGCCGGAGTGATGATTCTGAAAGCTAGAGAGAGGTTTCGACACAAGGGCTAGAAAGAAGGAAATTTTTTAGGAAATGAAATTGGTGGCCAATTTCAGGGACTAAGTACCCTATTTATAGAGGAAAGCCCATGAAGAGAGACCAATCAGGGCGCAACCCATGAAACGTCAGCCAATCAACAATCAGACACGTGTCAGACATGCAGCCACGGAATGTCAATCGTTGCAACAGTTGAATGTCAATCAATGCAACAGTGACCAAGCGTCTTCAACACGCCCCTTCATATATCTCTGCCTATTCATCTTCCTCGACAAGTCCCTAAGTGTCTATTCTCCGCCGGCCACGTGATCAACCAAGCCAGAAAGCACCGGCCAGGGGGCAATCAGAAACAACCGGCACTCTCTACCTTGGTCTCAGCCAGCGTCATTGCCTTTTTCCACATCGGACGTCCATCACACATCCATGTGGAGGGGGGATATGGTACGGCCTAAGCAGAACCATGCCGGGGAAGAAGAAGGAGCCGGGGCAGACATTTTCACTTGCGCAGAATATACGCTCAGCATACATCGGAGCCCATACCACGGCATAGACTACGCTGGGGGCAAATTGATGGGCATATTCTGCACCCTCTGACCAAGTCAACATATTGAGCAAGGTCAAAGATATCCACAGCAAGTCAACGGCTTAAACAGCCTAACCGACGCAGCCTGTCGGCCTGCCTCTTGTGCCTCGGCTAGGACACCTTGTCCGCCGGGGGCACACATCCGCGAACTCATATCCAAGACCCCTCGGCGGCGAGTCAACAGGGCCCGCCGGCCTGCCATGGGTCCCTCGGCCGAGGGTAGCTCAGTCTTTCCACCTGCTAGCCACTTGGCCACTTGGCCACTACGTGACAAAAGGTGAAAGTCTATAAATACTCCTCAACTATCATTGAGGAAAGGATCCACAATTGAACCTAAGAATCACTATTCATCTGGTAATATCTTCCTTATCTCTCTACAATACGTACTTTGTCAAGTAGCAACCACTTACCTCTCTAAGTTACTAACTTGAGCGTCGGAGTGAGTTCGCTCGGCCCAAAGCCGATCCCTCAGTTTGTTCATCGTTTCAGGAGACCGCAAGGAGGATTCAACTAAAGACGTCATTCTACAAGCACGGGTGGTAACATATAACTGCTCTGGAATTACACCCGGAACAGTAATGATTGGCTGACTAGAGTTTGACATTACTGTCGTGCGACGGTGGTGATCAGTTGATCCCCTTAGGTCATACCTATATGGAAATACTCTTAATTGATTATTTAATTAATCGTATACCGATACGAGTTAATTAAATTGCTTAAAATTGACGGATGATTTTGTGAGTATAATTTACGTATCTTATTGTAAATATGATTAAATGAGACACGGTCTAAGTAATCGAATTGTTTTATTACTTAGATGAAATCATTGTTTACAGAAACAATTGAAACGGAATGAATAAATTATTATAAATACAGAATGTTGTAATTTATAATTTGGAAACATTTTGGCACGAGTAATTACGAATTACTAGTCAATTTTGTAAATGACATATTTTATGAGTATGTTGATTTTTAATATGTTAAAAATATATTACATTGTGACATGTCATGTAACATGTTACATGTGACAAAATTGACAAATGACAAAATAAAATGGACCATCCATTTTATTATGAAAGTGCCGAAATTAGAGGGAGTGTTGGGTTAATATTGTGTTTTCATATTAGTGGAAAACATAATTATTAAAGACTACCTACTAGCCTTGCAAGCCTAAGCTTTTGAGAAGAGCAAAAACAAAAGGCATTGGGCATACTACCCAATGCTCTTTTTCGGCCACCCACAAGAAAGAGAGAAGAGCTTTTCTCTTTTACATTATTATTCATTCTTCCCATCTAATTTTCTAGAGTAAGAAAATGCAATAAAAACTCTCTACAATTTATGATAATTCTAGAGAAATAAACTCACATATACTCCCTCTTGACCGAGATTTTCAAGAGTAAAATGCAATTTATTTGTGTCAATTTTATAGTAAAACTAATATTATTACTAGATCTAAATAATATTAGTTATTAAGAGATTTCCTTGGGTGTATGCTTTTGGGAGGGATTCTATACTTGAATCCTTGTTCTTCCATTTGGAGAGCTCAAGAACAAGTGAGGAGGTGAACTCACTTGTGCCCATAAATCCGAAAATCACAATGTAAGATGATGGTTTCTTCACTATATTTTATATTGTTTGCATGCATAAGATCACTTGTTAATTTTATGACAGATTAAATTAAAGCATATATGAATATGTTGAGTATATAGATCTACTTTTCCTTCACGCCCGACTTCCACCACTGCCTGCCTACCACCTTCCACTCCGACCACCTCCCACTTTACCCGCCGCCAAGAAGCGGCGTAGACTTGAGACTGGAGTGGGGTCCACACCTTCCGGGAGTGCCCAGCCTTCCACGGCTACTCCCATCCCGACCCCTACCTCTACTCCTACTCATGCACCCATCGACCAGACACAGGCACTGCCGGTCCTACCGGATACTTTTGTACCACCTCCACCCTTTGTGGCGTCCGCGGTCATGGACAAAGGGCGCCGTGACGGTTTGTTGTATGATATTGCAGAGAAACAGGCTCGTATGGAGAGGGACTTAGCTCTTACCTTGCACCCTCTGTACGAGTACCACTTGAGGCGACACCGTCCGATCCCAGAGGGTTGGCCACACCCTTCCTTTTACCGGTACCCAACTGAGGGGTACCCGGAGTCTGCTGAGGAGGAGGAGGAGGACGAGGACCCTGAGGTTGCAGTGGAGAGAGCTCGAGCTGAGTAGAGGAGGAGGTGAGAGAAGGAGGAGTATCCGGAGTTCACGGTGGAGGACATCCGTGACGAAGAGGCTGATGAGTAGCTAATGGTCTACTCACTTCCCTAGTTTTCTGGGCTGGTTTGGGGAAGTTCGTGTTTTCTATGTCCATCTTACTCTTTTATTTTTGTCTCCTTTTTATTTTATTGTTTTTATTCTTTATTGGTTGTATATTCCCGTTCCCCTGTATATATCTGCTGGTTATTTATCTGCTGTTAGTCTTGATAATATTAGTCTGCTGGTGTATGCTGGAGGACAACGAGGGCGTTGTCCGTTTTGGTTTGGGGAGGGTATTGCATCCTTTTGAGTCTACATTTGCATTTGTTTTGCATTAACGTTTATTTATTTCAGCTTGCATTGTTTATT
The DNA here is from genome assembly GCF_048544455.1 of Silene latifolia. Classification (NCBI taxonomy): domain Eukaryota; kingdom Viridiplantae; phylum Streptophyta; class Magnoliopsida; order Caryophyllales; family Caryophyllaceae; genus Silene; species Silene latifolia. Next base: position 342,535,900 of record NC_133538.1, read on the forward strand.
TATCTGATTTAAAAAAAAACGAAAATTAATAAAATATTCACGTTTATTTTTTCATATAGGTTGAGTCAGATTTCCGTGATGAAACTGCACTATAGCTTGTCATTTCGCTTGAACCTTGCACTTCTGTTGATAGTTATTTGCTTTGTCATATGCATAGTCTACGAGTTTCTATTCAAATATAGCTGACTGTTTAGACTTGACCTGATAAATTGGCAAACTACTCCATAATTTCTGAGTTTTAGAGCCCATAACTGGTGACATTCATGACCAGTTAATTAAGAATTGAGAGTAGTACACCTTGCATAGCATGTTCATCATTTTTGCACTTTTATGACATTCAATTTCTTGTCAAATGCACACATTTGGGTTTGTGGTTGTTGTCACATGCAGGGAGGTGCTTGCAAATTTCCCCCCTTTCCTTATATTTTTCACCCATTTAGCCCCACATAAGCCAAAACTTGCCTTTTTGACCCATTAGCTACATCCCAAACTGAGCCTGCCTAGTCAAGCTAGTTTAGTATGTCTTTTGTGGTATGAATTTGTATGGAATTGGTGTAAATAGAGGAGGGAGAAAAAGTAAAAAAAAAGAATTGAAAAAGAAAGAAAAAAAAGAGTGAAAAACGTGAAGAAAGAACAACAAATAAATGAAGAAAAAAAAGAAGGCTGATTCACGTGAAAAAGAAGAAGAAGAAAGAAAAAAAAGGGTTTCATTTGTTATTTTGATTCATTTAGACGGTGTTTAAAAAAGGAAAGTTTGTGACCGTCTAACTCCTCCATTCTTATTCCATATTTTTGAGGAGATTGTGTTTGACTTTAGTGAGCTGTGTGCGAAATGAAGGGCACTTGTATTCTATTTTTCAGTCAGTTGAAATTCGGATGGTTTATTATGGTCCTGTTAGGAACTAGCTTGATGCTTTTACCTCCACATTACCATAACTTGGTTTGCCTTTTCTCACCTGAACCTCACTATTCCCATATTATTTGTAAGCCCTCGGCTGTGACGGACATTATTGGTTGGAGTGTGTGCATTAGTACTTGAATTGTCTTTCATTTTTGTTGCATACACGCTATGTAGGTCGCAGTTAGGTGAGTGACTGTCTTTCCTTCTCTCTTTTACATATAACATTCACCCTTTGTTTCATGAGAGAAGAGTGACCACGAGAGAGTCTGATTTTGTTGGTCTTGCAAGGTCGATAGGTTGGCTATATTTCTGAACATCTTATAACTCGTTTGTGTATTGACTGCTTAGCTCTAACTGTCAGATTTTGTTGCATTAAATTGGTTCAAGTAGACAAGTTAAGCTAGCTCTGAGTTTTCATTTCCGTTCCATTAGTTGCATTTTAGTTTACTCGAGGACGAGTAAAGGTTCGGTTTTAGGAGATTCGATACATGCATATTGTATAGTCTTTTTAGCCTATTTTAGCACGTATTTCTATGCATTTTTGTACTGTTTATATAGTATTATGCCCCGAATTGCCTACTTTGGTTCGTTTTGTCCGTTTTCTTGAAATGAACGCGAAAGTAGTGGAATCGTACCACTTTTCGTCCTTTTTACATGCATTTAGAGGAGACGGGATTTTCCAGAGTGAGATACTGCATTGGAATGTGTGAAGGCACGGTTTACGACGCAGTCGGTGACGAGATCGGGCTTATTTGAAGGTAGAATACTCGATCGAGTAGTTTTACCACTCGATCGAGTTGTTTTTATGGCCTCATTTGATCGATCAAGTAATTTTTTACTCGATCCAGAAGTGCTGAAAAGAGAGTTACTCGATCGAGTAACTATTCTACTCGATCGAGTAGATAATCCTGAGTTTTGCTCGATCGAGTGGATTTATTCTACTCGATCGAGTGATTTAGCTTGGCGTGGGCTTTAATTAGCCCGTGAGTGTGTTTTAGTTGTTGGACTTAGTTTGTTTTCTATTTAAACTTGTGTTAACTAGGTCATTAATTATCTTTTTATCTATCATTCTAGTTTTGACAGTAAAATACATTACGTTGCTTTTCCTTCTCTACTGTAACTTTATTTCTCGGATTATTTCGCTCGGATTTGATTGTTCTTTACGCCGGATTCGCACGCTTGTAATCTCTTCCTCCTTTATTAATAATAATCTTTATTTCGTTGCTTTGATTACTTATTTTACTTTGTTTATTCCTTTGCCCTAATTTACTTTTATGCAATTTGATTATCGTTTTAATATGTTGAATGCTGGTTATTTATCTGCAGTTAGTCTTGATAGTATTAATAGCGATATGAGTAGCTAAATCTAATTCATGTTGGGATTAGGGGATCTACGGTAGAAATGTGACGATGTACTAAATAGTTTAGATGAGTTAATTGTGAGGCTCTGTCACCATAGCAATTTAACTGTATTTTTACCGACTTAGTTGAGTGCACGCTTCTGAGTCATCCGTTTAAACTGGCTAAAATTAATCTTGGATCGGAAGATTGGACTAAATAGGCCTGCTATGAACAGTAGACTACCCCGACGAGGACGGAAGTTAAGTTAGTGGTATTTTAGGATAGAAAGTGGACCGAAAGGACCTTTCCATATCCGTCTCGCATTAATTTGTCTAAGTTGTTTACAGCTGAGTCACTGGACTACCGTAGTGAACTGAAATCCTGACATGACCCTTCTCTATATGATAGTTTAATTCTATTTCCTGCCTTTACTGCTCTATCTCTGCTTCTCTTTCCTTTAAACCTTCTAGTTTAGAAATCCAATTCAAACAACCCCCCCCCCCCCATTTGTGACCAAATAGACGGACTTCTACAGATATCTTACCTCTATGAGGAGATCGACCTGACTTCCCTAGCTATATAGTTAGTTTAGTTAGTTAATTTTTGATAGGTATACGACAGACGTATCAGGCTCCCACCCAGCAAGCTATAGAGGAGTAGGAGGAGAAACAGCTGGAGATGCTCTACCCCACCCAACCTGATCTGATTGCGCTGATGCCTGAAGTTGGGGAGGTGAATTCTCCCTGCGCTGGCTGAGCAAGCTGCTGGGGGGAATGCTGGAGTGTCCCAGGATGCTGCTGATGGAGCTCAAGAGGCTATGGCAGCTGCGGATGTGCAAGCTGGTGTGGTACCTGAAACAGGAGGTCAGCAGGCAGAGGAGGTGCCAGAGGTGGAGGTCATTAATGTGACCGATAATTAAGTATTTTTATTTTTAACGGACTTTTTGGCAGTCTGGCCCAGAGGTGGCGGTTAAACTCAGGGGACGTATTTTGGCCATATTTTGGAATATCCTTGCCGCAGTTTTGGAAAGGTTTGATTTATATCTTGTGCTTGTTTCTTAGATTTCCTTAGTTTAGGAAGCTGACGTGTCAACCCGCTGGCTGATTTAGGCGAGTCTTGTCATCCTGAAAAGGCTGACGTTCTGACTGAGCTAGCAGCCGTGTCAGCCCGATGGCTGATTTAGGCATATGCCGCAATGTAAGGAGGAGTGGCCGTGTCAGCCTGAGAGGTTGATTTAGACCAGTCTTGTCAGCCTGAAGAGGCTGATCCAGACTAAGCTAGCTGTCGTGTCAGCCTAATGGCTGATTTAGGCGTATGCCGCTGTTTTGGATTACTTAACCTTGTTCATGACGCAAGGTGTGTTCATCACGTTTGAAGCCAACATGGGCATAATTTAGGCAAATTTATCGTCATTCTAGGACCAATGGGACGCTGCAGGATTCTAGTAGCGCAGATATCCCTACGTTCCATGTTCGTACAAGCATGCTGGGGCCCTGATTAATTGCGATTAGTGCGAGCTACGTCCAGGGGGTGGTATCAGAGGTAGCTGGGTAAGCATGTTCAGCTGTCAACCAGGCTCCCTTTCGTATGTTCCATAGTCCGCCTGGTGAGGGTGCTCCTTGTGGAGAAAATAGGTTAGGCATGTTGGAGTGCCATGTTCCTTGTCACCCCATGTTGGCAGTTGGCAGTCCTGCTAGATATCCTTTCAACGTACCATAGACACTAGGATTTAGAGTGATGTACCTAGAGAAGCCTGAAAATGAGAAAATCTACCAGAATGATGTGAAGTTCCTGACGCAATCTCATGGGGTACCAGAGCAATTGTGGTCCCAGGACGCTGTCAGACCACACCATCTGGCAGCAGTTTTAAAATTTAAAACAGTTAAAGACACCAGAAATGGGACTGAAATTGCTAGTATGCCTACTACCGGATTTTTATTTTTATTTCAAAATGATTTGGCTTTTCATAGTACATCATTTTGAAGGCTAAAATCTACTTATTATAAAAAGTAATATCTCTTCAGGTGAAGTATGTTCCATGGGCGTTGTATGATTTGACCGTCCATAGTCATTAGTCTGTATGCACCATGGCCAACAACTCCTTCTACCTGGTATGGTCCTTCCCATTTGTAGTCGAATTTCCCTGCTTTTCGGTTCTTAGTGTTTTGAAACACCTCTCGGAGAACCAGGTCTCCTATCTCCAGAAGCCTGACTTTCACATTCTTGTTGTAACTCCTGGCCACTGACTGCTTGTAAGCAGCCAGACGTATTTTGGCGCTTGCTCGCAGCTCGTCGACTGTGTTCAGGCTTCTGGGCATCTCTGCATTATTCAGTTCTCCTGTCATATTTCCATACCTGTGGGTGGGAATTAGAACTTATGATGGAATGACTGCTTCTGCGCCAAACACCATGGCGTCGTTCTGTTTGACCATAATACTAGTGGCAATTCATCTGCCCACTTTCCTCCTAACTCCTGTAACCTCATTCTCAGATTGTCCAAGATGATTTTGTTGTTGGACTCAGCTTGCCCGTTGGACTTTGGAGTCCTGGGTGCTGACTTTTTTATGGTGATGTTCCACCTGGCGCAGTATCCCTCGGTGTCGTTGGAGATGAATTGTGAGCCATTGTCACATATAATTTCTGATGGGATACCAAGCCTGCAAATGATTTTTCGTTTTATAAACGAAATGACTTGGTTTGTTATTTACTTCTGTGAATGCTTCTGCCTCTATCCACTTGGAGAAGTAATCTGTCATCACAAGCATCCATGTCCTGTTTCCTGTGGCTCTTGGTAGGGGTCCTACTATGTTTATGCCCCATGCCATGAATGGCCAGGGAGAAATGATAGGGTGCAAGGGTTCTGCTGGCTGATGGATCATTGTTGTTGAGCGCTGGCAGGCGTGACATTTGCATGCGTACTCTGCTACATCTGCCTTCATTGTAGGCTAGTAGTATCCCTGTCTGAGGGCTTTATTTGCCAGACTCCTACCCCTTGCATGGTTTCCACATTCGCCACTGTGAAGAGCATGTAACACAGTCTGCGCTTCTTCCTTGTCCAAGCACCGTAACTAGGGGCCTCCTAGTGATTTTCTGAACAGCATATCGTCAATAAGTGTGAATCTGGAGGACTTCACTCTGAAAGCCCTTACTTCCTTCTTGTCATCTGGTAGCTTGCTATGACGCAGCTAGTCTAGGTAGGGCATGCGCCAATCCCAATCATCTGCCTGTTCGTCCGCTTGGTCGGGCGGCTGGCCGGCTAGCTTAGAGCCCTCACCTGCCTCTGTAACTGCCTAGACTCCTTCTCCATTCTCTGGATCCTCCAGTTCACCTTTATCTATTTCATCTGCTTTCTGGATGGAAGGTTCTAGCATGTGTGCTATTGGAATGCTGGAAAGTTCTATCGGTTTATATGTTGCCCCCAGAGTTGCTACGACATCTGCTTCCACATTCTGATCTCTGGGGATCTACTTAAGCTTGCAAGTTGCAAATTTCTGTTTTAATTCCTTTGCTATTTTCAAGTATGCAATCATCTTTGAATCTCTGGCTATAAACTCGTCATTCACGTGATTGACTATTAGCAGAGAGTCACTGGATATGCGCAGGTGTCTGACTCCTAACTCCAGAGCTAGCTTCATTCCTAATATCAAGGCCTCGTACTCCGTTTCATTGTTGGTTGCCTTGAATTCACATCTTACCGCTTGTGCTATTAGGTCTCCTCGTGGTGACTGCAGGATTAACCCTACACCTGCCCCCCTATGATTGGAGGCTCCATCAATATGCATCTGCCAGACCTCTGCCTTCTTGCTTCCCCTTAGGGTGAGGATTTCCTCATCTGCCAGATTTTGGATGGCTGGGCTGAAGTCTAACACAAAGTCGGCAAGTGTTTGCGATTTGATTGCTGTTCTGGGGTCATACTGGATATTATACCCACTGAGGTGTACAGACCATTTTGACATTCTGCCTGACAGTTCAGGCTTCCTCATGATAGATTTCAGCGGGTAGTTGGTCACGACATGTATAGTATGAGACTCGAAATAGGGGCGCAGTTTGCAAGATGCTACTACCAATGCTAATACTAACTTTTCAAGGGATTTGTACCTGGTCTCTGTCGGCAGCAGAGACTTGCTTACGTAGTACACTGGCTTCTGCTCCTTTTCCTGCTCTCTGATCAGAACAGCGCTCACTGCCACCTCTGTGACGGCCAGGTATATGAATAGTGGTTCTCCTGGTTTCGGCTTCGACAGTAGTGGTGGGCTGCTGAGGTAGTGTTTCAGCTCTCTGACTGCTTGCTCGTGATCCGTGGTCCACTCAAAATTCTGACTCTTTCTCAGTATGTCATAAAATAGACTGCACTTATCTGAAGATCTCGAGATGAACCTGCTTAATGCTGCTACCTTTCCAGCTAGTCTTTGAACATCTTTAGTCTTCTCAGGTGACTCTAGTTGTAAGACGGCTTTGATCTTCTCGATGCTGGCCTTTATCCCTCTTTGAGTTACAATATAGCCTAAAAATTTGCCAGAAGATACTCCGAAGGTGCATTTAGATGGATTTAGCTTCGTTCTGTATTCCCTCAGGGTGCTGAATGTTTCTGCCAGATGCTGCATGTGATCTTTGACTCTTTCTGATTTCACCACCATGTCATCAATATATACCTCCGTAGTTCTTCCTATCTGCTCTTTGAACATACGGTTAACTAGCCTTTGGTACGCGGAGCCGGCGTTCTTCAGGCCGAATGACATAACGTTGTAGCAATATATTCCTCTCTCAGACATGAATGATGTCTTCTCTTGATCTGCAGGATCCATCTTGATCTGATTGTAACCACTCCATGCGTCCAGGAATATCAGCATCTCATGTCCAGCTGTCGCGTCTACCATTGCATTAATATGAGGGAGTGGGAAGGGATCTTTAGGGCATGCCTTGTTGAGGTCGATGAAGTCCACACATACTCTCCACTTTCCATTTTTCTTCGGTACCACCACCACATTAGACAGCCATTCTGGATATTTTACTTCTCTTATTTTCTTTGCTGCCAGCAGACTATCTACCTCTTGGTTGATCACCTTGTTCCTTTCTGCTGCAAACTTTCTTCTTCTCTGCTGGATGGGTTTACACTTTGGGTCTACACTAAGCTTGTGCGTTATGATGGACGGATCTATTCCTATCATGTCATCGTGTGACCATGCAAAGCAGTCCAGGTTATCTTGTATAAATTTAATTAATTGTTGCCTCAAGCTTCCTGTACATCCAGCTCCAATTAGCACAGTTCTCTCTGGGTGCTGATTGTCTAGGTTAATTTGATCTAGCTCTTCTGCTGGGGGCTCGATGTATTCGTCCTGGACAGGCCGTTTTTGTAATTGCTATGCGGGAGGGCTGGCAGTACACTTGAGTGCCTTCTTATAGCAGCCTCCAGCTTCCTCCTGATCTCCTCTTACTGTCTCTACTCCCCATGGTGTGGGGAACTTTATGCACTGGTGATATGTTGAGGGGACTGCTTTCATCTGGTGTAGCCACCGTCTTCCCATGATGACATTGTAGGTGGAGGGGTCGTCTATAACCAAATACCTGAATTGCTTGTAGACTCCTCCCACAGAGGTTGGGATGACTATTTCTCCCAACGAGTTAGCTGTTTCCCCACTGAAGCCTACTAGCGGGATAGTCTTCTTCTGCAGATCCTTCTAGCTGAATCCCATGTTCTCTATGGTCTTCAACATGATCAGGTTGACCGAGCTGCCTGTATCTACCAGGACCTTTCTAACCGTGCAATTGGCCATTGATAAGGTGGTAATAAGTGCGTCATGGTGTTCTCGTTCGTCGTATGTATCTCCTTCATCAAAGCTAACAGCTGGCAAATCGCTGTATGAAATTCTGCAAGAATTTGCTGGCCTATGTCCTTTGGTCTCGGTAGCACGTCTCTTAGCTGCTGAGTATGTCAGCCCTTTTAGGTCTGAGCCGCCTGTTATCACGTTTATGATTTTGGTGCATGTGGGTAGGGTTGCAGGCTTGGTGGAGCCAACCTTATCCTTTTGCTTGCCCCCAAGTGGTAATAGGTGGCTCAACTTTCCTTGTTCATACAGGCGCTTGATCTCTCTTCGTAATGTGTAGCAATCATCAGTGTTGTGCCCAATATCACGGTGGAACTCACACTTCTTTTTGCTATCCTTTCTCCATGCTTGCTCCTCTACTGGTGGGTAAGACCACCTGACTCCATCTCCCATCTCCCTAAGTGCCTTCAGGATTCCTCCAATACCTGTAGTGAATCCATATTCTGCCAGAGTAGGGAGTTGTTGATTTTCCTCGATTCTGTTGACTCCCCTTCCATATGGTCTGTACCTCTCGTCTTTCTTGCTGGTGGTTTGCTTTCTTCCTGATTTCTCCACGGCTGAGGTACTAGAAACACTTGGTGCATTAGGTAGGCTGGCTCTGGCTAGTATGTCTTCTTCTAGTCTGATTGCGGCAGCTGCCTTTTCCTGCACGGCCTCAAAACTATGGCAGGGATGCATAGTTAGCTGCTTGTATAGGTCAGAGTCATGGTGGAGGCCTCTTCAGAAGGCTTCTACTGCTGTCGAAATGTCGCACTCTCGTGCTGCTACCTTCTCATTGTTGAACCTAGTATTGTATTCTCCAATGGTCTCTCCTGCCCCCTGGACGATTCTGTATAGATCTCCTGCATGCTTCTGCGGCTTCCTGCTGCTTGCAAATTGCTGAGTGAATGCGTTCACTAATTCAGCAAATGTAGATATCGACCTGTTAGGCAGGCTCACAAACCATCAAAGTGTCGGTCCTGTTAAGGTGGATTCAAATCCTTTGCACATGCAAGCCTTCTTGACTTGCCCTACAATTTATTCTTGTCATCATCTTACTCGCTTATATTGGCTTATATGATCAAAGGGATCTGCTGTGCTGTCGAAGAGAAGCATATTTGGATTTGTGAATCAATTTGGCATGGCTGTGATGGATATGGTGTCTACAAATGGCGAATCGGCATAGCTGTCTAGGCTGCTTTCTCGAGTGGGGGTGGCGCCACAGGACCTGCTCGATATCTCCCTTAGCTCAAGTACCGATTTGTTATCTTTGCTGAATGGGGGCCCGTCCGTCGTCATCGCTTTGATTCAATATCGCCCCCTCGCGCCATTCACTGTTGGTTCAATATACTGCCCCCTGCTGCCTGATTTGTTATGCCGCCTGAATCTGGGGCCCGTCCGAGCTCTTGAACATTCTGACGTGTTCCGGCAGCTAGAGGAGTTGATGTAATGACTGTCCCCTGCTGCCAATTCACCTGTTGGTTCGACTCGGATCCTACTCTAGGTGTCTGATCAATCGTTGCGGGGCCGCTGACAGGGATGCCACCTGCTCGTACTTCCACGCAGCTGGCTGCAAGCCAGTTATCCGGCGTAAGGTATCCCAGCCCTTATGGGGTTATCCTTCCATCTGATAGTATTGTAGACAGATCCAATTTTGTTATCAGCTCAGCCGGTATATGTCGAAGTGGATTCCTGCTACCCGATGCCCCCTGCGTCAGATCTACTAGTGGAGACCTTTCCTCCCTTGTCCTGCTTGCTAGAGTGACGGACCGCTGTTTGAGAATGTCAATCTGTACCCAGAGCTCTCTGTCCCTCTTCCTTGCTTCAGCTTCAGCTTTCTTCTGGTCTTCTCTCATGTTTTTCATGGCTTTCTGGAGATTCTCTACGCCAGTGAGCAAGATTTGTGTGGGACTAGGCGGCGGGGTGAGGCCTGAACTTGCTGCCCCCTTATCTGATCTGGATTGGGTTGCGACAACAGGAGTCTTAGGAGGTAGGGAGGTTTTTGCTGTTGGTGTTGTTCTCAGAGTATGTCCGGGAGCCTGTGTTGCCACTGTTGATGTTGGATTTTGAGTAGAAGTGTGTGGTGGCGACGGTTGTCTGCTCCCTGACACGGCGTCCGATGCTTGCTTATCCATTGTGTATTTAGAGTATCAACGATTGACGACCACAATGCCCCACCCTGGGCGCCAAACTGTTTGGGTATATTTTACCGAATTGGATGATTCGGGTCAATGTGGTCTTACGCGTTGGATATTCGATTAATTGTTTGTATGTTGATGCGTAAATAAAGAAATAAAGTACGAAACATTAATTGACACGTGAGATTTGGTGACGCAGAAAACCCCATGTGGGAACAACCGCGGGAGGGACGGTACCCTTCTGAATATTGCACTATACTTGAATAGGAGGACGATTACAATTGATACGCAATGCTAATCTGGCTGGCACGAGGCGTCGTATTAGTAGGATCTCGGATGAATGTATACGAGTGTATGTGAATACGTGATGTCTTGATAAGGATATGTGTATGTATGAAGGTATGAATGTCCTCGTTTGATTGCTCCTTTGGGGTATTTAAAGGGTAAGAACCCTAGATATGTCCTACCTCGATTATGGAAAGGGAATATAACTTACATAAAAACACTTTCCATGTTCGGTCATCTCCCTCAATTCTCCCTGATCTCCCTGTCTTCTCCCTAACTGTTCTTTCCTCAATCCGGATGCCTCCTTCAAAGGGCTTCAGTCTTCCCCTCCATGCATGCCGGCCCATTCTCTTTTTCGTGCTTTATTCCAACCGTGGGCTCCCTTTCCTCTTATTAGATCCTTTTATTTACCAAGTGGGCCTTTTCTTATTGTGCTATTTTTAGCCCAAACAGTCGCTCTGAAACAACTTTGTAACACGCCCATCTATCAAAGTTCCTTACCAAGGCCTATCTTAGCAAATACAACAAAACCCTTGTATTCTTGACACTTTGATGTCGACGCTTCTCCCAAGTGTCGAGCTTATTTAATGGGTAAAATGAATATGCACCATTTAGAGTGTCAAAATTTTGAGGGACCTGCTCAACTTGTTTAACTTTCCTTCTACCCCGTATCGATTCGAGTGCAATTTCTAAAATTTTGAAAATTTTGAAAAAGTAAACAATTGGTAAATCTGCCAAAGTTGAATAAAGCAGATCAAAAAAATGTAGAAAAAATCGCACCTCTTTATGTTCTACTCCCTTCATTCAACTTCACTTTACATGTTTGCTTTATCACATTTGCCAACGCGACTTTTACGCGGTAAATATTTTTAGCTACGTATTTGTAAAAATTATAAAAATTAAATATTTTTAATGTACTCTTAAAGACGACTCAAATAAGATTCCGCATGAATATATTTTAACTTATGTATCGAGAGAAAAATGAAGTTGAATGTCCGTTTGTGAATAGTGTGCAAAAGAAAAACATGCAAAGCGGAGTTGAATTGAGACAATATTTTTAATTCTTTACTTTATTTCATGCTCCTGTAACATCAACCCCATCAAATCCATCGACCCCATCTTCAACAATTAATGAAAACGCCTTGCTGCTCTCTCTACACCATCAATTCACCACTACTGTCTCTACTCCTGTTGTAAATTGTTGTTTCTTCTTACTGTATTCTTATCAATTGAATTTTGAAATCAAATTAGGGTTCTTGCTGTGGATTTTTCAGATTCAATTTTAAGTTGTAGATAATGAATTTGGTTTGTTTAGATTCAATTCTACTTTGTTTCCTTCTAATTTTGTGTATTAAACAATTGTTTTCTCAACCAATTAGGTTTTCTCAATTAATTTAAGCTATATCACCTTTATACATAATTGTTGCTAGTTTGTTCTGCATATTTCTCTTCAGTCTAGGATTAGTTTGCGCCTTTCGTTTCACAATAGGGGTGTTATATCTTGTTTAAAAAAAGGCATAACACAAAGATGAACTAATAAAATTGATAGAGTTATCAATATGGTCATATGAGATTCGTGGATGGAATAACTAACGTGTTCAATTTTGTGTTTAACATGTTGAAAAGTTACTTGTTTATCTGGCGTCCGAGCTAGGCTGGCTCATAACAATGTCAATCTCAAGTTTCTCCAGGTATCTTCTTATTCCTTCTTGCCTTTTGTTTAGCTTTTACGTCATTTGTTTTCAATCATATTTTAGGTAGTCAAGTACTAGAGTTGGATCTAAAATAGTTTGCTTGTTTTTTTTAAGTGATTGAATGATCATATGACATTACATTTATACGGTAACGATCCCACAGGGCACACATAGCAGGGTGTGAATAAAGAATACTCTAGGACCATTGAATCTGATCTTCCCTAATGGCGGTGAGCCTTCAACTTTCTCTTCAATTTTTATATTTTTGGGTTTGGTGTCGTTTTCCTTGTACTATTCTTCTGAATCATATGGATCGTGGTTTACACAAGATTTTTGTAAGTTCTCGTTGATGGTGGCATAGTGCATTGTTTGTCTCTTCATGTGTACACATAAGAATATGGTTGATTCATGTAGCCCACCTCCCTCTTCTCTTCCATGATCATTCCTCAAAGGGATTTCCCTCACGACCCTCTATTTATGCATTTGTTAACCGATTTCATTAATACATGATGGATAAGATATATATATTTTTTTTTGATGGAAGGTTGTGGGATAGTAAAGTGAAGCCAAAAAGCTAGATGCAGGACAAGTCACGACTTAATGCCTTTTGAACAACTTCTCAATTTTATTATGGATGCTAACACAAGTTGAAGAGTTTATAGATTCTAAGTATCTAAGAGGGGGAGGGGGTGAATTAGGTACTTTTTAAAAGTTTTGACTAAACTTAATTGATTTAAGTTAGTCAAATGAAATGATATCTCAAGTATCTAACAAACACCCCTTTTTAATGAAAGTTAAAAGGCGTATTGTTGAACTGACTAGAGCAACAGTGAGACAGACTGTTACTGATGGCTTTGCAAATGTTATATTAAAAAAAATATGAATGAGTTTAAATGAAAATTTCAACTTAAATCTCTATTGTTTAAAGATAAGTTGATGAACAATGTTAAGAGCAAATGGATACATCAATTAAATGAAATGATTAAGTGTGTATCACGGAAGCTCGAAGAAACAAGTGACGTTTGAAGGTAACAGTTGTTCTGACTGTTACACGATAGTCTAAGTTTATTAAGTGAAACAGAAGACCAGGAGAGTAACAGTATCCAGGACTGTTACTAACAAAATCGTAAAAGGAAAACGTGTAAATAAGTTGCAGCGGAATTAAAAGTGAAGAGATAAACAACACAACGATTTTGAATTGGTTCGGCCGACACTCTAAAGGCCTACGTCCAATCTTCTTTTATTGATAAGTGATGTAATCTACTCCGACTACTTTGAAACACTAACAACAAAAGGACCAACAACTTACTCCAGTTGCGACACGAGTTCTAAGACTACTCCGTGTATAAACTCTACACTCTAACTTAGAACGTTTATAAGGATCAAGATTCCACGGACTGATTCTTAACAAGAATTGATATGGACAACTTACAAGATCAAACGGTTCATAAGTGAGAGATTTTAATACTTAAAGCAACGGTTGTTATTACTGTAACACTTGAAGACTTTGAAAGATTTGCAAAATATTAAAACGATTTTTAAACTTGAAAGCAATTTTGCAAACTCAATTAAATTCTCAGAAAAGTCTTGAGGAAGAAGTGAGAATAGACACTCCTTTTATAGAGAGGGTAAGCAAGGGAAGCAAGCTAGGGCTTTGTAAATCAAAAGTCTTCACATGTGATGAAGACTAACTCTTTCCCAAACTTGCACAAAATAGAGCACTCTTTTAAGAAAGAAAAGAAGAAAAGTAGGTTTGTAATTATCCAAAATAAGCCTTTGGTTTTTCAGAAAACAAAGAATATAAAACAAGTCACAACATGACAAGTTTGGACAATAATAGCATAAAGCAAACTTTGTTTTATAAAAAACCAAGGATATAATTTGGTACAAAGGAGGAAACAATTTGAATTGATAATTAGCCAAACCTTTTTCTAGAAACCCAACTCTATAAAAAGGAATCTGAAAGTTGTCATTTAAATCCAAGCCAATTAAAGTGATAAAAAGGATTTTCGAAAAATAAAACCGAGTTTCAAGTGTTAAAGACCAAGGTAATAGTCCAGGCTATTGTTACTTGCAAGAGTACCAGTAGTCTTGACTGTTGTTATTGCATTTAAATACTCTACTCCCTAACTCGTACATTAGATGACACAATTGACTCTAAATCTTTGGTAACAAATTATCAACCATTCTTGACTTTGATATTGATTAATTCTTGGTCGACGAGGTTGCATTATTCCTGAAATGGTACACTTAGAAACACGATTAAATTGGGCATGTCATCATCAACAAATAGGTCCTAACAAATTCCCCCTTTGATGATGACAAACCCCATACAATTAATGTTCCCATTGAGTTCCCCCTTAAGTGGTCAGTCCAAGATAAATCATGAGGGTAGAAATAAGAGCAATGTAGACTTAAGAAACACATAAAGGCCTAGAACAAGATTACTAACATATATAGTCCACCACATAGCAAGGGTTTAATCAATAAGCAAGTAGAAATAACATGAATTTTCCCTTTTCCCCTTCATGACATCATCAAAAAGAAAAGAGGCTACCCCCGGACACAGAATAATCATGCATGAGACGTCACATGAAAGACAACCATAGTTGCATCATAATAACAAGGTCAACACAAAGCAAAGGTTTAAACATGAGTTCAAACACAACGTTCAACAAGGCTAAGCTATAGTTTAATTAGTACACCACTGAATGATAATGAGAGAGGGACAGGAGGTGTAAGGCAAAAGACAAGTTTGAGTATGGGCAAATTCAGGGTGCGGAAGTTTGGTCATCGTTTTTGTGGATAATAAAGAGGATTTCAAAATGGTTGAGGTTTGACAATGAAGGTCTGAGTCACAGTCATCTCTACTGGTGTATTGGACTTTGTACATATTTGAAACCACCAAGGTATGCACCGATATAAGTTATGAACATGTGATGAAGGAACATCAACTTCTCATATTTTCCTTAGTATACAACATGTGATGAGGGAACATCAACTTCTTATATGTTGCTCTCATTTCATGAAAATTCTTAACAAATTTGATCTTGACCCTTGAGCATAGCAACAGTTGCATACACTGTTGCTTTCCTTTCTACTTTGACCTTTGAGCATAGCAACAGTCTCTCTTCAAGAAATTCACCCTCAATGCTTCTATATGTTTTCCAATAATTACAATAATCACTTTGACATTCCCCATATTTTTTTTTCTTTTTTTTTTCTATCATTCTCCATTTTTCCAACCAACTTCTCAATCATCTCTTGATGCATATGTAAAACATGTAGTTGTTTGGTTCTTTGTTTCACATAGACCTTTGCAACATAAGTGAATTGAATGTGAATATGTGAGGTCTTTGGGTATTGAAAATGAAGGACTTTGAGCAATTTGAAGAGTATAAGAGACATCCATTTAAAGGTGGTTGAAAGGGTTGGTATTCGGATTGATTTGAGAGGGGAGGTGTCCTCATTTAATAGGGTATGTACCATTAAACACAAGACTAGACATGCGGTTGAGTGATTATTAAGCACACACACGGTTTATAGATTATGGACATAACATGGAATGAATAAACTAGAATAAAATATAGTAAACCCCTTCTAGTCAATCATAAGAGGAATTAGTTAAATTCACACAAAGATTGCAAGCATTTAATTAAACCAATTTGTAACCTAAATTTTTCAAATTGTTCTCTTGCGAGTGGTTTAGTAAATATGTCGACAATTTGATCTTCGGTTTTGCAAAAAATAAGTTTAATATGCCCTTTTTCTACGTGATCACGAATAAAATGGTCACGAATCTCAATATGCTTAGTTTTAGAATGTTGCATCGTATTTTTTGATATATTTCTTGCACTCGAATTATCACACATGATGGGGACGGAGTCAGAAATAATACCAAAGTCTAAGAGTTGTTGTCTTACCCAAAGAAGTTGAGAACAACAATGTGCGGCACTAACATACTCACTCTCGGCCGTTGAAAGAGCTACCGTATTTTGTTTCTTTGAGCCCCATGAAATGAGACAAGGACCCAAGAATGTTGCAACCCCAGATGTACAATATCGATCTACCGTGCAACCCGCATAATCCGCATCCGAAAAACCTATAAGATCAAATGGACAATATAAGGGGTACCACAAGTAGAGATCTTGTGTTCCAATCAAATACCGAAGAATTCGTTTAATGGCTTTAAAATGGGATTCTTTCAGATTTGCTTGGAACCTATCACATAAACAAACACTAAAGAGAATGTCGGGATGACATGCGGTCAAGTAAAGAAGTGAGCCTATCATACCTCTATACAACTTTTCACTAACATTCTTACCGAGTTCATCTTTGTCCAATTTGGACCCGGCTACCATAGGTGTATCATGAGACTTACCATTAGTTATCCCAAATTTTTTAAACATTTTCTTAATGTACTTTTGTTGGTGGATCATGATTCCTTCCTTTGTTTGCTTGATTTGGAGCCCAAAGAATAATCCTATCTCACCCATCATACTCATTTCAAACTCCGATTTCATTAGTTCCGAAAAATACACATAAAGGAGTTCATTTGTTGCACCAAATATAATGTTATCGACATATACTTGGACAACCAACAGTTCAGCAGACTCTGACTTTAAAAATAATGTTTTGTCAATGCAGCCTCTTCTAAAACTATTTTCAATAAGAAATTTAGATAATCTATCATACCAACACCTAGGTTCTTATTTGAAACCATAAAGAGCTTTGTCTAATTTTAAAACATGGTTAGGCAAATCATCGTCTTTAAAGCCCGGAGGTTGCTCCACAAAAACATCCTCTTCCAAATATCCATTTAAGAAAGCGGTTTTGACATCCATTTGGAAAAGTTTAATGCCTTTGTAAGTGACATGGCTGTCGTGTACCTATCAAAAATAACTAACTAAACTAACTATATAGTTGGGAAGTCAGGTTGATCTCCTTAGGGAGGAAAGATATATGTAAGAGTCCGTCTATTTGGTCACAAATGGGGGAGGGGGGGTGTTTGTAATATGATTTCCTAAACTAAAAGCTTCAAGGCAAGAGAAATAAGGAAAGAGCAATTAAGGCAGAAAATAGGAATAAGCTATCAATAGAGAGAGGACATGTCAGGATTTCGGTTCACTACGGTAGTCCAGTGACTCAACTGTAAACAACTTAGATGAATTACTGCAAGACTGATATGGAAAGGTCCTTCCGGTCCACTTTCTATCCTAAAATATCACTAACTTAACTTCCGTCCTCGTCAGGGTAGTCTACTGTTCATAGCAGGTCTATTTAGTCCAATCTTCCGATCCAGGATTAAATTTAACCAGATTAAAAGGGTGACTCAGAAGCGTGCACCAACTAAGTCGGTAAATACAGTTATATTGCTATGGGGACAGAATCTCACTATTAATTCATCTAACCTATTTACTACATCGTCACATTTCTGTTGGGAAATGTGTCCTCAACAATAGTGCGATCACATGATTTAAATATTATTATTAAATCTCATATAAAGAATACGTAAGGGATGATTCATTATATTGTCAACTGATCAACATAAATCGGTAACGATTGGCTTGCTAGAGTTTGACGTTACTGTCGTGGGACGGTGGTGGTCAGTTGATCCCTTAAGGTCACACCTAAAGGATGCTGCCCTTATCCGTAAAGCTGATTGATTTTATGACGATACAAGTTAATCAATTCCTTAAAATTGAACAATTCAATTTGTGAGAGAGAATATTGATATCTTATTGTAATGGGATTAAACAAGATTTATTTTAGTAATAAAATGCTTTATTACTAAAATTGTTTATTGTTTGAGAAACAACAAAGATAAGAATGAATGGTTGATTATAATTACAAGATATTGTGAATTATAATTACATGACCCATTTTGTTTATGTGATGAACTATCACTAGTCAATTTATTGGATGTAATTTAATTAATTCATGAAATGATATTTATGTGATTAATATGCATTAAATTAATTAATAACATCTAATATATTACATGAGACATATTGTGTGACAAATGACAAATTGACAAAATAAAATGGTAGTCCATATTATGGAGGATGGACCGAATGGTGGGAGTTGTGATGGTGTAAGATTGATTTATTTTATGATAAATAATCATAGGCCTTGCTTTTGTAACCTTACACCTATCCTACTTTGTCTTACACACCTACACATTGTGAAGACAAAAAGAAAGGAAAAGATGCTTTCCTTGTCTCCTTCCCACCGGTGGCATGCATTAGAAATGAGAACTTTTGTTCTCATTTTTTATTACTAATTCATTCTCTTCATGCATGAAAAAGCTACACATGCATTCTTCTCTCTATCTTCATCATCTTTCTCAAAAACTTGAGATTTTTGATTCTAATTGTTCCAAAAGGATTACTAAAATTATTAATGTAATATATGAGTGTTAGTAATCAATTTTAAGGTAAACTACTAAACTAATATCTAGTTAATATTATTTAGTGGGGATAAGGGATAGTCTTGGGTGCAATCAAGAGGAGAATCTCTACTTTGGGATTTTTGAATGTTCATCCTTATAAATGGATAGCTCAAGAACTAACAAGAAGGATATCTTGTTGGTGTCCATTTGACCGAAATTTATTTGGTGAGAAATTGATTTTCTTATCTTTTTGTTTTAGTTTGCATGCATAAGATCTAGTTTTAATTTTATGACTAAATTAAAATGATACATATATGAATATGTTAAGTAATGAGATATAGATTTCTAACAAGCGGTATCATGAGCACAAGGTTGTTTGCATGCAAATCGGTTATTGTTTTTCCGAGTTATATGATTAACAAACAAAACCTGTAAATTTGTGATATTATGATATATCACGAAAATAATTTATGCATGTTAAAGTTTCTGATCCTAAAATGTATTTAGGATATTTTGGTTAATTTATGGATTTTATTGTTCATTTTATATAATATTGACATTAAAATGTGATTTTTATGATAAAAATGTCATTTTTGGACGAAAATTAGCTAAACTTCGAATTTTCCAGTGGTTTTTGGATATGTTTTCACATATATTATTTTTAGATGATCTGGAAATTTTCATAATTTTATGAGTTTTTGCTCGAAAAATGGATTTTTCATGATAAAAATCGGATTTAGATGAAAAATAGGTTAATATGAGAAATATTTCGAATCTGGTCATAGAAATTTAGTATGTTGTCACATGCAATTTTAAAAGATGTGTGTAAAATAATAGGCTATAATGAAGTCTTCATGCATGATTTATGGATTTTTGATGAAAAATAGCATAAATAGTGACTTAATTAGTGAAAAATTGCTAAAACATACTTCATTACGAAGGAAAAACGTCACATGTTGCATTTTATTATCTTTTTCAGATATAAAATTGAAAAGTCGATGAATATAATTTTTTTCATGTTTTTATGATTTTTATTGATAAATCCCATAAACCGCAACATTGTTTTTCCCGATAACTTTCGAAATTTTTAACCTAAGTTTTTGAACATTATGACTGTCATGGTATTTTTCCAGAATGTTCATGAGTTTAAATTTCAAATTTTGAATTTATTTGAAATATTTGTGATTTATTTGAAGTTTATAGCATTTTATTGTAATTTGAGTCCTTTTATGAACAATATTAAGAAATATGAGTTAATTATGGTCAAATAGTTAGTGGAGACTAATTTTGAGTCCTAAGAAGTTAAGGTAATTAACTTGTGCATAAATATGAATTTATGTAATTTTTTTGATTATAAAACGTTGAATCACGCAAATCCGTAAAAACCGTGTAATATACGATATTGGTTCCTTAAAGGCGATTTAGCATAAAATTGGGCATGTTCATACATATTATAATGCTGCATTTTCTTTATGATTGTCATAATTTTATTTATGTAATTTTGAATTATGTAATTTTTACTTAGTATGGCCTTAGTTTTAATTGGTATTACCCGAAATGTATGGGAATATCGATTCGGTTGTAATTTTATTGTGATCTCGTATCACCGTTTTGTAATTTAATAGATTTATTTTTATTTTAGTTACAAATGTATAATAGGAAATTATGTAATTTATTATGTAATTTTATTCATTTCGGAGTTCCCAAAGACGGATTTCTTCAAGATGGCGATACATAAAGACGGAGTTGCCTCGAGATGCGTGCCACAATCGAAGTTCAAGGGACCAATGGAGTTGGTTTCCGAATATGTAATAGTTAAATAGTTTTCTATTTTAGGAAGGCCATACTAGGATTTATTTTTATGCTCTGCATTTTATTTATATGTCGCGTGCATCACTAAATCGCCATAACTAAAACATGCATCTTTATCTAATCGAGTTCATCGACCGTGTCAATTACAATTATCGTAGTTCACCGCTTTAGTTCACTTAAAACGTGATAGATAATAAATTGACATGACCTCTCGCTAAAACAATCAATTGAGACATAGCCTTACCAAATAGTAGAAACCATGAAAACCTATTTCGTGAGGGAGTGCACTCGGCCACACCGGGGTACAAACCTTGTTACGTAGGGGAAGTGGGTGATAAATGTCTATCCACCGAATTCATGTTGATAAGGGATGAATCGGCCACACCGTGCCCAAGTTAATGTGGGTTTGGATCATGGACACATTTATTCGAAATTTGGATTGAACTCAACAAAAGTTTTTCGATAAGGGTTTTATCGGCCACACCGTCCCCTTGTTGAATGTGTATTGGGCTAAAGATAAATGTTAATGTAATATTATCGACCAAGAGTTCTAAAAGTAGAATCGATTAAACGTTAATCCACCGAGTTATATTGATAAAGGATGAATCGGCCCCACCGTGCCTAAGTCGATATGAATTTGGGTCTTGGAATCATTTATCATAGTTGGGTAGAGGTCACTATGTAAATGCTTTACTTGTTGCTTACAAGTATTAATAAAACGATAAATGTTAAGTTTTCCACTATTCCGTTATCATATTGTTCTATTTCTTTACCACAATTCATATACGATATCATTTCGATTTTGATTCAAATCTCCAATAAAACATCGTAACTAAAGACAAAATTTGAATTTTCTTCTAAAAACCTCAAATGAACCATTGCTAAGGATCTCTTGTAAATAGTATAGATTAAAGTTATTCATTATCAAACAGGTTTTTGATTCTTGACTAACACATCTACTTAAAATGAATTGTTTCTAATTTTGGTAACTAGATTTGTTGGAAATCAAAATTGACCAAAATAATGCAACCACTTCAATGAAAGTTTTTAAAACTAAAACGAACAAATGAAGAGTAATCTTCATGAATTCAATTTTGCTTCTCAAAGGAAAGACTCATTGAAATGAGTGGGAGCATTCTCTTAAACCGTTAAGATGAGGACGAGGTTCAAGAAGTAAAGATAATAATGGAATTGATACAAGGTAATGTTAAAAGTAAAGTTATTGAGAAATGACGATACTAAACCTATCAATCCCGACCAATAAAGTTTCCATTGTCTTAAATGTTGGACACAAGAAAGGAAACTACCCCAAATAATTGAAGAATCAACAAGTTAGTTGTGGGACATCTAATGGGACCTTCTTCTCTAAATTTTTATTTGATTAAACATAAATTTTGCTAGTACCACTTCGTCAATATTAGAAACCAGTGGAGGTTTTCATCATTGTATTCGACACATAAGATGATTAGAATATGACGACTAGCAACAATAATATCGAGAGATAGAGTAATTGTGTACTCAATCTAGTTTTTGGATTTAAAGTTGTACTTAATTATGACTATTAAGTACATAAACTCTAAATAAGAATATAAACTTGTAAAGATACAAAAGAGGTTTTCACTTTTGTGACCCTATACACCACGATTTGATGTATGGCTAGCCCATTATCAAGGTGATTATATTCTAAACCAAACTAGAATGATATATCATGTAGATGATGTAAGATTCAAATTGGTAACCCAAGATTAAACCTTAAATTTTGGAATTATGAACGCAAAGAGTTATCGAGTACTCTTGAAACCATTAGATTGTTAATGGTATATGCGTATCTTGTATTCAAAGCAAGATGTCTCGTGCCTTTTGGTTGAAAAGGAGATCGAGGTTGTAAATCATCGATCCAAAATAGGTTGATCATTTTCTTTTACCAACGATTTAAGTTGACGCTAATGTGTTCACTTAATAAGGTAAATAGAAAAATCTTTGAAGAAGTTTAAAGAGTTCAAGAAATCACGATTTAGTCGTGATGGGATTATCAAAGTGAAGACTTTGATATAAGCCAAAGTAAATGTGATATAGTATCACAAGTTAATCTCTCTTAGCACGCATTATGGAATAATGTGTGATTGAATAAGAATTTAAACGCTATTCGATATGGTTTGAACTTCAATCAAGTTACTTTGAGTTACTTGATCCTTTTGGGGATTTTATCATTTTTTGTCTAAATTATTTTTCCACTAAATCGAATCATATGAGATATGAAATGGTAAGGGTACCATGTTTGTAAGTTTTCACAAGAAACAAATGCTCATTTTTCCCTTTTCAATTATCACGAGTACGACGGGTTTGCGGCTCGTGAAGATGTCTTTCTAAAATACAAGTTTATTTCTAGAAGATAGAGTAGGAGAAATTATTCAAGAGCCACAAAGAATGCCACAGAGAATGTTATGTCGCAAGAAACTAGTCTTTCTTGCCTACATGAGACATTTTGTGTAAGACATTGTTTCTTCGAAACCTAGGAGGTTAAATTCGTCACTTGTTAAAAATGATGAATTCATGCTACTTTTAAGAAAGTAAAGAGCTTATAACTTACAAAAGAAATTGTTTGATTCAAGTTGATTACTTCTAGAAAGTAATGAACATATGACTTACATAAGAGTGTTTAAGTCACAACTCAATACAAGGCTTAGAGCCATAAAAATCCGAAACAAAAGGGCTTGATTAGTGACAAAGGGTTTTGCACTAATAAAGAGAGATTTCAAAGGAAGATGGGTTGCAAAGGGTTTTGCACAAATTGAAATGCTTAAGTCTATTTAGATCTTCTTAGAGATTATGTTTTATTGTGAGGATATGCATACAGCATGTGAATCTAAAACCTACTTCTTCAAAAGAAGGAATGTATTCAATACATGTCATGAGTTTTATAGATTCTTGCAATCCTAAGATAATGTGCAACTTAAGAGATGGTCTTAAGTAGGACATCAATGAGTTAGAATCAATGTTTTGATCATGTTATAAAACTTTTCTCGATAAGTCGAGAAGTTGTGTTTATACATGGAGTTTAGTGGGGGTTACGGAAATTTTTTATTAGTCTTATATGTGGATGACATATTGATCATTGCGAATGATTTAAGACTTTTGGAGTATTATAATACATCCTGAATATCCGGTTTTATGAAGATAAATCCACATGATATTAGCGTCAATAAGAAGTCTTATGTTGATAAGATTCATGACTAGTTCATTTAAATTGAACATATTTGATTGATTTCATTTGCTTCCTTTCTGCGGATCAATTAAATGAGTAATGATGTATAACACTTCATATACTTTGAGTATGATGAGTTGTTTTCAAAATCGAATTTAAGTAATCTTTACCAAGTAAGCCATAAATATTACCCGTAAGTGCTTGCAGAAGCATTAAGGAAGTAAAGCAAAGTGTTTATGATGCAATTTTGTGTAAGGGTGTTACACAAGTGACAATTGACAATTGAGATTGCGCATGGTTTCCAACAAAACCATAATCAAAACACATTAGGATGGTTAAGATACCATTGTGGCTATGATATTTAAGAAATAGATTTTCTAGAATTATTCTAGGCAATAAAGAACAATGAGAAATGTTTACAACAGAAATTGAGTACACTTGCAATCATGAGATGTGCAAGAAGGATGAGTCCCGCACACTGTGAAAACAGTGGGAGCTATTCTTAGGCTAGAGGGCCTATGTCTTGATTGGATCTCGACACGTACTCAGAAAGTTTTGTAATGCAAATGTATACATTACAAAGGAAAACGAGTATGTAGTAAGGTTGAGTAAGGTACAAGAAATTGATAAAACCTACTAACCAAAGCCTTCTCAAAGGCTAAACATGATGAGTCATATCATTTCAATTGAATTGAAATGAACAACTACGTACAAGATCAAATTAGATTATAGAACATGAAATAGTAATCAGGCTTTGACTATTCATATGTGATAATCGCATTTGTCGTTCGAGTTTTACTTTAAAACTCTTTTGTTATACTTTGTTACATCCAAACGGGTTGTAGAGACAACATTGAACCCCGTTAAAGTGAACACGGATTAATATTGTATTCGCCCATAGTCACTTGTATGAGGTGACGTCTCGAAGTGACTAGAGTGTGATGCGATTGATGGCAAGTTCAAGTGCCATAGAGTCATGTGAGATGACTAGTCGATCACATAGGCAGACTGTTAAGAACACTTTGTCGGGCAGTGACCGCTTATAGAATTCTGACAAATTTATAAAGCCTGGTCGTGGCGAGAGCTACTATAGTATTCTAATGAGTCGATTCTTTTGACTAAAGACTGTTCGCCTAAGATGGCACAGTTTCAGATTCACTTTGATTTGTGTTACTACGACCTTCGTAAATGGGGTCAAATGGGCATATTTTGGGTTATGATGGCTGTGGCTAGTCGAAGGGAATAAGTGCGATAGGAATTGTCCACCCCCTTGTCAAGTTTCTAACAATATCTCAGGGCCACTCGAGGAGTAATGAACTGGAAATGCGTGGCCACGCTCGGAAGGTATCTATGATAGATAAATCCAGTCAATCAGTTATTCTCCAGATCGAGGAAACCACTCTCGATATGATCACTTGCAAGTACGACCCGAAAGACACCTTGCAATGAGTGGGAGATTGTAATCGGACAAGAGAATTGGTGACGCACACTTGTCGAGGAAAAGTGGGAGATTGTTGGGAAATGTGTCCTCAACAATAGTGCGATCACATGATTTAAATATTATTATTAAATCTCATATAAAGAATACGTAAGGGATGATTCATTATATTGTCAACTGATCAACATAAATCGGTGATGATTGGCTTGCTAGAGTTTGACGTTACTGTCGTGGGACGGGGGTGGTCAGTTGATCCCTTAAGGTCACACCTAAAGGATGATGCCCTTATCCGTAAAGCTGATTGATTGTATGACGATACAAGTTAATCAATTCCTTAAATTGAACAATTCAATTTGTGAGAGAGAATATTGATATCTTATTGTAATGGGATTAAATAAGATTTATTTTAGTAATAAAATGCTTTATTACTAAAATTGTTTATTGTTTGAGAAACAATAAAGATAAGAATGAATGGTTGATTATAATTACAAGATATTGTGAATTATAATTACATGACCCATTTTGTTTATGTGATCAACTATCACTACTCAATTTATTGGATGTAATTTAATTAATTCATGAAATGATATTTATGTGATAAATATGCATTAAATTAATTAATAACATGTAATATATTACATGAGACATATTGTGTGACAAATGACAAATTGACAAAATAAAATGGTAGTCCATATTATGGAGGATGGACCGAATGGTGGGAGTTGTGATGGTGTAAGATTGATTTATTTTATGATAAATAATCATAGGCCTTGCTTTTGTAGCCTTACACCTATCCTACTTTGTCTTACACACCTACACATTGTGAAGACAAAAATAAAGGAAAATATACTTTCCTTGTCTCCTTCCCACCGGTGGCATGCATTAGAAACGAGAACTTTTGTTCTCATTTTTTATTACTAATTCATTCTCTTCATGCATGAAAAAGCTACACATGCATTCTTCTCTCTATCTTCATCATCTTTCTCAAAAACTTGAGATTTTTGATTCTAATTGTTCCAAAAGGATTACTAAAATTATTAATGTAATATATGAGTGTTAGTAATCAATTTTAAGGTAAACTACTAAACTAATATCTAGTTAATATTATTTAGTGGGGATAAGGGATAGTATTGGGTGCAATCAAGAGGAGAATCTCTACTTTGGAATTTTTGAATGTTCATCCTTATAAATGGATAGCTCAAGAACTAACAAGAAGGAGATCTTGTTGGTGCCCTTTTGACCAAAATTTATTTGGTGAGAAATTGATTTTCTTATCTTTTTGTTTTATTTTGCATGCATAAGATCTAGTTTTAATTTTATGACTAAATTAAAATGATACATATATGAATATGTTAAGTAATGAGATATAGATTTCTAACAAGTACCGCAGATCCCCTAATCCCAACATGAAATAGATTAGCTACTCTTGTTATTAATATTATCAGAACTAATAACGATGAACAAACTAATATTAAACATGATGAGATAATAATAAAAATGCGTAAAAGGTAATTAGGGCAGAGAATTAAATGAAGCAAAACAAACAATTAAAGCAAATGAAAGAGAGATTACTATTAAAAAGGGAGAAAGAGATTAGAATCGCAAGAATCCGGCGTAAAAAACTAACAAATCCGAGCGAGAAAATCCGAAAGCAAAAGTTACAGTGAAGAAGAAAAAGTAACGCATTCTTTTCTGTGGAAAATGAATGATAGATAAAACTTAGATAAAGAATAGAATCGATCCTAATGACCTAGCTAATGTACGTTTAAATAGAAAATATGCTAAGTCCAATAACTAAAACAAGTTCACGGGCTAATTAAAGCCCACGCCAGCCAAAACCACTCGATCGAGTAGTCTGAAACCACTCGATCGAGCATTCCTCCAGATAATCTACTCGATCGAGTAGAATTGTTACTCGATCGAGTAACCTCAATTTCCAGCTCTTCTTGATCGAGTATAAAACTAATCGATCGACCATTCTCAGCTATAGAAACCACTCGATCGAGTGATAAAACAGCTCGATCGAGTATTCTTCCTTCCAATCAGCTCAAACTCGTGACCGACTGCCTCGTAGACCGTTCCTTCACACATCCTAATGCAAGATCTCACTCTAGAAAATCCCGTCTCCTCAAAATGCATGCAAAAAGGACGAAAATGGTACGATTCCTCTACTTTCGCGTTCATTTCTACAAAACGGACAAAACGAACCAAAGTAGCTAATTCGGAGGCAAAATGCAATATAAATAGTACGAAAGTACATAGAAATACGTGCTAAATTAGGCTAAAAAGACTATACAAAATGCAAGTATCAAATCTCCCCAAACCGAACCTTTACTCGTCTTCGAGTAAACTAAAATGCAACTAATGGAACGGAAATGAAAACTCAGAGCTATCTTAACTTGTCTACTTGAACAAATTTAATGCAACAAAAATTAATAGTTATAGCTAAGCAGTCAATACGCAAACGAGTTATAAGCTGTTCAGAAATATAGCCAACCTATCGACCTTGCAAGACCAACAAAATCGGACTCTCACGTGGTCACTCTTCTCCCATGAAGCAAAGGGTGAATATTATATGTAAAAGAGAGATACAGAAACAGTCACTCACCTAACTGCAACCTACATAGCATGCATGCAACAAAAATGAAAGACGATTCAAGTACTAATGCACACACTCCAACCAATAATGCCCGTCACAGCCGAGGGCTTACAAATGATATGGGAATAGTGAGGTTCAGGTGAGAAAAGGCAAAACAAGTTATGGTAAAGTGGAGGTAAAAGCGTCACGCTAGTTCCTAAATAGGACCATATAAGACCGTCTGAATCTCAACTGACTGAAAAATGGAGTACAAGTGCCCTTCATCTGGCACACAACTCACTAATCTCATACACAATCTACTCAAAAATATGGAATAAAACGGAGGAGTTAGACGGTCACAAACTTCCCTTTTTTAATACAGTCTAAATGAATCAACTGAAACAAATCAAATATTTTTTTTCAACTCTTTTTTTTCCTTTCTATTTCACGTGAATCACACTTTTTTTCATTTTTTTTTCTTTTTCTTTTCATGTTTTTCTCTTTTTTTTTTCAATTCTTTTTTTTTCTTTTCCTTCCCCTATTTTCACCAACTCCAATCAAATGATACGAACCAAACTGCAGACGGAAAATCATACCACAAAAGGACATACTAAACTAGCTTGACTAGGCAGGCTCAGTTTGGGATGTAGCTAATAGGTCAAAAAGGCAATTTTTGGCTTAAGTGGCGCTAAATGGGTGAAAAATATGAGAAAAAGAGTAAATTTGCAAGCACCTCTCTGCATGTGACACCGACCACAAACCCGAATGTGTGCATTTGACAAGAAATCAAATGTCATAAAAGTGCAAAAATGATGAACATGCTTTGCAAGGAGTACTACTCTCAATTCCTAATGAACTGATCATGAATG
This sequence comes from Silene latifolia, assembly GCF_048544455.1. Lineage (NCBI taxonomy): Eukaryota > Viridiplantae > Streptophyta > Magnoliopsida > Caryophyllales > Caryophyllaceae > Silene > Silene latifolia. The sequence goes on from NC_133538.1 coordinate 342,564,356, forward strand.
TCACCAGTTATGGGCTTTAAACCTCAGAAATTTTAAAGTAGATTGCCAATTTATCAGGTCAAGTCTAAACAGTCAGTTATATTTGAACAAAAACTCGTAGACTATGCGTTTGACAAAGCTAATAACCATCAATAGAAGTGCAAGGCTCAAGTAAAATGACAAGTTATAGTGCAATATCATCACGGAAATCAACCGTTCCGACTCAACCTATATGCAAAAATAAACGTGAATATTTTTGATTTTTTTTGAAATTTTCTAATTTTTTTGAATTTTTTTGAATATTTGATGAAATAAATAAACAATGCGAGCTGAAATAAATAAACGTGAATGCAAAACAAATGCAAATGCAGACTCAAAAGGATACAATACCATCCCCAAACCAAAACGGACAACGCCCTCGTTGTCCTTCAGCATACACCAGCAGATATATACAAGGGAACGGGAATATACAACCAATAAAGAATGAAAAATAATAAAATAAAAAGGAGACAAAATAAATAAAAGAGCAAGAATAAACATACAAAACACGAACTTCCCCAAACTACCCAGAAAACTGGGGAAGTGAGTAAACCAGCAGCTACTCGTCAGCCTCCTCGTCACTCTTACGCACCTCCTCCACCATCACCGTGATGTCCGGATCTACCTCCTGCTCTCTCTTCCTCCTCTGCTTAGCTCGAGCTCTCTCCGCCGCCGCCGCCGGGTCCTCGTCCTTCTCCTCCTCACTAGCAGACTCCGGGTAGCCCTTAGCTGGGTACCGGTAAAAGGAAGTGTGTGGCCAACCCTCTGGGATCGGACGGTGTTGCCGCATGTGATACTCGTATTGAGGGAACAAAGTCAAAGCTATGTCTTGCTCCATACAAGCCTGTCTCTCTGCAATCTCAACTAACAAACCGTCACGGCGCCCTTGGTCCATGACCGAGGACGCCTCAAAAGGGTGGTGGAGGTACAAAATTAGCCGGTAGGACCGGCTGTGTCTGTGTCTGGTCGGCGGGTGCGGGAGTAGGAGTAAGAGTAGGGATCGGGGTAGGTGTGGCCGTGTAAGTCTGGCCACCCGTGGAAGGTGCGGATCCCTCTCCGGTCTCACGTCTACGCCGCTTCTTAGCGGCGGATAAGGTGGTAGGTAGGCGGACTGACAGGTGGTAGTCAGGTAAGGGTGGTAGACGGGCACCCCGTGCAACAGTAAGCAAAGGGGCTAGACAGGCGAGAGTGGTGCAATGTAGGTCTACGGACAAGGAACCGTCTATTTTCCAAGTCCGGTAGTCAGAACTCAGCCAGGTCTGAGAATGCATAGACGCTAGGCTCAGGTACCTATCTCCCTCTAGGTACGGTAAGTCACGAGGTCAGGCAGGGAAGAAGGAACGGGCAAGAATGGTGGCTATGCCACCGCAGACAATAGATCACGTGACCTTCTCCCCCTGGGCCTGGAAGTACTGGGCGGTCAAATAGGCGATGTTGAGGGTAAAAGGACCCTTGCAGTCAATGTTCAGGTAACCGCCTAAGATGGAGAGCTCGTTGTTGTTGATGTAGTTTGGCTCCCTTCGGCCGAAAATGGTACTCCCCATCAGTCTAAGAAAGTAACGGCCAGGGGGAAGGTGGACCTGAGAGAGCTTTCGCTCGGGAAAGGTGGTCATGGCCAAGGTCTGCCAAAGTTGACGAATGACCTTCCTAGGGGCAATAGTGGCGCCCGTAAAAGAATGTCCGAGTTTGGTACCAAACTCCTCCAATGTCATCGAAAAAGTCCGGTTGAACAACTAGAAAGACACAGAAAGACTAGTGGGGACAACGTCGTGTGCCCCGGAGGAGAAGGTAAAGGAGCTGAAGAACTCAAGACTCAGCTCCAGAAAGGTGTGGCCCCTCATAGTGATGAGTCCGGCCATCCCCGTGTCCCGTAAAAGCTCACAAACTGGCTCGAGAAGCCGAGCCTCTGAAGTGACGTACGACAAATAAAACACGTGTGGAGAAATTCGCAGCCAACTAAGTTATAAAATCTAGTACTATGTACACCATTAACGAAAACTACCTGCAGTTACTCAGGGTGGGAGTCGAGGGAGTCGTCCCCTCGGATGGTAACCGTGCCACCAGAGACGCTAGGAGCAGGTGTAGCACGACCACGACCATGACCCCGGCCTCGGCCTCTAGAACCTGAGGTAGAATACCGTCTAGTGACGGTACGAGGAACTAAGGCCGCCCGTAAAGTAGCTGCGACTGCGGGTGAGTCCGCCACAGGTGTGCTCACCGTGGCTGAAGTAGAGGATGTGGCTGCAGCTGTGACCGCCATTGAAGAAGAAAGACTAGCAGTAGTGCTAGCCGTAGTGGTGGCTGTGACTAAGGTGGTGGCTGAAACAGGGCTAGCAGCAGTAAAAACCGTACCAGCAGCAGAGACTAGAAAAACAGAGGTACTGGTAGGTGTGGAGACGGTAGTAGTAGCAGGGACTGCCGTCTCAGACAGAGACAGGGACAGACTGGCAGCAGAGCTCGAAGAGGGCATCGAGCTAGAATCCATCCTAAACAAATTGGGCAGGGGAATTTGATAAGAGACAACAGTTTAACAACATGAAAAATAGCGTGAAATCAGCATGAAAATTCCCTTAAACAGTCGAAAAATTCGACTACAGCCCAAAAATTCCCAAAGTTTCCTAAAAAATTCGAATGAACAGCGATAGGGGAAGGGTAGCAGGCATCAATGACAGCAAATGAAGCAACAACTAAGGCGAATTAAGCATATGGCAGCAGCAAAACCCAGTTTACAGACTGTAATTAGCCCTAATCGCAAATTTCTCGCAAAATTCGAATTAAACAAGTAAATATCAACGAGGCAAGGGAATTAAGCATCAAGTAAGACAAACTAAGCATTAAATCAAAATTATAGTCGATAATTTCGACCCAAAAGGGGAAACTGAAACCTTAATTCCTAATTCACTTCATAAAAAGCAAAATTAATGAAATTAAAATGTAAAAAAGTGTAGAAACTACTTACTTGATGATAAGGAACCTACAAGTAGCAATTAATCGACAATCAACAAGCAACAAAGGAGATTTTGTGATCGAAAAATCGCAATCCCTAATACCCATAATAGACCGTGTAAAACAGCACGAATCAAGGGGAAAATAGAGGGTAAATGACGATTAATTAACAATAAACACAATGTAGGTGGTGGATTTGGCAAATGGGCAAGAAAAATGGAGGTTTTGGGGTTTGTTTGATCGCAAATAAGGAAGGGAGACGGAATAAAGCAAGAAGAATGAAAGAAATAAAACAAAAGAGGGAGTTAAAGAGACTCCTTGCGTGTAATTTCCAAATTCACTCGATCGAGTGGTTTAGAACTGCTCGATCGAGAACTTCTTGCATTTATCTACTCGATCGAGAACTCCCCTTTTCAGCTTTAGTCGATCGAGTAAAATAGGATCATTCGATCGAACAGATTCCACTCGATCGAGTACAAAAAGTACTCGATCGAGCTCTTTTCCTCGTGTAAACTCTTGAATTTGCGTATAATTCCCCAAACCTGCATATAAACACTCGCAAAAATATCCCAAAATACCAAAAATAAAAAGTAACAGTCTGTAGTCTCTAATATACGCTAAAAATGTCTAAATTCTAATTGTCCTAATTAAAAGCAATAAATAAAATTCAACGGAAAATTTAAAAATTGTTTTTACAATTTGTTACACGGGGCATTTCCCCGCTCACTTCTCGAAGCAAGTCAGCAGCCCCTCGGAGGGCTTCTGACTGGAGGACGTCATCTAAGCCATATTAATCGTCCTCTTTAATTTCCACGAGCTTGAATTTGAATCATTAGGGGGAGAATAGTTGACGTCCACATACGCGCGAACTTTTCTCATCCTTACTCCTTTCTCACCGGCTTTAACATCGTCACTCCCACTTTGACTGACACTAATTGCACAATACCCTTTGACTGCTCCTGCATTATTTTCATCTGTACCTGCAGCAAGGAAACCAGACGAACTTTCCTACTTTTTGCTCTCAACCTGAGCCGGAGGGGTCACAATAGGAGCACAATATTCCAAATTCTCGTTTGGAGTGTCAATAGGAGGGTCAATAGAAGAGAGGGTATTGCAAGGCTGAGCTTGCATGGGAGCCCTTTGGAACTTAGACTGATGGAACATTGTTGGGTTCCTTATGTTGATGATAACATGCCCATTTGATTTGTGCTATCTTAGTTTACCTTTTCAGGATATATGATCATATCAAGCATGGATTAAGAAGTGTTGAAGTTGTTAATCATCCCATTGTATTAAGTCAAGTGTCATCTAATGTACAAGTGAGAAAGTAGAGTATATTAGAGTAATAGAAACAGTCCAGGCGACTGTTGCTTTCACGAGTAAACAGCTGCTTGGTTTATTGCCACAACTCGTAAAACTTGAAGTCTCTTTTATCTTTCAAAAGCTTTCACGTGACTCTTATTTTTCAAAGATAAATATCTGATTTTTATTAAGGAGATGGTCTTCAATAAAGAGTGGTTTGAATTATTATTATTTTCAAAATGTTTCCTCTTTATGCAAATTCAACCCTTTGGTTCTTTAAGAAAACAAAGAATGCTTTTTGCCATTTTAGTGTTAACTTGTCATCATGTGACTTGTCTTTTCTCTCTTTGTTTTCTGAATTTGCATGAGCTTTTAAGGATATCTTTCAAACCATCTTTCCTTATTCTTGCCTTTGCAAAAGAGCCCTCTTTGGTGCAAGTTTTGGGTGGTTGCAAATACCCTTTACATGTGAGGTCTTTGACCCTTCAAAACCCTAGCAACCTCTTCACCCATTTCCTCTATAAAAGGCGAGCCCCTCCTTCATAAATCCTTAAGACTTCTTTCTGAATTTATTTTCAAGTTTGCAAATTTGTTTTTCAAAGTTTTGAAACCGTGTCATTTGCAAAACCTTCAAAGAGTCTTCAAGTTTTTACAGTCGTGGCTACTGTTACTTTTATACTAAACTCTCTTGCTTAAGAATTGTTGATCTTGTAAAAGTTGTCCATCTCTATTCTTTGCTAAGAATATGTTAGTGGAAACTTAATCCTATAACATTCTAAGTGTGTTAGTAGAGTTTAGGACGGAGTAGTCTTTAACTCTTGGCAACCGGAGTAGGTTGCGAGTTAGCTTGTCATAAGAACGGAGTAGTTCTTGTACTAGCTTTACAACCGGAGTAGGTTGGTGTCTTTTATTGTAAGGGTCTTTTAGTTGTCGGAGTAGATCACTAAAAGAAATCAATAAAAAGGTAGATTGGACGTAGGCACTTAAGTATTTGCCGAACCAATTCAAAAATCTCGTGTTCAATTGTTTTACTTTATTTCCGCTGCAATTTACTTTGTTTGTTTGTCTTGCTTTGCTTAACCTTAGAAGTAACAGTTCATCATACTGTCACATTTGGTCTGCAGTCGTATTCCAAAAACTGAGACAAATAGCTACAGTCAGAACGATTGTTACTTTCATACTTCAAGAAACATTCATCGTGATACTTGTTTAGTCTTTCAATATTATTCTAAGTATCTTCTCATCTCTTTTGTCCTCGTAGCTCACTTTAATTCAATAAAGTTGAAGTTATAAATTTTTAAATAGTACCTAATTCACCCCCTCCCCCTCTTAGGTACTTGAATCCATAAACTCTACAATTGGTATCAGAGCCTCGTGCTCTTGATCGAGGCTAACCGCCTTAGAGTTTGATTCGTGGGTAATGGATTCCGAGAAACACTCTAAGATCCCGGTCTTTACCGGTTCGAATTTTGGATGGTGGAAATCCAAAATGGAACATTACATCAAAAGTATCGATTATCAATGTTGGAACATCATCCAAAATGGACCTCTTGCCATTAAGGAAACCGATATTCTAAACGGTTTCACCAAGACAAAAGAGGAAAGAAATTACAATGAGAACGACTTCAAGCTTGCCGAAAAGAATTCCAAAGCAATTTCGATTCTTCAACGTTGTGTTGGTGAGGGGGAAGTTAGTCGAATCTTCGGGTGTCCTACGGCAAAATCTATTTGGGATTCCCTTGTACTTGCATATAAGGGACGTCCCAAGTAAGAAAACACCGTATTGACCTTCTCATGCAACAATATGAGATGTTTAGAATGTCAAAGGACGAGTCTTTAAATAGTTTCTCTTCACATTTTTCTTGTATTATTAATGAGCTTAAAAGTCTAGGAAGGAATTTCGAGTCCGAGGACATCATTCGAAAAATCCTTCGTAGTCTAACTCCTAAATGGCAACCTAAAGTCACCACCATAGAGGAAGCTAAAGACTTGTCAACCCTATCTCTTCATGAACTAATGGGATCACTAATGGCTCACGAGTTTAACCTCGATAAGCATTCTAGTGAGTCATCAAAGGGAAAAAGTCTCGCCCTCACATCTTCTCCAAGTGATGAAGAAGATGAGGAGGAAGACGAGTTTGCTATGTTCACAAGGAACCTAGCCGGGTTGGTCAATGGACAAGGTAACAAAAGGTTCACTAATAATTACTCGAAAAAACGCTTTCCTAAGAAACGACCTAACTCCACCGTGGGATGCTTTAAATGTGGTGATAAAACTCACCAAATTAAAGAATGTCCCAAGTGGGAAGAAATCAAATCTAAGGAAAGAAGAGAAAAAGTTAAAAAGGACTATAAACATAGAGTCATGAGTGCTATTTGGGGAATGTCTGACTCCGAGGAAGATGAGGAACTCATCGAGGAGGAACTTGAGGCTAAAATGTGTCTTGCAAATCATAGTAAAGAAAAAGTCTCAAAAACCTCAAAACTTGAACACTTAAGATGCCTCATGGCTAACCCCGACGATTCCGACTACGATTCCGACAACGAGGTAAATCATCTAAAGGCCAAGGCTAGAACTTACTCCAAAGAGAAAGTATGTAAGCTTCTTGACCAACTTTTTGATAAGTGATGGTTTCAAAATGATAAACTCGAGGTAATGCAAAATGAGATTGAGGAAATTGCTCAAGAGAACTTTAATCTGAAAAATGAACTAAAAGCAACAGACCGTGTCACCGTCACCTCTGAGGCATATAATGAAGTTAAAAGAGTCAACAAGTTAAACAAACATTTGACTAAAGAACTAGAGCGTCTTAGGTTGACACCCACGAACGTCTCTGACCTTGAAAATGTCAACACTACCTTGGTGATGCAAGTTTCCTCTCTAACCAAGGAACGTGATGATCTTTTGAAGGACAAAGATGCTCTTGAAAATGAGATCTATGACCTTGTAGTTGAAGTTGTAGACTTAAGAGAAACAGTGTCCAAGACTGTTGCTTCTGACCACGATTTAGACAAGTCTAAAAGAAAGAGTGAATGGTTGAAAAATGAAAACGAGTGTCTTAAGAGTGAGGTTGTTTGTCTCAAGAATGAAATAGAAGATCTCCATGATAGGCTTACCTTCTTTCAAAAAGGTATGCCCGAATGTAGCACTTCTAGCTCTTCTCCTCACCATAGATCCGATGAAGTCGTTGATCTAAACAAAAGACTTGACGAGATGACATCTAAATATGAAGAGTCCAAAGAAAGAATCATATATCTCGTGTCTAAGCTCAACAACCACACCCATGACTTCATTGTTGAGAAAAGATTGTCCATACAAAAGTGTTAACAATGATGAACTCAAAAGAGAAAAAGAAAAGAATTTGCATCTCCTTTCACGTGTCAATGACTTGACCAATGAACTTGTTAATGCTAAGAACATCACTGAAAAATGGGAAGGGAGTCAAACCGTGTTAAATTTCCTCACGAATCAAACCGAAATGTGATAAAGTTCTTTGGTTTGGGCTTGAAATGGAACAGTCAGGTCGATTGTTGCATCCAGAAGCCTAAAAACGATTTTAGAGGAAGGAAGTATGTAGGTCTTCCCGAATACATCATTTGCAATTATTGTGGTGACAATGGTCATGTTTTTAATGGATGTACAAAACGGTTTGATGACATTGACAAGAATACCAAAACTTTAAAGCAAATGAGCATTAAGAAAGACACCACAAGTTATGTTGATCCCAAAAAGAGACCCAAATTCATTTGGGTTCCTAAACTCAAAAACTAATCTTGTGTAGGGCTTGGTGAGAGGCGGCCGCAATTGGTACTTGGATAGTGGATGCTCTCGTCACATGACGGGTGATAGAAGCCAATTCCTCTCACTTAAAGCATATCATGGTGGCACGGTAAGGTTTGGTGACAACAAGAAAGGTGAAGTAATTGGTATTGGAAAGGTTGGTAAGTCATCCTTACTTTGTGTCGACAATGTGCGTCTTGTCAAAGGTTTGAAACATAATCTTCATAGCATTTGTCAACTTTGTGATAAGGGTAATTTTGTTGAATTTCGTGCCAATATGTGTCGAATTTTTGATGCCACTACTAATGAACTAATACTCGAAGGAAGACGTGTCAAAGATGTTTACTTAACTAATTTGAACTCTCTATCGGGTCACACCATGTCTTGCATGAGTGTAATGAACAATGATCCTTGGTTATGGCATAAAAGGTTTGGTCATGTTAGTACAAAAACTCTTAATACCCTTAAAAGACTTGACTTAGTTGAAGGCATTCCTAATATAAAGTTTGATTTTGATAAAGTATGTGATGAATGTGCTAGAGGTAAACATGTTAGAAGTTCCTTTAAATCAAAAAGAATTATGAGTACATCTCAACCTTTGCAACTTTTACATATCGACTTGTGTGGACCAATGAGAACTAGGAGTAGAGGTGGTACTCGTTATGTGTGTGTCATTGTTGATGATTACTCTAGGTTCGTTTGGGCACTCTTCCTAAGCTCTAAGGATGAGACATTTGATGAGTTTCTAATTTGGTTAAGAAAGATTCAAAATAAACTTGGTTTAAAACTTGTTTCAATGAGAACCGATCACGGAACCGAATTCGAAAACTCATCATTTGGTGCTTATTGTGATGACAATGGTGTAGACCATAACTTCTCGGCTCCTAGAACACCACAACAAAATGGTGTGGTTGAAAGGATGAATAGAACCCTTGAAGGAATGGCTAGAACAATGTTATTAACTAGTAAGTTGCCTAAGAACTTTTGGGCCGAAGCGGTAAATACCGCTTGCTACATTCATAATCGTGTCATGATAAGGAGTATATTGAATAAAACTCCCTATGAATCGCTACGTGGAAGAAAACCCAACATTTCATAGTTTAGATGTTTTCGAAGCAAATGTTTTGTTCATAACAATGGTAAAAACAATTTAGGCAAGTTCGATCCACGTAGTGATGAAGGAGTATTTATTGGGTACTCCGATTATAGCAAGGCCTATAAAGTTTACAATAAACGAACCTTGTTAATTGAAGAAAGCATCCATGTCATTTTTGATGAATCTAGTGTGCTTGGACAGGTACAAAACATGGATGATGATGATGAGGATGAGGATGATGAGTTTGAGATTGGTCTTGTTCGAAAGGACTTCGTGTTCACGGATGAAGAAGCTCCCGGCAAAGATCGAATTGCAACGACACGAGAGACCGTCACCTTCAAAGGAGATCAGCAACTCGGGGGAACACGTAGCACCTCTCACTCGATTCTTCTTTGGAAGCAACGGACCCAACGATTTGCATCCACCTCCGAATCAAGTAACCCAAAACAAGTGAGGATGAAGAACCTTCAGGCCAATAGAAACATCCATCGTGACTGATGCTTTGTTGAGGGGAACAAGAAACCATTGTTCCAAAGAAGTGGAAACATCAAAGCTCTCATCCACTCACTAATCTCACAAGTGATCTCAACTCGGGAATTCGAACAAGATCATCCGTCAACAATCTCGCTCATCTCAATGAGTATTGTGCCCACAATGCCTTCCTTTCTCAAATTGAACCTTCAAATGTAATCGATCATTGACGATGCAGACTGGTTGCTTGTAATGCAAGAAGAGCTCAATCAATTCAAAAGAAACGAGGTATGGCACTTAGTCCCTAGACCGCCTAATCGTACCGTCATTGGTACTAGGTGGGTCTTTCGCAACAAGCTTGACGACTCGGGAGAAATCGTAAGGAACAAGGCTAGACTAGTGGTGCAAGGTTATAACCAACAAGAGGGTATTGATTACGATGAAACCTATGCACCGGTAGCTAGACTTGAGGCCATACGATTGCTTATAGCTTTTGCGGCTCACAAAGGCATTCAACTCTTCCAAATGGATGTCAAAACCGCTTTCTTAAATGGATATTTGGAAGAAGATGTCTTTGTAGAGCAACCACCGGGTTTTGAGAACAATGACTTGCCTAACCATGTTTTCAAATTAGACAAAGCTCTTTATGGTTTAAAACAAGCACCAAGATGTTGGTATGATAGATTGTCTAAATTTCTTATTGATAATGGTTTTAAAAGAGGCTCCGTTGACAAAACATTGTTCTTAAAGCAACAGTCCAGTGAACTGTTGGTTGTACAAGTATATGTTGATGACATTATATTTGGTGCAACAAATGAACTCCTTTACTTATATTTTTCGGAACTAATGAAATCGGAGTTTGAAATGAGCATGATGGGTGAGCTAGGATTCTTCCTTAGGCTCCAAATTAAGCAATCAAAGGATGGAATCATGATCCATCAATAAAAGTATATTAAGGAAATGCTTAAGAAATTTGGGATGACTAATGGTAAGCCTCATGATACACCTATGGTAGCCGGGTCCAAATTGGACAAAGATGAACTCGGTAAGAATGTTAGTGATAAGGTGTATAGAGGTATGATAGGCTCACTTCTTTACTTAACCGCAAGTCGTCCCGACATTCTCTTTAGTGTTTGATTATGTGCTAGGTTCCAAGAAAATCCGAAAGAATCACATTTCAAAGCCGTTAAACGAATTCTTCGGTATTTGATTGGAACACAAAATCTTTACTTATGGTACCCTTTACATTGTCCTTTTGATCTTATAGGCTTTTCGGATGCGGACTATGCGGGGTGCATGGTGGATAGAAAGAGTACCTTCGGAATTGCAACGTTCTTGGGTCCTTGCTTGACTTCTTGGGCCTCAAAGAAACAAAACACGGTAGCTCATTCTACGGCCGAAAGTGAGTATGTTAGTGCGGCACATTGTTGTTCTCAACTCCTTTGGGTAAAACAACAACTCTTGGATTTTGGTATTATTTTTGACTCCATTCCCTTAATGTGTGATAATACGAGTGCAATAAATATTTCCAAAAATCCTATTCAACATTCTAAAACCAAACATATTGATATTCGTCACCACTTTATTCGTGATCATGTGGAAAAAGGACATATTAAACTTATCTTTTGCAAAACCGAAAATCAAATTGCCGATATTTTCACTAAGCCACTTGCTAGAGAACATTTTGAGAAATTTAGATTAGAAATTGGGTTAATCAATTACTTGTGATTGTTAGTGTGAGTTCTACAAATTTCCTTAATTGATTAAATTAAATTTGGATATATGTTATTAAGTGTTCTAAGTGCATTGACATCATGTTTAGACCAAAAATTGACACCGTATTTGTGAGTCGGTAATCACTCAACCTCATATCTAAATTTACGTTTATTATATGCTACCTTGCGTTTTTATTTCGAGTGATTAAATATGTTTAGTTGGGCCAACCACCTCACTTACCACATTTATTGGGCCATTAACTACCTCAACCCACCATCTATGCCTACCCGTCCAAACCTCCTAATCCACTAAACCCTTCATCTCCCAAATCCACAAAACTCCCTCATCTCACCTACCTCTTAACCCACCATGGTCAAGACCTCTTTCAATACCCACATACCCATCAAACCAACAAACATGACATCCCCACCTGTCACATCCAACCCACCGACAACAACTCAAACCATGCCCTCACAAAAAATCTCCTATGCCTTCCCTCCACAAACCTCAACCTCGACTCCATCTCCATCACCTCAACCAAACCCAGAACAGCATAACCCTCTTCCCAATCCTACTTCCACTGTCCCACCATCATCCGACGACATCCCCATCTCCACTATGGTAGGACGGCGCACACGAGGAGGTCGGAAGAAAAGCTCTACTGTTCCAAGCTCTTCCATTGAACCGGTATTGGTAAATGTTGAAGATGTTGAAGAAACCGAGTTTGATTTAAATGAGAATCCAACCAAGTCCGCCGAGTCTGACCCGACTCCGGCGAAGAAAAACAACAAAAGAAAAGACAAAGCTTCCTCATCCCAATTACCCCCAATTTCAGAGAATGTCGAGCAGAGTAACATCGAAATCCCCATTGTTGATCCTCCAACTGAAACTCCCAGTGAACCTCCCCAGAAAAAATTGAAACCCTTGAAAAAGAAACTTGTGTACCTTTCTCCCTCAGATCCGGTTTCCCTAACCTCTAAATAGGATTTGGCGATTGTTTGGGATCACCTTGAAAGCATAGACCTCCCTACCTCCATTTACAAAAATTGTGAGAGGTTGATGAATACCAAAGCAATCCACTCTCCCCGGGTTTACAACCAAACATGGTTCGAGCTGCCTGCTTTTCACTCAGTCCGTGACATGTTATTGGCTCAAGGTTGGGAAAATTTGTTGGAAATGCGTGAACCGATCTTTGTGAGCGAGGTGATTCAGTTCTTTGCAACTGTACGTGTTGATAAATCGGGTGAATCTCTTACGGCTAAGGTGAATGGTAAGCCTCTTAAACTGTCTCAATCTGATTTTGCTACCGCCCTTGATATTCCAGTCGGAGGTTATGACAAACTCCCCTCCGAAACATGGGTTGCTTTACCATATGCCTCACCACTTAATGTCGCCCAAGTAGTGTGTCCTAAAACTGTCTCTCCTGGTCCTGTAAGCAACACCCAAATACCCCCTCCTCTTCGCATAATTTTTAACATGCTTTGTCGCTCAATTTATCCCTCGGGTGATAGGGGAAAACTCACCATAGCCCAACAATACCTTATTTATCACATTGCAACTCATAAGAAGGTGAACCTAGTCGGGTTAATGTTTAAGCGTTTTCATCTTATTTCGACCAAACTTCGTAGACCCTCTTCTAGCATGATTCACTTACCCTATGGAATGTGGTTGTCGGTTGTGCTCAAGGCACAAGGGGTTTTGGTGAGTACTAGCTTGGGTTCTTTGGATATGTGTGATGTTATGAGTGATGGTCAAATGGGGAAGATGCTTATCAAAATTGAAAATGATGAATTAATTTCGGTGAAAATTAAGAAGGACCCGGATGTTGGGTCATCCAGTCAAGTGAATACGGGTGGTATGCGGGAAGTTCTTAATGCCGTGGCTGAGTTGAGTGCGTGGCTTAAGGAAGATGCTCGTCAAAAGGATTTGGCAATCTCGGCCCTTGCTTCTACTGTGGACCTCATCTGTGGTGAGGTGGATATCATTTCCACCCTCGTGTCAACAAAAGAAATTGGTGATGATGCTCTTGTGGATGATGATCCTTTGGGTAGTGGCTCGGATGGTGAACAAGCGTCCTCCCCTTAGCCTATCCTTTCCTCTCGGCCTACTTGACTTTTACCCGTGCCTTTTCGTTTTTTCCCACCTCGGTTGTGCCCTTCTAAGACAATATTTTCTTTGCTTGTTATTTTGACATTTGGTGGTGTATTTTAAACTTTATTTAGCCATGTTGAACTTTGATTAACTTATGATTAATCCTTGTTTATGTTGACCTTGTTACCTTGTCACGATTACATGTGTCTTTTTGTGTTTTCTTGTGAAATATCTGCACTCTAATGCTTTTGACATCCCTATCTGTTTGATGATGTCAAAAGGGGGAAAAGGTAAACTCATACTCTTAATCTCTTTGCATATTAATTAAACTAATGCCTTGTCTAACCTTCTTAGTTTTGAATCTTGTTTTGGGGCAATGTAAAATTGTCATAGTAGTTTGATTCTAGCTTTTCCCTTCTCTGATTTGATCTTGCTTGCCTAAAATCTTGAATCAAGGTGTTTACATTGCTTATACATTCGTTTGGGGCTTGTCATCATCAAAGGAGGAATTTGTTGGGTTCCTTATGTTGATGATAACATGCCCATTTGATTTGTGCTATCTTAGTTTACCTTTTCAGGATATATGATCATATCAAGCATGGATTAAGAAGTGTTGAAGTTGTTAATCATCCCATTGTATTAAGTCAAGTGTCATCTAATGTACAAGTGAGAAAGTAGAGTATATTAGAGTAATAGAAACAGTCCAGACGACTGTTGCTTTCACGAGTAAACAGCTGCTTGGATTATTGCCACAACTCGTAAAACTTGAAGTCCCTTTTATCTTTCAAAAGCTTTCACGTGACTCTTATTTTTCAAAGATAAAAATCAGATTTTTATTAAGGAGATGGTCTTCAATAAAGAGTGGTTTGAATTATTATTATTTTCAAAATGTTTCCTCTTTATGCAAATTCAACCCTTTGGTTCTTTAAGAAAACAAAGAATGTTTTTTGCCATTTTAGTGTTAACTTGTCATCATGTGACTTGTCTTTTCTCTCTTTGTTTTCTGAATTTGCATGAGCTTTTAAGGATATCTTTCAAACCATCTTTCCCTATTCTTGCCTTTGCAAAAGAGCCCTCTTTGGTGCAAGTTTTGGGTGGTTGCAAATACCCTTCACATGTGAGGTCTTTGACCCTTCAAAACCCTAGCAACCTCCTCACCCATTTCCTCTATAAAAGGCGAGCCCCTCCTTCATAAATCCTTAAGACTTCATTCTGAATTTATTTTCAAGTTTGCAAATTTGTTTTTCAATGTTTTAAAACCGTGTCATTTGCAAAACCTTCAAAGAGTCTTCAAGTTGTTACAGTCGTGGCTACTGTTACTTTTATACTAAACTCTCTTGCTTAAGAATTGTTGATCTTGTAAAAGTTGTCCATCTCTATTCTTTGCTAAGAATATGTTAGTGGAAACTTAATCCTATAACATTCTAAGTGTGTTAGTAGAGTTTAGGACGAAGTAGTCTTTAACTCTTGGCAACCGGAGTAGGTTGCGAGTTAGCTTGTCATAAGAACGGAGTAGTTCTTGTACTAGATTTACAACCGGAGTAGGTTGGTGTCTTTTATTGTAAGGGTCTTTTAGTTGTCGGAGTAGATCCCTAAAAGAAAGCAATAAAAAGGTAGATTGGACGTAGGCACTTGAGTATTTGCCGAACCAATTCAAAAATCTCGTGTTCAATTGTTTTACTTTATTTCCGCTGCAATTTACTTTGTTTGTTTGTCTTGCTTTGCTTAACCTTAGAAGTAATGATTCATCATCTTTGTCACATTTGGTCTGCAGTCGTATTCCACAAACTGAGACAAATAGCTACAGTCAGAATGATTGTTACTTTCATACTTCAGCAAACATTCATCGTGATACTTGTTTAGTCTTTCAATATTATTCTAAGTATCTTCTCATCTCTTTTGTCCTCGTAACTCACTTTAATTCAATAAAGTTGAAGTTATAAATTTTTAAATAGTACCTAATTCACCCCCTCCCCCTCTTAGGTACTTGAATCCATAAACTCTACAAATATCAATTCCTCGTCCCCAACCTGAAAAGTCAATGTCTTACCCCCGACGTCTATTACTGCACGGGCAGTGAATAAAAATGGCCTCCCTAAAATAATAGGGGTATGGGCATCTTTAGGGATGTCAAGTACAACGAAGTCAACGGGAATAAAGAACCTCCCGATGTTAACGAGTATGTCTACTATGACATCTAGTGGCCGTGATATGCTATGGTCGGCCATCTGAACAGTCATGTTTGTACAATTAAACTTGGTCAAACCAAGTCTCTTAGCCAGAGACAGCGGTAAGACACTCACGCTAGCGCCAAGATCGCATAACGTGTTATCAATCAAATGGGTACCAATATGACACAGAATAGAAAAACTACCCGGGTCTGACTGTTTGGGAGGTAACTTATTCTGAACTAGGGCCGTCCCCACCACGGTCAAAGCTACCGTCTCATGGTCATTAATGTGCCTCTTACGCGATTAAACTTCTTTCATAAATTTAAGGTAAGAGGGTATCTGTGTCAGCAGTTCTGCGAATGGCCCAGTGACTTGCAAGCTTTTCAGGATTTCGGCAAATTTGCCGAATTATTGATTAGCCTTAGTACTCTGCAAACGCCTCGGGAAGGGCACCGTGATGGGTATCTCGAGTCCCTTGTTCCTCTCTTCCAACGTGTCAGCCGGATCAAGCTCCAGATCCTTCGAACGCTTCTTCCCTCTCGAACGAGGTCTTTCAGGAGATATTTCACTCGATCGAGCACTAGTAGGCTCTCGATCGAGTTGTTATTTATCTACACTACTCGATCGACCAAAAATACCATTCGATCGAGCTGTTTCTTCAACAAAATCACTCGATCGACCAAAAATTTCATTCGATCGAGTAGAATCTTTTTCCTGATCACTCGATCGAGTAGAAATTTTACTCGATCGAGTCCTTTCTTCAGCACTTTCACTCGATCGACCCCCAGCAATCAGTCGATCGAGTACTTTCTTTGTCGTCAGCTCCTTTTCTTCGACAAAACATTGTTCATCAGCAGTAATTACCTTCCCCGGGTCTGATTTCAACATGTCCGGTCCCTCATATGAACGACCGCTCCTCAAATTAATTAAATTTACCGTCTCATGTGGATTTTTATCAGCTTGTGACGGTAAATGACCCGGTTTCCTTGTGGACTGGTTCGCGGCTAACTGGGCAACTTGAGTTTCAAGTGCCTTGATAGATGCATCTTTTTGCTGATCACTCAGCTGCTACTGCTTTGTCAAAGACTGCAACATCGTCTTCAACTCACCTAGCTCACTTACCCCTCCAGAAGATGAAGCACCTTGATTAGGTGTAGGAAAGGAAGGAGGCTTCTGAAAGCCTTGTTGAGCCTTATGAGGAGGGATATATGGCTGCTGCTACTGCGGAGGATGGGTAAGATTAAGCCCATTTTGACTTGTCCACCTCAAATTGGGATGGACTGCCCCTTGGTTGTTATAGTAGGAACCCCCTCCTTGCCTGTATTGTTGAAAAGCAAGGACCTGTTCCTTCTCCGTAAGACAGCCAACAGCAGTGTGACCGTCGTTGCTCCCACACCTCTCAGATGTGACAGTCTCCCCTCTAGTAAGCAAATGGACCGTCTGAGGCTCCCCAGCAGAATGCAGCTCCAACTTATCAAACCTAGCATTCATGGCTTCCATCTGAGCCACAACTTGCTTATCGACTGCATGAACTATTCTAATACCATCCCTCGGGTTTCCATACTCAGAACAGTGGGTTTCCATCTCTTCAATAAGAGCCCATCCCTTATCATCGTCGGTGTTCTTTTGGAATCTTCCAGTATATGATGCATCAAGTTTTGCTCTGTGATCATCGTATAGCTCGTTGTAGAATTGATTGGACAGGAACCACGGATCAAAACCATGGTGAGGAATAGACCTCACCAACCTCTTGAAACGGCACCAAGCTTCATAGAAAGTTTCATCCGGTGCCTGTTTGAAATTTGTGATCTTGGCCCTCAGCTGATTAGTGCGCTGCGGAGGGAAATCTCTCTTATAAAAAGCAAGAGGAAGGGTCTCCCAGTCTGTGACCCCCGCGGCCGTGCGGTCTAAATAAGTCAGCCACTCCCTGGCTGAGTCAGTCAAAGCAAAAGGAAACAGAACCTCCTTAATCTTGTCTTGAGTTACCCCCTTTGTGGCGGGGATAGTAGAACAATTGTCCGTAAAGACCTCCATATGCTTTCTCGGGTCTTCACCAGCCACACCTCTAAAGAGATTTCTCTCCACTAGATTGATATATGACGGACCGATGTCAAATGTATTCCCATCCTCAGTCTGGAGATTGAAACCATTTGGAATTGATGATGCTTTAGGCTCCGAGTGACTATCAATATTCGGCATCTTTACTGGTTGGTTTACAGAACTGAAAGTGTCTTCTTCAAAAGATGGATTTTATGTAAATAGGAAATGCTGAAGCTCTGGTTCGAAAGTACTCAAGTCTTCCTTTCGTGATTCTCTTTGCAGACGGAGTCTATGCCTGAACAGTCTTTCTGGCTCAGAATCAGCTGAAACTAATTCAAACCTGTCTAACCTGGGCATACACAACACTGAAAGAAAATAAATAAGAACTGCCTCAAGGAATAAAAATTCCTTGAGACGGATAAAATAAACGAAACAAAGACAGATAGGGCAATTGCCTCTCCGGCAACGGCGTCAAAATTTGACAGGGCTGTCGTGTACCTATCAAAAATAACTAACTAAACTAACTATATAGCTAGAGAAGTCAGGTCGATCTATTTAGGGAGGCAAGATATCTGTAAGAGTCCGTCTATTGGCAGAAAATAGGAATAAAATATCAATATAGAGGGGACATGTCAGGATTTCTGTTCACTACGGTAGTCCAGTGACTCAACTGTAAATAACTTAGATGAATTACTGCAAGACGGATATGGAAAGGTCCTTCCGGTCCACTTTCTATCCTAAAATACCACTAACTTAACTTCCAACCTCGTCAGGGTAGTCTACTGTTCATAGCAGGTCTATTTAGTCCAATCTTCCGATCTAGGATTAAATTTAACCAGATTAAAAGGGTGACTCAGAAGCGTGCACTCAACTAAGTCGGTAAATACAGTTATATTGCTATGGGGATAGAATCTCACAATTAATTCATCTAACCTATTTACTACATCGTCACATTTCTACCGCAGATCTCCTAATCCCAACATGAAATAGATTAGATACTCATGTTATTAATATTATCAGAACTAATAACGATGAATAAACTAATATTAAACATGATGAGACAATAATAAAAATGCATAAAAGGTAATTTGGGCAGAGAATTAAATGAAGAAAAATAAACAATTAAAGCAAATGAAAGAGAGATTAATATTAAAAAGGGAGAAAGAGATTATAATCGCAAGATTCCCGCGTAAAGAACTAACAAATCCGAGCGAGAAAATCCGAAAGCAAAAGTTACAGTGAAGAAGAAAAAGTAGCCCAGTCTTTTCTGTGGAAAATGAATGATAGATAATACTTAGATAAAGAATAAAATCGATCCTAATGACCTAGCTAATGTACGTTTAAATAGAAAATATGCTAAGTCCAATAACTAAAACAAGTTCGCAGGCTAATTAAAGCCCACGCCAGCCAAACCCACTCGATCGAGTAGTCTGAAACCACTCGATCGAGCATTCCTCCAGATAATCTACTCGATCGAGTAGAATTGTTACTCGATCGAGTAACCTCAATTTCCAGCTCTTCTTCATCGAGTATAAAACTACTCGATCGACCATTCTCAGCTATAGAAACCACTCGATCGAGTGATAAAACAGCTCGATCGAGTATTCTTCCTTCAAATCAGCTCAAACTCGTGACCGACTGCCTCGTAGACCGTTCCTTCACGCATCCCAATACAAGATCTCACTCTAGAAAATCTTGTCTCGTCAAAATGCATGCAAAAAGGACGAAAATGGTACTATTTCTCTACTTTCGCGTTCATTTTTACATAACAGACAAAACGAACCAAAGTAGCCAATTCGGAGGAAAAATGCAATATAAATAGTACGAAAGTACATAGAAATACGTGCTAAAATAGGCTAAAAAGACTATACAAAATGCACGTATAAGTGAGCCGCAAAAGCTATAAGTAATCGTATGGCTTCAAATCTAGCTACCGGTGCATAGGTTTTATCATAATCAATACCCTCTTGTTGGTTATAACCTTGCACCACTAGTCTAGCTTTATTCCTTACGATTTCTGGGAAATCATCAAGCTTATTTCAAAAGACCCACCTAGTACCAATGACGGTACGGTTAGGTGGTCTAGGGACTAGGGGACATACCTCGTTCCTCTTGAATTGTTTGAGTTCTTCTTGCATAGCTATTAACCAGTCAGCATCAGCCAGGGCGACTGTCACATTGGCTGGTTCCACTTGAGAGAGAAAAACATTGTGGGCACAATACTCATCAAGATGGGCAAGATTGTTGAGAGTGGCTCTTGTTCGAATTCCAGAATTGAGATCACTTGTGAGATTTGAGAGTGGATGGAAAGCTTTGATGTTTCCACTTCTTTGGAACAATGGTTTCTTGTTCCCCCTCAGCAGTAGCAGTCTCAGTGACTGTTTTCTCCTGATTAGAGTGGTCATCCTCAACACTATCCTGAGTTGCTTCATTTCTGGAAGTGGAGGCGATCGTTGGTCTGCATTGCGTCCGGAGAAGAAACAAGATGGCGATGAGAGTTACCACGTGTTCCCGCTGGATTGTTGCTTTCATTTGGAGGTAACAGTCCCTGAGGTTGTTGTAGATCAGCGTCATTGTTCAATGCTTCCACTTCCTTCAAACACAAAGTCCTTTCGAACAAGACCAATTTCGAACTCATCATCATCATCATATTCTTCTACAATTTCTACCTGTCCAAGCATGCTAGATTCATCAAAAATGACATGGAAACTTTCTTCAATTAACATGGTTCATTTATTATACACTTTATAAGCCTTGCTATGATCAGAATAACCAATAAAAACCGCTTCATCGCTACGTGGATCGAATTTACCCAAGTTATTTTTACCATTGTTATGGACAAAACATTTGCTACTAAAACATCTAAAATATGAGATATTGTGCTTTCTTCCACGTAGTAATTCATATGGTGTTTTATTAAGTATGCTCTTTATCATAACACGGTTATAAATGTAACAAGCGGTATTTACCGCTTCACCCCAAAAATTTCTAGGCAATTTACTATATAACAACATAGTTCTAGCCATACTTGCAAGACTTATATTCATGCGTTCAACAACTCCATTTTGTTGAGGAGTTCTAGGAGCCGAAAAATTGTGGTCAATGCCATTATCATCACAATAGGCACCAAATGATGAGTTTTCAAATTCGGTTCCATGATCCGTTCTTATGGAAACAAGTTTTCAGTCATGTTTGTTTTGGATTCTTTTTAACCAAATTTGAAATTCATCAAATGCCTCATCCTTAGAGCTTAAAAAGAGAGCCCAAACAAATCCAGAAAAATCATCAACAATAAAATACACATAACGGCTACCACCTCTACTCCTAGTTCTCATAGGTCCACAAAGGTCAATATGCAATAGTTGAATTACTAACACACTTTTTGGATTTAAAGGAGCTTCTAGCATGTTTGCATCTAGCACATTCATCACATAACTTATCAAATTCAAACTTCATGTTAGGAAAACCTTCAACTAGGTCAACTCTTCTAAGGGTATTACGAGTTTTAGCACTAACATGTCCAAATCTTTTGTACCACAACCAAGGGTCATTTTTCATTACACTCATGCAAGACATAGTATGACTGGATATCATATTCAAAACGGTTAAGTAAACATCTTTGACACGTCTACCTTCAAGAATCAACTCATGGGTTGTAGCATCAATAATACGACACAAATTAGCACTAAATTCAACAATATTACCCTCATCACAAAGTTGAGAAATACTAAGGAGATTATGTTTCAAACCTTTGACAAGCCGCACGTTGTCGACACAAAGTAACGATGGCTTACCAACCTTTCCAATGCCTATTACTTCACCTTTTTTTGTTGTCACCAAACGTTACCGTGCCACCATCATAAGCTTTAAGTAAGAGGAATTGGCTTCTATCACCCGTCATGTGACGAGAGCATCCACTATCCAAGTACCAATTACGGCCGCCTCTCATCAAGCCCTACATAAGATTATGTTGGGATTCTTTAATCTCATTTGTTTACATATTGAAAATGTGAATAATTAATTTAGTCATAAAATTAATTCAAGATCTTATGCATGCAAAACAAATAAAAGAGTAAGGAGAAAATCGGTTCCTTACATTTGATATTTCGGATATATGGGCACTGGTAAGGTGACCTACCTTAGCTAGTTCTTAAGCTTTCCTTATGGATGAACAAAATTCAAGTGTAGAATCTCTCCCCAAGGATTGTACCAAGATAATACCCTTAATAGTTTAAATTAATATGAGACTAGTATTAATAAAAACTACCTTAAAAATAGACACAAAATAATTTGTATTTTTGCTCTTGAAAATTTCGGTCAAGAGGAGGATTTTATAAGCTCTCTTGTTCTCTCAAAAATGTAGAGTAAAAGGAACCACTAGTAAAAAATATAACATGTATCTTTTTTTACAACTTATAGAATGAATAAAAATGTAAGAGAAAAACTCTTCTTTTTCTCTTTGGGAAACCGGGTAGCATGGGAGGAGAGGAGCCAATGCATGAGCTTATTTTCTTCCCAAGAATAATAGGTTTGCATGGCTATGAAATAGGTCATCATTGTGTTTCTTTTGAATAAATAAATTAGACAACACAAACCTAATACTCCATCCATAAAACCGGTTATTACCCATAAAAGGGAGGTCCATTTTATTTTTGTCATTTGTCAATTGTGACATATGTGACATGTTACTTGACATGTTACATTATAATGTATTTTTAACAAATTAAAAATCATCATATAATTAATTATCTCACATACAAAAATAATTAGTAATTCATAATTACTTGTACAAAAATGGGTCATATAATTATAAACTACAACAACTTGTATTTATAATAAATTAATCATTCTATTTTTAATTGATTCATAAACAACAAATTAATCTAAGTAATAAAGCAATTCGATTACTTAGACCGAATCTTATTTAATCAAATTACAATAAGACACGTAATTTTACTCACAAAATCACTCGTCAATTAAGGAATTTAATTAACCCGTATCGTCATACGATTAATTAAATAATCAATTAAGAGCATTACCCTATAGGTATGACCTTAGGGGCTCAACTGGTCACCACCGTCATACGACAGTAATATCAAACTCTAGTAAGCCAATCATTACCGATATGTGTGGACCAGTAGACTAAGAAGTATTACTTTCCCTCATGTATTCTTATTATCAGATTTAAATATGTGATCTCAAAATGATCAACAATGTGATCGATTTATTGTCGGGGACACTCCAACAATCTCCCACTTGTCCTCGACGAGTGTGCGTCACCAATTCTTTTGTCCCATTACTATCTCCCACTCAATGCAAGGTGTCTTTTAGGTCGTTCTTGCAAGTGATCATATCGAGAGTGGTTTCCTCAATCTGGAGAATAACTGAATGACCCGAATCATTTACCGTAGATACCTTCCGAGCGTGGCCACGCATTTCCAGTTCATTACTCCTCGAGTGGCCTTGAGATATTGTTATAACCCTGACAAGGGGTGGATAATTTCTATCGCACTATTCCCTTCGACTAGCCACAACTCATCATAACCCTAAATAAGCCCTTTTAACCCCATTTACGAAGGTCGTAGGAACATAAATCAAAGTTACTCTGAAACTGTACCACCTTGAGCGAACAGTCTTTAGTCGAATGAATCGACTCATTAGAATACTATAGTAGCTCTTGCCACGACTAGGCCATATAATTTGCTAGAACTCCATAAGCGGTCATTAGGCCCGACAGAGTGTTCCAAACCGTCTGCCTATGTGATCGACTAGTCATCTCTTATGACTCTATGACACTTGAACTTGCCATCAATCGCATCACACTCTAGTCACTTCGAGACATCACCTCATACAAGTGACTATGGGTGATTACTATGTCAATTTAGTTCACTTTAATGGAGTTTAATCTTTTCTCTACAACCCATTTGAATATGATAAAGTAATGAAAAATTAAAAGACAAATGTGATTATGCATATGAACAAATAAAACAACTCTTTTATTTCATATCAAAATCTAACATAAAACTGGCATGCGTTTAAGTCCCATGGACACAATATGTCCATCATTTTTAGCCTGCGATAAAGGCTTGTTGAGCGGATCAACAATGTTATCATCCGTCCCAATCTTAAAAATCGCAATTTCTTTCCTTTCAATGAAATCTCTAATTACATGGAATTTTCTAAGTACATGTCTAGATCAATTACTAGACTTGGGCTCTTTAGCTTGGAAGATTGTCCCATTGTTGTCACAATAGAGAGTAATGGGATCATTGGCGGTAGGTACTACTTTTAGCTCTTCCAAGAATTGCTTGATCCACATAGCTTCCTTGGCAGCTTCTAATGCTGCTATATACTCAGCCTCCGTTGTAGAATCCATAGTCACAGCTTCCTTGAAGCTTCTCCAGCTTACGGCACCACCATTGAGCATGAAAACAAATCCAGCTTGTGATTTCATGTCATCTCTATCTGTTTGAAAACTGAAGTCCGTGTAACCGTTAACACAGAGCTCGGAGTCACCTCCAAACATTAAGACAAAATCCTTACTCCTTCACAAGTACTTAAGGATGTTCTTGACGGCAATCCAGTGACTCTCACCTGGATTTCCTTGATATCTACTCATCATGCTCAAAGTATACGAGATATCTGGACAAGTGCATATCATGGCATACATGATTGATCCAACGACGGAAGCATAAGGGATCAACTTCATGCGTTCAACATCTTTGGGTTCGGTTGGTGATTGAGACTTGCTCAATATGGTCCCACTAACCATAGGAACCAAGCCTCTTTTGGATTGGTCCATGCTGAAGCGTCGAGGAATCTTATCAACATAAGATTCTTGACTTAATTCCAATATCCTTTTGGGTATATCTCTATAGATCTGGATACCTAATATGCGTTGTGCTTCTCCTAAATCCTTCATTTGGAAATGATTTCCTAGCCACTCCTTGATGGAAGACAACATAAGAATGTCATTTCCAATAAGTAGTATGTCATTCACATACAATATTAGGAACACAACATTGCTCCCACTGAACTTCATGTATAAACATGGTTCCTCAATACTTCGAGTAAAACCATTTTCTTTTATGACATGATTAAATCGATGGTTCCAACTTCTTGATGCTTGCTTAAGACAATAAATGGATCTCTTAAACTTGCATACTTTGTTAGGATTTTTAGGATCCACAAAACCTTCGGGTTGTATCATGTACACCTCCTCTTCTAAATGCCCATTCAGAAAAGCGGTCTTGACATCCATTTGCCATATTTCATAGTCATGAAATGCGGTGATCGGTAACAGTATCCGAATTGATATTAGCATAGCCACGGGGGCAAAGGTTTCGTCATAGTGAAGACCATGAACTAGAGTAAAACCTTTTGCCAATAGCCTAGCCTTGTAGACATCATCATATCCTTCTATGCCATTCTTTACTTTGAATATCAATTTGCACTGAAGAGGTCTTGCCCCTTCAGGCAAATCCACCAAGTTCCATACTTGATTTTCTTGCATAGAACTCATTTCGGATTTCATGGCTTCAAGCCATAAAGCTGAATTGGGACTAGAGATCGCAGCTTTGTAGGTGGCGGGTTCATCACTTTCTAAAAGTAACACATCGAGGGTTCCGTCCTCTTCGATAAGTTCAACATATCTATCAGGACGGTGAGAAACTCGACCCGACCTCCTCGGTTGAGGAATAACAACAGAATTAGACGACGAAGGAACGTCTTCTTGCGTCTCTACTTCGGTTTGTGGCTCTTGAACTTCATCAAGTTCAAAATTTCTCCCACTCTGTCTCTTAGAAATAAACTCCCTTTCTAAGAAGACAGCTTCACTAGACACAAACACTTTGTTTTCATGAGGTTTGTAGAAGTATTATCCTCGGAAGGTAATGGGGTAACCTACAAAGATGCATTTTTCGGATCATGGGGCTAGCTTGTTGTCGGTCTTCGCCTTGACGTAAGCATTACATCCCCAAATCTTCATGTAGGATATATTAGGAACCCTTCCTTTCCACATCTCATATGGAGTCTTTTCCGTTGCCTTTGTTGGACTATTATTCAATAATTTGATTGCGATTTGGATTGCAAAACCCTAAAACGAGTCGGGTAACTCGGTTTGACTCATCATGGATCGAACCATATCTAGTAGGGTTCGATTTCTCCTTTCGGCAATACCATTAAGTTGTGGTGTGCCGGGCGGAGTGAGTTGTGACACGATGCCACAACCTTTCAAGTGTGAATCAAATTCATTACTAAGATACTCTCCACCACCATCGTATCGTAGTGTCTTTATCCTTTTGTTCAATTGGTTTTCTACTTCATTTTGAAATTCTTTAAATTTCTCAAAAGCTTAACTCTTATACTTCATTAAGTAGATATACCCATATCTACTTGAATCATCGGTGAAGGTTATGAAGTAGTCATAATTTCCCCTAGCGGTGATGGTCATTGGTCCACATACATCGGTATGTATAAGTACCAATAGTTCACTAGCTCGAGTCCCTTTACCACTAAAAGGATTACGAGTCATTTTTCCTAAGAGGCAAGATTCGCATATACCATATGATTCAAAATCAAATGGTTTAATAACTTTAGTGGAAACTAATTTTTTGATGCGATTCTCGTTGATATGACCCAATCGACAATGCCAAATGTATGATTAATTTGGATCACTTGATTTGAGTTTCTCCGATTGTATATTATAGATGTCTTTACTTGGATTAGAATTTTCGAGAACATAAATGCCATTAATAGAAGAGTCTCGGCCTATGACCAAGTCATTTCTTGAAATAATACAACAATTGTTTTTAATGGCAAAATTAAAACCCTCTATGTCTAACATAGTAATTGAAATAATGTTCTTAGAAAGAGAATGTATATAAAAATAATTATGCAAATAAAACTCAAATCCATTTGCTAAAACAAGCACATAAGTTCCCTTGGATGTAGCCGCTACCCTAGCTTCATTCCCAAGACGGAGATCAACATTTCCCTTACTCAGCTTTTCCACGTTTCTTAGCCCCTGTAAATGATTACAAAGGTGAGAACCGCAACCGGTATCTAATACCCACGTTGTGGTGGAAATAAAATTTACATCAATAACATAAATTTCAGAAGGAATTTTACCGAGTGGAATAACAAGTCCATCCCTAGTATTTCGCAAATATATGGGGCAATTCCTCATCCAATGTCCCATGCTATGACAATAATGGCATTCATCATCAACTTTGGCTCCTTTGTAGTGCCACTAGCCATCTTCTTTCCATTGTTGAATCTTCTACCTTTCTTTCCCTTCCTTTTGAACCACTTTCCTTTAGTTGCAAGAGTTTGCTTGCTAGAACTCCCACTAGTTTCGGCATCCCTTTCTTCCAAAGATAAGGATCTCATATATTTAGCGAGATGGTCTTCCCGAGACACATTCACAAAAGATCTAGTCATAGTAGGAGGTATGGTGGAAGTAATGAAATTAAGGTTTCCATCGGAACCGATCCCAAAATGAAGCTCTCTAGTAGTATCGAGATTGTGGTTGGAGCAAATATCGTCAAATAAGTTATGACAAGACTCAATGGTAATAGGTGTTGTTGCATTAGTAGGATCCATTGCGATATATAAACTACAAACATGGAGGTAAAGCAAATATTATCATTTGTCATTTGATCAAACTTGCAAACATTTTTAAACAAGTTTTAAACATTTATATAGTGACCTCCACCCAACTATTATAAATGAACCCGAGATCCAAATTCATATCAATTCGGGCACGGTGAGCCGATTCATCCCTTATCAATATAATTCGGTGGATTAACTCTTTAATCGATTATACTTCTAGAACTCTCGGTCGATAAAATTACTCTAATATTTATCTTTAGCCCGGAACACATGCGACTACGGTCACGAATACTTCCGTTGATCTCAATCCAAATTTCGATGTAATAACTTTTTACTACCCACTTACCCAACGTAACAAGTTTAGCACCCCGGTGAGCCGAGCCTACTTCCTTATGAAATTGGGATTCATGGTTTCTACTATTTGGTAAGGCTATTTCTCAATTATTATTTAGTGAGAGGTCTTGTCAATTTATTATCTATCACGTTTTAAGTGAACTAAAGCGGTGAACTACGATAATTATAATTGACACGGTCGATGACTCGATAAAATAAAATGCATGTTTAGTTATGGCGATTTAGCGATGCATGCAAACATATAAATAAATGCTAAACATAAAACATAAAATCCTAGTTTGGCCTTCCTAAAATGAAAATTTAATTAACTATTACAAATTCGGAAACCAACTCCATTGGTCCGAATTTGTAATAATTAATTAAATTTTAATCAGGCACCTAGGAGATGCAGCTTTCCTGTTGTAGAGTCTAACATGGTCTTGGCAAATTAATACATTATCCACAATATTCCTCCCCTTGATAAACCCCCCTTGACTCCTATCAACAATATGGGGAAGTACCTCACTCAGTCTAGCACACAATATTTTAGCTATGCACTTGTAGAGTGTATTACAGCAGGCAATAGGTCTGTACTCCAGTACACTGACAGGATTCTTAGTTTTTGGAATGAGAGTCAAAGTTGTAGTATTCACCTGTTTCAGAAGATTACCAGTTGATAGAAAATCCAAAATTGCTCCAGTGACATCCTTGCAGAAAATAATTTGTATTTTTGCTCTTGAAAATTTCAGTCAAGAGGAGGATTTTATGAGCTCTCTTGTTCTCTCAAAAATGTAGAGTAAAAGGAACCACTAGTAAAAAATATAACATGTATCTTTTTTTACAGCTTATAGAATGAATAAAAATGTAAGAGAAAAACTCTTCTTTTGCTCTTTGGGAAACCGGGTAGCATGGGAGGAGATGAGCCAATGCATGAGCTTATTTTCTTCCCAAGAATAATAGGTTTGCATGGCTATGAAATAGGTCATCATTGTGTTTCTTTTGAATAAATAAATTCGACAAAACAAACCTAGTACTCCCTCCATAAAACCGGTTATTACCCATAAAAGGTAGGTCCATTTTATTTTTGTCATTTGTCAATTGTGACATATGTGACATGTTACTTGACATGTTACATTATAATGTATTTTTAACATATTAAAAATCATCATATAATTAATTATGTCACATACAAAAATAATTAGTAATTCATAATTACTTGTACTAAAATGGGTCATATAATTAATTGTTTCATAAACAATAAATTAATTTAAGTAATAAAACAATTGGATTACTTAGACCGAATCTTATTTAATCAAATTACAATAAGACACGTAATTTTACTCACAAAATCACTCGTCAATTTTAAGGAATTTAATTAACCCGTATCGTCATACGATTAATTAAATAATCAATTAAGAGCATTACCTTATAGGTAAGACCTTAGGGGATAACTGGTCACCACCTTCGTACGAGAGTAATGTCAAACTCTAGTCAGCCAATCATTACCGATATGTGTGGACTAGTTGACTAAGAAGTATTACTTTCCCTCATGTATTCTTAATATGAGATTTAAATATGTGATCTCAAAATGATCAACAATGTGATCGCATTATTGTCGGGGACACTCCAACAGATTAGACTTTGAGTTTAGGAACCCAAATAAACTTGGGTCCCCTTTTATGATCAACATATCTCACAATGTCTTTCCTAATCCACATTTGCTTTACAACTTTAATGTTCTTGTTAATGTCATTAGCATTAAAGACATGACCATTCTTACCACAATAGTTGCAAATAATGTATTCGATAAGACCAACATATTTCCTTTTCCTAAAATCGGGTTTAAGCTTCTGGATGTAACAGTCTGTCTGACTGTTCCATTTAAAACCCAAGCCGGCAACTTTATCACATCTTTCGAATTGACTAGTGAGAAAATTTAAGACAGTTTGACTTCCTTCCCATTTCTCAGTGATATTTTTAGCATTCACATGTTCTTTAGTCAAATCATTGACTCTAGCGAGGAGATGCAAGCTCTTTTCCTTTTCCCTTTTGAGTTCATCATCCTTTTCAATTTTTATAGACAATCTTTTTTCCACTATGAAGTCATGAGTGTGAGCATTGAGTTTAGACACAAGGTATCCAATTCTTTCTTTAGAATCCTCATACTTAGATGTCATTTTATCAAGACGTTTGTTTCGATCAACGAATTCTTCGGATCTTTTGTGAGCATTAGACTTAGAGGTGCTACATTCGGGCATACCTTTTTGGAAAAAGGCAAGCCTTTCATGAAGAACTCTTATTTCTTTCTTGTGATCACATAATTCAAATTTAAGACGCTCGTTTTCATTGGCAAAATGTTTGACATGTTCATTTGACTTAGCTAGATCTTTGTCGGAAGCAACAGTTTCAGATACTATTTCTCTTAAGTCAATTATCTCAACCACTAGGTCATACAATTCATCTTTGAGAGCATCTTTGTCCTTCAAAAGGTCATCACATTCCTTGGTTAGCAAGGAAACTTGCATCACCAAGGTGGTGTTGACATTTTCAAGGTCAGAGACATCCGTGGGGATCATCTTAAGACACTCTAGTTCGTGGGACAAGTCTTTATTGATTTTCTTGGCTCTTTTTATCTCATCATGCATCTCAGAAGTAACAGTCACACAGTCCGTGGCTTTAAGTTCAATTTTAAGAAGGACATTCTCTTGGGAGATTTCTTCTATCTCATTTTGCATGACATCTAGCTTTACATTTTGAAAACGACACTTATCGAAAAGTTGATCAAGAAGGTTACATACTTTCTCCTTGGAGTAAATTCTAGCCTTGGCCTTTAGATGATTTACCTCATTGTCGGAATCGGATTCGGAGTCATCGGGATTAGCCATCAGGCATCTAAGGTGTTCAATTTTTGAGGATTTAGAGACTTTGTTCTTGAGATTTTGTGAAATACACATTTTAGCCTCTAGTTGCTCCTCGATGAGTTCCTCATCTTCCTCGGAGTCGGACATTCCCCAAATTGCGGTCATGACTCTATGTTTGTAGTTCTTTTTAACTTTATCTCGTTTTTCCTTTGATTTGATTTCATCCCACTTGAGACATTCTTTAATTTGGTGACTTTTATCACCACACTTAATGCATCCCACAGTGGAACTAGGTCGTTTCTTAGGAAAACGTTTTTTCATGTAATTATTATTGAACTTTCTACTTCCTTGATCATTGACCAACCCAACTAGATTCCTTGAGAACATAGCAAACTCGTCTTCTCCATCGCTTGGAGAGGACGTGAGAGCGAGACTCCTTCCCTTTGAAGACTCACTAGAATGCTTGTCGAGATTGAACTCGTGAGCCATTAGTGATCCTATTAGTTCATGAAGAGATAGGGTTGGCAAATCTTTGGCTTCCTCTATAGCGGTAACTTTGTGTTGCCACTTAGAGGGGAGACTACGAAGGATTTTCCGAATGATGTCCTCGGACTCGAAATTCCTTCCTAGACTTTTGAAATCATTAATAATACAAGAAAAACGTAAAGAAAAACTATTTATGGACTCGTCCTTTGACATTCCAAACATCTCATATTATTGCATGAGAAGGTCAATACGGTGTTTTCTAACTTGGGAAGTCCCCTCATAAGCAAGTACAAGAGAGTCCAAAATAGATTTTGCCGTAGGACATCCAGAGATTCGACTAACTTCCCCCTCACTAACACAACGTCGAAGAATTGACATTGCCTTGGAGTTCTTTTCGGCAAGTTTGAAATCATTTTCATTGTAATTTCTTTCCTCTTTGATTTTGGTGAAATCGGTTAAGATGTCGGTTTCCTCAATGACAAGAGGTCCATTTTGGATGATGGTCCAACATTGATAGTCGATACTTTTGATGTAATGTTCCATTTTGAGTTTCCACCATCCAAAATTCGCACCGGTAAAGACCGGGATCTTGGAGTGTTTTTCGGAATCCATTACCCAAGAATCAAACTCTAACGGCGATTAGCCTTGATCAAGAGCACGAGGCTCTAATACCAATTGAAGAGTTTATGGATTATAAGTACCTAAGAGGGGGAGGGGGTGAATTAGGTACTTTTTAAAAGTTTTGACTAAACTTAATTGATTTAAGTTATTCGAATGAAATGACATCTCAAGTATCTAACAAACACCCCTTTTAAATGAAAGTTAAAAGGCGTATTGTTGAACTAACTAAAGCAACAGTGAGACAGACTGTTACTGATGGCTTTGCAAATGTTATATAAAAAAACGATGAATGAGTTTAACTGAAAATTTCAACTTAAATCTCTATTGTTTAAAGATAAGTTGATGAACAATGTTAAGAGCAAATGGATACATCAATTAAATTAAATAATTAATTGTGTATCACAGAAGCTCGAAGAAACAAGTGACGTCTGAAGGTAACAGTTGTTCTGACTGTTACACGATGGTCTTAGTTTATGAAGTGAAACAGAAGACTAGGAGTGACAGTATCCAGGACTATTACTTACAAGATCGTAAAAGGAAAACGAGTAAATAAGTTGCAGCGGAATTAAAAGCGAAGAGATAAACAACACAACGATTTTGAATTGGTTCGGCCGACACTCCAAAGGCCTACGTCCAATCTTCTTTTATTGATAAGTGATGTAATCTACTCCGACTACTTTGAAACACTAACAACAAAAGGACCAAAACCTACTCCGGTTGCGACTCGAGTTCTAAGACTACTCCGTCTATGAACTCTACACTCTAACTTAGATCGTTTATAAGGATCAAGTTTCCACCGATTGATTCTTAAAAAGAATTGATATGGACAATTTACAAGATCAAACGGTTCATAAGTGAGAGAGTTTAATACTTAAAACAACGGTTGTTATGACTGTAACACTTGAAGACTTTGAAAGCTTTGCAAAATATTAAAATAGTTTTTAAACTTAAAAGCAATTTTGCAAACTCAAAAAATTCTCAGAAAAGTCTTGAGGATGAAGTGAGAAGAGAAACTCCTTTTATAGAGAGGGTAAGCAAGGGAAGCAAGCTAGGGCTTTGTAAATCAAAAGTCTTCACATGTGATGAAGACTAACTCTTTCCCAAACATGCACAAAAGAGAGCACTCTTTTAAGAAACAAAAGAAGAAAAGTAGGTTTGTAATTATCCAAAATAAGCCTTTGGTTTTCAGAAAACAAAGAATAGAAAACAAGTCACAACATGGCAAGTTTGGACAAAAATAGCATAAAGTAAACTTTGTTTTATAAAAAACCAAGGATACAATTTGGTACAAAGGAGGAAACAATTTGAATTGATAATTAGCTAAACCTTTTTCTAGAAACCCAACTCTTTAAAAAGGAATCTGAAAGTTGTCGTTTAAATCCAAGCCATTTAAAGTGATAAAAAGGATTTTCGAAAAATGAAACCGAGTTTTAAGTCTTAAAGACCAAGGTAACAGTCTAGGCTATTGTTACTTGCAAGAGTAGCAGTAGTCTTGACTGTTGTTATTGCATTTAAATACTCTACTCCCTAACTCGTACATTAGATGACCCAATTGACTCTAAATCTTTGGTAACAAATTATCAACCATTCTTGACTTTGATATTGAATAATTCTTGCTCGACGAGGTTGCATTATTCCTAAAATGGTACACTTAAAAACACGATTAAATTGGACATGTCATCATCAACAAATAGGTCCTAACACAAATACTTGTTAATGTTCACTAAACTTATGCGTAGGATTAAATAAGCAATTCCCTTTTTATTTAAATATGGATGCTTATCTTGTTTCCTTATGTGTTAAATCAATGTACTAGTGTATGTTCTCAAATGTTTTGTTTTGAGCGTCTAAACCTATTTTTAAATTCATAGGATTTGTAAATTTGATTCCAGCTCTTATTATTATTATTATTTGTTGCACTTTATAAGTATTCTACTTTTTTTTTTTGCCAAAATCATGGTGCTCTACAAAGGGGTTAATGGTTTATCAAGAAGTTAGTTGCTTTCATCATGGGCAGGTACTCAGCCCATTCCACCATTGTTATCGAACTAGGTATAACTCATTACTTTTAGTATTCATTTAAGAGTAAATTAATAATTACTCCCTTTTACAGATCACTTTTTTAAAATTACTCTCCTTTGAAATTTTTTTAATAATTTACTCCCCTCAAATGTTCTCAGGTCAAAAGTTGCAGCCATTTGCACTTTCAGGTGAAAAAAATTATTTTTTGACGAAATTGCCCTTGTGTATTATTTTTTCTTTCTTTGATTTTTTTTGTTAGGTCATCCTGTCATTTTACCATTTCATCAATCATTCTTCTTCTTCTTCATTTTCTTCAGCGATCCAAGCAACCAAGATCGAAATCCGTGCTCACCCAATTTCATCAATCAATCATTCTTCATCTTCTTCTACTCTTATACTCATTTATTACTCATTCTCCCTCTTACAGTCCTCATTTTTCTTAACTTCCTACTTCAAAACCTAAAGGGCTTTTACATTTCTTCCCTAATTGAAAAACTCGGTTTTTAGTTCTCTCTAACCCCCAACTTTTCTGGATTTTGTTTTTTAAAATTTGAAATTAGGTTTTTTTATCAAGTTTTGGGGATAAATTAGAAATTTTATGATGAAAAGAGGGGGGAAATGGAGATCTTTAATCTTACTCACCGGTGAAAACCCATATTTTTTCCTTCTCCTTGCAAATTAGTTTACCACACTTTACGAGTTCTGCAAAGTCAGAGAAGCTTGCTTATTTGGAAGAAAACATGTCATATAATTCAGCAAGATAAAAAATTTGCCGTATACTACGATCCAATCTTTGCGATTAGATTAAATAGTATCATGATGCCAGGTAGCCAGGTAGAAATGCCAACATGGATGCCAGAATGGAAGCAGGAGCATCTTCCTTTGTTTTCACAAGGGCGACAGATGCATTTATGAAACCACTGGGAGAGGTATAATGGAGATTGAAATGGATTGAATGGGGGAGATGTATAATGGAGAGAGAATACTTGAGTATATAAAACATAAATAAGGGTAGTTTCATCATAAAATTAAGACTTTTAAACTGAAAATCTGAATTTTGACGGAAAATGTCGCCTGAAGATGCAAATGGGTGAAATTTTTAACCTGAAAACATTTTATGGGAGTAAACTATTAAAAAAAATTCAAAATGGAGTAATTTTAGAAATGTGGTATGTAAAAGGAAGTAATTATTAATTTACACTTCATTTAATTGTTACTTACTGTGTGATAACCTTAATATTTCATTCCTTTCATCTCGATTTTCTGAAGAAATGAATTATTTGGAATTATCGAATCTTTGTTACACTTTTCGAATTTTAGAATAATTACTGGTTACACTAAATGCTTCAAATTGGCCGTATTCTTTGTATTCACTACTACAGATACAGGCTATAACAACGGGTAAAAACCGTTGTAAAAACAAAAGGCGGACGTTGTTAAAGCGGCCGTTGTAGAAGGTATTTACAACGGTTTGTTTATTTAATGAAACCATTGTCGAATTTATTCAGCACGGTTAAAAGCCGTTGTTGTTGGGTGTTCTCCATTGTGGAAAGTGTTTCAAAAATTTGGAGGGAATAATATAACAACGGTTGTCATATGTATAACCGTTGTTGTAACTTTCCCTCCAAAATTGTGAAGTCTTTTAATAACGGGTTTATGATACATACCCGTTGTTGAACTTGTTAGTAACAACGGTTCTTAGTTTAAAACCCGTTGTTGTAACTTTACCTCCAAAATTGTGAAGACTTTTAACAACGGTTCTTCGTTTAAAACCTGTTGTTGAATATTATGCGCGGTATTTGTGAAAGTCATTCACAACGGTGTTATTTTTATTAACCGTTGTGAAAGGTATTCACAACGTTTTTTTTTTAGTAACCGTTTTTATTACGAACTCCTAATGTTATGAAAAATTAAATTTGTTTCATGCCATTCAAAAACCTGCATATATCGCAGCAATGAGCGTATACCAAAGACTAAAGATAAATCACAAATGGGTTCATCGAACTCAATAGATTCAATTCAACCACAACAAAGAAGATCATATATATATATATATATATATATATATATATATATATATATATATATATATATATATATATATATATATATATATATATATATATATATATATATATATATATACTTACAAGGAGTTGAATTTACATGAACTAATCATTCCCTAACTTCAACAAAAAATTTACTAATAAGTTGATCTAAACTCTGAGTATCATGCATTTCTATTTTCTAAGACGTATTTGCCCAACATGTCTCTTACCTCGTCTATATCTATACTTGAGTACTCCTCAATCTGTTGTGACGGGTTGATTACATACTGCGGAAAAAACAAAGAGAAGACATTATTGTAACAACATCAATTACTGCATAGCAACATCATGGTATATATAGCAGCAAGCAAGACAACATTAGCTCTAATTTAAAAAAAGTAATAAACACATTATTAAATTACTAACCTTTTCTGGAATAATGATATATCTTCGCCTAATAATCTCCAACATGAACCGACAAACGTAGTATCCACATTGTATGCTATCTGGCTGGCGAGGGGCCTTTTTTTACATAAAAACAAACAAACGAGAGAAGGTTCACATCAGAATCTTGAACTTTAGGTATTGTATTAGTATTAAACACAGATTTTTGCACTTAATGTTATTGTATTTGAGCACGTACCCCTGTTATCGTAATAAAATCAGGGCCAACATCAGAATATTTCCTGGGTTGATCCTGCTCGTTTGCTCTTCTCTTCTCAAAGGCCCTTTTTTTAAAAAAATAAAAAAGGAGGCTGAAACTCATTTTTTTAGGGGCAAAAATGAGCTTTTTTCTATTAATAAAAATTGAAACTTAATGTTATTATAAATAAATCAGTATTATAAACATACTTATTAATCAAGCGCTTAAAAGTCTCGCTTGGTGGATGATGTATAAAGTCCAACCAGAATACTTTTTTCTTTGTCGGCATGATGGCTGCTAGCACCCAATGAGTCCTACATCAAGAGACATCATCATTATTAACAAGTACATATATTAGCTATGAAAATGCAATTGTAGGGGGAAACATAATATTAATTTGTTTATTACCCTTTTTCATTATAAGCGCCAAAAATCAGCTTCTTGGTTGTCGCCAATTGCTGAGCAATATAATCTACCCGTTCTTCAAACGAAAAATCCGGAATAAATAAAGATAAAACATAGGGGCACAGGAATCCGTATTGATCAGATGGAATATTCTTCTCGGGGATCACTCTCAATTTCAATATCCTACATTATTACGGTATTAATTTCGGTATTTAAAACACTATCTAGTAGTCAGAATATTAGAATATGAAATTATTTATTAAGAATGTAATGTGTCAGCAATTTTTATCCCAACAATAACATGTGAATTGAACTTAAATGAAAATAATAGAATAAATGTTACCATGTCAGCCTTCTCAGACTTAGTCTTCCTTTTCTTCTTTATCTGGGCAGTTGTCCTATAATATTTCGTTACTCCAACCTGTAACGGGATGCCCCTCAAACGACCTGGATGTTCGGGTCGGCCGATCGCTCTAGCAAGAACGTCATTACGACCACTGGGAGTGAATTTCCCTTCTTCTACCTCTTTCAATATGTTGTCCTATAATATATTAAATAAACTTCAAATTATATTTGTGACTAAAATAATAAAGTTAGTAATGAACTCGTCTTAATAAAATAATGCTTACTATGTTGGCCAACACTTCCTCATCATATTTGTCACGCGACCGGGATCCTTTAGGCGTGTGCCCTTCTTTATAAGTTACATGCCGATCCACCTCTTTCACTCCCTTTGCCACCTACACATTAACATGGTAACATTTATACACGTAAATGTGTATCAACGCAAGTCCAAGTGTGATTAAAAAAAATAAAGTCTCACAGGGGAATAATGCATGCTACTTACGAGGTTCTCTTCTATCTTTCTGTAACCGCCTCGAGAACCATACCATTGCCCCTTCTTGCATGAAATGTTAGCACGATTTCTTCTGCTAACGACCTTCAAATAATTATATAAAAGCGCAAGTAAATGAGATAATAAAAAGATTATATAAAGGACTCATTAATTAAAAAAATGATAGGTAAATCGTTAAAAGGCGAGGATATTTAACCTGAAACTTATCAGTAGTTCTCATCTTTTTGAAAAGATCCCATTGTTCCTGCTTGATGGTGGGACACTTGTTTTCCGGTGGGCTCTTACGCATCTCCCCCGTTGCCTTGTCCACATACATCCAATCCCTAGCAACGTCACACCTCCGCTGCCTGTGGACATCCGCTGCCTTATGCATTAAATACTTATCATGGCTTTCATCGGGTATAATAAAGCCTTCCTTTACACGAGCCAAGTATAACTACGCCAATTTTGGATTCAAATTTCTAAAATCATCTAAATGGATAGGCACAAACTGTCTTGTGCAAGTACCAATCCAACTAGTGAAAAAACCCGCATTTGGACCAGTAGGGAAACCCATCTCACTTCATGTTATTTCCAACGGCTGTTTAGCGGCTATAGCTGCAAGGACTTTCTGGCACTTCGTAGCACCCCTCTCACCAGGCTTATTATCCTGAGGCTTATTATTCTTTTGACTTCTTTTATGTTTTTCACCCATGCTAATCCTAAAACCCAAATATGAATGATATAGGAAATGAACAACTTAACAACGTACATGTAGAGTATTATCTAAAACCCTAAACCCTAATAGGAATGAAAATTTAAAACAACAGATTGAGCTTCTAAAATCCTAAACCCTAATAAGAGGAGTGAATTAGATGATGCGGGATGATAAAGATAACAAAGAAGACGAAAAACAAACAGATGCATGAAAAAGAAAAAAGA
Source organism: Silene latifolia (assembly GCF_048544455.1). NCBI lineage: Eukaryota > Viridiplantae > Streptophyta > Magnoliopsida > Caryophyllales > Caryophyllaceae > Silene > Silene latifolia. The sequence goes on from NC_133538.1 coordinate 342,602,795, forward strand.
TGATCGTCTTAAAACCCTAATGACGAAACACAAAATTAAAGTGAACATACCTGATGATGATGATGATAAAGAGAACGAGCAGGATGATAAGGGAAGGCAACTGAATCTGGGCGTCGGAAATCGGGCGACGGCCGGCAATGAGAATGTAGAAAGCGAGGAAGAGAGAAGAATTAACTCAAGATACCAACGGTTGAACTAATGTTGTGTGTGTTTGTGTATGGCATGCTGTATGGGTTTCTAAATTAGTTTTTTATTAAGACAAACTATTGACAACAGGTGCTCAAAGAAGAACCGTTGTTATATGTTAATAACAACGGGTCAATAAAAGTCAACCGTTGTCAAAACTTTATTACAACAGTTAAAATATACCGTTGTAATATATTTTCACCAAATTTGCGCCAAATGAAATATGTCAAAAAAATCATTGACAACGGGTAGAGGTACTACACCCGTTGTTGAAAGTATTAACAACGGGTAATTTAAATATAACCGTTGTTATTGTTGAACCTCCTTTTTTTAAAAAAATTACTGTAATTCCATTATAGTGCAAACCTGTAACAATACATACTTTAATGTGCAGAAGCACCATATACTTTGCAACATTATTCAAAGAATTTCAACACCAAAGATCCACATCTAATAATAAGATCAAGAAAGTAAGACAACACCAAAGATGCATGCATCTTTGCATATCTAAGCTAGAGGATTTACCATGCCATGCAAATTTGGGAATTTTTATTTAACAATATAATGACCATTATTGATTTACCAATAAATTAAACCATCAAATTATTGGTCTGAAAATGACTCAAAATGTTGGTCGTCCATATCACTGTGTCCTGATGAACTATCTCAGGATCGGGGACGTTTCTTGGATGTCATAGTTTATTCGTTAACCCAAATACCTTCACCATGGTCATCACGCATATAGATGCTTTAAGTGTCCTCATGATCAATGTCAACATCGTCGAAATAAGATACAGTGGTAGACTGATCCATTCCCTCAAAACCGACATCCTGATCATCATCACCATTATCGGATGGACTACTCCTTCTACTCCTTATAGACAGTACAACAAACCACTTCTTTTGAAGTAGCAAAGTGCATTGCCTCAAATTCAGAACTCACACCACTATTTTGCATTGTGCTCAACTCATCTTGCTCGCGGGTGTAAAAAGTATATCCATTAATGGCAAAACTGTTGTAAAAGGTGACCCTGGCATTTGGACCTAAACCAAGACGTAGTAACCTAGGAGAGATGTCATCACCAGTTTGATCAGTACACTCTAAAACAATATTCCTAAACCACTCTGCAAACGTCTTCGTATGCTCGTTCCCAATCCACTTCTTGGTCTTGTTTGGGTGATCGTATTTGAGCTCATCTTTGTGTTGTTGAATATAAGGTTGCACCTCATCTTCGTTGTTTAGCACATACGTGTGTGCTAAATGCAACATTTCACGTGTCACAATTTTTTCAACCCGACCCCTAATACCTTTTCCGGTCATCCAGTCACTATGACGATTCTTAGGAACGCCAATTAACTCCTCAGGGGAGAGATGAGCGTAACAATATGAAAGAGCTTCATCTAAAATAGCGCGTTCAGCAATACAACCTTCCGGACGATACCGATTAGATGTATAGTCCTTGTAGACTTTCATCAATCTTTCTAAAGGATACTGGTATCTCAAGTACATGGGCCCAAGGTACAAAATCTCCCTAACCAAGTGAATGGTCAGATAAATCATGATAGTGAAGAAAGAGGGTGGAAAATACATTTTCAACTGAAAAAGAGAGGTTACAACGAGGTCCTGCAATGAACCCGCGTCATCGGGATCGATGACTTTCTCGCATATGGACTGGAAGAAGAGACATAATCTATTTATAGCATATCATACCTTTTCAGGTAAAATGGAACGAATAGCCACAGGTAGTAATTGTTGCATCAAAGTGTGACAATCATGTGACTTTAACCCGGTGAGTTTTAGGTCTTGCATCGACACTAGGCTTTTGATGTTCGACGAATAACCATGTGGCACTTTAATTCCATTCAAGCATGCACATAACTCTTTTTTCTCATTCCGTGAAAGGGTAAAAGCTGCTGGCGGTAAAAATGTACGATTACCTCTCTTCTGTGGTGCCAACTCTAGCCTAATACCCATCATTTTCATATCTTCCCTAACTACGGCGTTATCCTTTGTTTTACCAGGAACATTCAGAAGGGTATTGATAATATTATCACAGACATTTTTCTCAATGTGCATGAAATCGAGGCAATGCACGACCTCCGTCGAGCCAATATGGAAGTTTATCAAAAAATATGGATCTTTTCTTATACCCATGAGTAGACAATTTAGAGCCACTCTTCTTCCCATAATCTATCTCAATATGCTTTACTTTCTGATAAACTTCATACCCACTCAAAATTCTAGGAAGTTGACGAAGTTCTTGTCTTCCATTGAATGCTTTCTGCATCTTGCGATAACAATGGTCATGATACAAGAACCTCCTATTTCCCATATACACATACTTACGAGAAGACTTCAAGTATTCAAACTCGATATCCTCCCCACACAATGGACAAGCCTCTTTCCCATGAACTGTGTGCCCAGAAAGGTCGCCATAAGCCGGATAGTCAGTTATTGTACACAATAACATCGCTCTCAAATTGAACGTTTCGTTCTTATATGCATCAAATACTTCTATCCCACTATCCCACAACAATCGCAAATCATCTAGAAGAGGTTCCAAATATACATCTATATCATTTCCAGGTTGTTTAGGGCCGGAAATTAACAACGACAACATTAAAAACTTTCTTTTCATGCACACATATGGAGGTAAGTTATAAATAGCCAACACTACTGCCCAAGTACTATGTTGGCTACTCATGTTTCCGTGTGGGTTCATTCCATCAGTGGACAACGCTAGACGTAAGTTTCTAGGTTCATTGCCGAACTCGGGATACTTAGCGTCGAACGATTTCCATTACATACCATCTGCCGTGTGTCTTAGCTTTCCATCATTTATTCTTCCTGTTTCATGCCAAGTTAACATTTTTGAATCATCGGGATTCGCATAAATCCTTATGTCTCTTGGTATCAATGGAAAATACCACAACACCTTAGCCGGGATCCCTTCCTTATCCTTATAACGCCACTCCAAACATTTAGGGCAATTGGTTAAGTTTTGATATAATTTCCGATACAATATGCAATCATTTGGACATGCATGTATTTTCTCATATTTCATTCCCACTCCTCTTATTAGTTTTTTCGCCTCATATGTCTTAACAGGTAGAACATTACCATCAGGAAGCAACTCCTTTATCAAGGCTAAAAAACTAGTGAAACACGTGTCACTCACCCCATTTGCCCTCTTGATAATATACAACTTCACCACAGCCGACATTTTTGTGAACTTACAACCAGGATACAGAGGTGCTTCAGACTCACACAACTTCTCATACATGTTGTTAAGGTCATCCCAATTACTAGTGTCATCACCTACATCTTCAAAAGTAATGGACTCATCATCATTCTCTTCATTATCTATAGACCCAACATTCAACTTCTCTACTTCCAACTCTTCCAACTCAAAAAACTCGGCAAACTCAGGATCATCAGTTAGCCTTTCGTGTACCTCAACATCATCTTCTTCAGAGTTATTCTCTTCCTCTAGTGATTCCCCATGAAAAATCCAACGCGTATAGGATCGACTAAATCTCCACTTTTCTAGGTGTAATTTAACGTCCGGAAAAGCCATATAACTAATATTACCACATCTTTCACAAGGACATGCAATACTAGAAGAACCTTTCAAATTGTTCGAAACGAATTCATAAAATTCAGCTAAACCATCCTTGTAGGTGCGGTTACTCATATTTACATCAATCATCCAAGTTCAAGTCATTATTCTACATTCGTAATAATAGGCAACTAATTCAGAAAATACAATAATAGGTAAACAAATAAACGAAATTCAGGAAAGAAATTAAGCTAAATTATCAACAAATTAGATAATAACCCAAAAAATCCTATATCTATAAGCGTTGCTAAGAAACATATATATACCTGATTGATAAACACGATGAGGGAGAGAATACGTGACAACAGTGACGGAGATGAAGACAAAGAGACGATCAGGGAGGAATGGAGGATGATATAGTAGCAGTATTAGCTTGTGTTTGTGTTTTGTAGCGTATAGCAGAATAAAGCAATCTGTTGTTCTTAAGATTTTCATAATATTAATAACAACGGTTATTGAGTCTACAACCGTTGTTAAAAAGTATTAAAAACGGGTTCTAATATAACCGTTGTAATTACTTTTCACTAATTTGGCGCCAAACCATTAACAACGGTTAAAATTTAACCGTTGTTATTAGTTTTTTCATTAACAACGGTTTTTCAAGTATGACCCGTTGTTAAAACCAATAACAACGGTTAACAACAAAGAACCGTTGTAATTAAGTTTGGTAAAATTCGCGGAATCAATTCTACAACGTGTTTTGATAATTTTCGTGAATAAGCGTTGTTAAAGGGCCGTTGTGGTTGCCTGTATTTGTAGTAGTGATTTTTTGCTAATTTTCTACTTGAATGATTCCTTTTAGCTAAGAAAAGTGAAACATATACTCAGTATGAGATTGTTTCTTTTCATTCAATTTGCAAAATGTTTAGATAGAGTTTTGGGAGTGTAGGGTAGGATTGTAGGAGGGAGAATGGAGATCTCTGCTCTAAAACGTCTTGTGTTATATGGATTTTGCTTAGACATGTAGAAGTTTGTATGCTGCGAAAGACCTCGCAAAAGTTCACGAGTCTCATTAATCACAATCATAGTGGTAATCTGTGTTACCTAAACTTGTTTAAGTTTTTTACCTAAACTCGTTTAAGTTTAAATTTATCCGACATGGGTGCTATTTAATGTGTACAATTTATTTCCATTTTTATATGATTTGATTTTATTGGATTGTGTCTCTTGTATATGTCGAATTTGTCGATGGCCTTTGTGTTTGGGGCATATTTGGAATATTAGTAACTTTTTTTTTTGACAGCTGTAAAGACAAAGATCCTAACTAACTAGTCATAGCCTTCTTAGCAAGGCTATGAGCTACCTTATTGGATGACCTAGGAATATAACTAAAGGATAGACAATGAAAATATCCACTAAGAGCTAGAATATCTTCAAGTATCCCTTTAGTCATGTGATGAGCTTTCTCCGAACCTGCAAAAAAAGCAATAAGAGGTAGAAAGTCAGTCGAAACTTCCACATGCCACCGCCCCTCCTCTTTAGCCCAAAGGACAACTTCGCGTAATCCCAAAGCTTCCGCTTGCAGGGCTGATTCAGCTTTGATTGCCTTGTAATTATCCACCATTCGTTGACCTGTTTCAGTGTACACCACCCATCCTACGCTTGCCTTTTCCTTTGACTTCCATCCTGCATCAACCATAACTCTAGTGCACTCACAATTGTAATGTGCACCTATCGCGAAGAAAGGCTTACTCTCCCTTATCCACTTTCCGGTTTCATCACCCATTTCCTCTGCCTCTTGGGTCTTTTTCACCTTATCCTTGTTGCATACAAGCATAGCTTCATCCGCTTTTCGAACTTCCTGGATCCATAAGTTTAGTAAAAGAAAAGGATGAAAGCTCTCCCCCCTTGAAAACAATTCTATTCCTTACACACCATATACACCATAATGTAGCCATAAAATGTATGATGCGACTAGTACCCTCCTCAAGTTTCTCTAATTAGTTGATCCACTGCATTACCCATTTCCTAATATCCATCCTATGTGTTTGTGATGCTCGAATACCAAGTTCCGTGCATGCCCAAAGCCGCTTTAAAATTTCACAATTCCTGAAAAGGTGTTCCATTGTCTCAGTACTGTGCTCTTCATACCCACATAATTTGCACCTTATCTCAAGTTGAATATTTCTCCTTTCAAAATTGGCTCCCACAGGCAGTGTATCAGTAATGATTCTCCAAATTAGTATCTTCCACATTGCAGGACCCGACAGTTTCCACAATTTTCTTTTGCAGAAGGTCTTCTCCTCCGCCCTATTCTTTCTTTATCCTTCTCAGAACCTTTTAGTTCCATAAATTTTGAGAATAGAATTCCATACCCACTTTTCACGTTATACTCACCACTACTACTATACAGCCAAAAAACCGTATCCTTCTTTCTAGAAAGGCAAAGAGGCATTGCAATAATTTTACTAGCAGTTTCATCCGAGAATAACTCCTTTATCATGTCATTCTTCCATGTTCCACCCTCTTCTGAAATCCCTTCATTACACAAGTCTCTCACCTTAAGGTTTCTAGTGTTGTCCATATCAACTGAGATAAACTCGTTCCTTGCCTCCGCAAGCTCCCCTTCCACCCATCTAGCAGTCCACACATTAAGGTTTGATAGTGGCCCCGGCTTCCATCCCATATGCTCCCTTATCAATTTCAAACCATGCTGTACACTTCTTGAGCCCCATGAATACCCATGGGTATATCTCATTACACTTCCCTCTATTAATTCCTCTTTATTAAGTAACTTTCTAAAGATCCGGCTAAAATATGAATCATGGCCCGAGACAATCCTCCACCCATGCTTAGCCAGTAATGCTTCATTCAAGCATTCAATATTCCTTATGCCAAGTCCACCTTCGCGCTTCGGGAGGCTAAGGAATCTATGACTACACCAGTGAATGGTTTTTCCTGATTTACATCCAGCCCACCAAAAATGTGACAAAAGAGAGTTAATTCTATATGTCACACTTACCGGTACCTTGAATACCGATAGACAGTAATTTGAGAGATTTGATAGAACTGATGAAATGAGGGTTAGCCTCCCAGCTGGAGATAGAAAAATTCCATTCCATGACGAAATGCGCTTCACCACATGATTAATCAAACCCTCGAAGAACGCCTTTTTTGAACCTTGAAACTCCGTCGGGAGCCCCAAATACTTTCCCATACCTTTATTTCCTTTAATTTTTAGAGTCCTCATACACTCCCTTGCCTCCCTTATTTTGGTACTAGTGCTAAAAATAATCCCGGATTTCTCCTCATTGATAATTTGCCCTGACTCCTTGCAGTAATTTCTTAATAGTTTGTTAAAAGCCTTCACTGATCCATCCTTATCTTGCAGAAAGAACACCGCATCGTCCGCAAAAAATAAATCAGTCAATTGTGAAGAGTCGAGGACGAGGGCACCTAAGAGGGGGAGGGGGTGAATTAGGTGTCTATTTAAAATTTAAGCTTAATGAAAGCTTCTTTAAATACTCTTAAACACTTTAAACAATGCTTAGATGAAAGAAGAAGTCGATACTTAGAACTAGAGAGTTAGAAGTATTCAACAACGATTTAGCAAACAGAAGTTACAGTGTACTCAACAGTTGATTCTGTAAATAAAAACGTGAGTAGAGTGTGCAGCGGAAATAAAACGAAATAGACACAACTAACGATGTTTTTAAAAACTGGTTCGGTCACTACTCCGCGACCTACGTCCAGCACTATTTTATTAAACGTCTCAGAAGTAAACTCATACAAACTAAGACCACCCCGAATAATAAAACAACTCCCCAACCTACTCCGGTTGCTAATGCTTAAAAGCTACTCCGCTTCCAAGACTTTTGCTTTGAGCTACTCCGCCGAAAGAATCCTTGCTTAAAGCTACTCCGTAATAAGACTCTTGCTTTGGGCTACTCCGCCGAAAGACTCCATGCTCAAAAGCTACTCCTATTCGAAGACTTCGTGCTTAAGGGTAACTCTATCCTAAGACTTTTGGTTCTACCCGTTTGTTACAAGACCACTTATCTCAATGTTGTTCACACAATTGAACGGAGGAGATAAAGTTTAAGTACAAAACACGGGATCCTTGAACACGACTAAAACGACTAGGTGCAACAACAAAATTCAAGTAAAAGACTCAAAAGATAAATAAACAAACTTGCAAAAGATTCAAAGATTTGAAAATGATAAACAGTTTTGCAAAGGTATTTTACTCGATTGAAAGTTTAAGTCTTTTTTAGTTTAAAACTCGTTTGTTGCACACTTGTAAAAATGAATTAAGCAAGCTATTTATAATGTTCAAGTAGTATACTTTACATTAAAATATCTTATACTCATAAGCACAACTAATTAAAATAATGTAAGTAGTTTGCTTGGGCAACATGCAAAGCCATCCGAATTCTTCACCAAGCAACCGGGTATTCTTCCTCAAGAAATTGGTGCCTAAGATTGCAAGAAATCAGATTGTGCACACACACAAAAATAGGCTGGGTTTTTCAACAAGAAACAAGCATTAATGGTTGTGTTTATGGGAACCATAAACATTTCCATAAATGTAAAAGAAAACAACCCATTTATAGTAAGTGTCTTATTGTGCAAGCAAACTCCTTAGCAAGTCATTGAAAGCTCTATATTCTTTAAGAGACTTCAAAATAATTCCAGAAAACATTTGTGAAAGTTGAAAGCACTTTAACAAAGATTCAAATATTTTCGAAATATTTCTTTCAAAGACGAGCTTTAATTAACTGTTGACTCAACTGTTGTTTTTGCACCTAAACGTAAATTCGTGTTAAACGATCACCTTACAACACATGACATTAGCACTAATGACTATCTTCATCTTTGATCTTCATGATGACATTCTTGATAACCTTGAATTGACAATTGGAGCTTCATACTACATGGTTAAACTTAAGAGGCACACAATTAAATAACAAATGAGATTAATTTATCTTAAGACATCATCAACACTAGCTTAATCAAATTGGGTTTCTTTAATTTCAACCTTTGATGATGGCAAGACAATTAAAATTCAGTGTGCACTTCCCCCATAATCCATGGTCAAGGTTAACAAGTCAAAACATGATCAAAATAAGATGCATAAATACATGGTCATTGAAAATTAGTCAAATTTTTCGTTAGCCTAGGTAGAACATATTATCATCAAGTAAACATAGTTACGGTATACGCAAGCCTAAGAGTCATTGAATCGCCACCTACAATTTTAAACAACTTCCCCCTCTTGACATCATCAAGTAGGAAGAACACAAGTCTAAATAAGGATTAGAGTTATAGAAAACAAATTGTTCAACAACTAACAACATAACCAATATTAGTAAAAGAAATCACAAACACAAAGCCAAGGTAAAAAGGGATTAGAGAGGCTTTTGTTTTGATTAGGCATTAGGCATGGTTATGGCAAAAGGCTTGGTACGACATTAGGCATAGGCTAGGCACGGCTATGAGCAAGAGATCAATCATCGGTTTCTTCGGTTTCATCTTCTCCAACCAACCCGTGAACCATCTCCAAGAGTTATTCATTTTGACCCTTAACCTCCTTGAGTTCCTTACGCAAACCCGACACTTCCAAACGAAGACCCGCAATCTCACTCATTTGAGCATGTTGGAGATCCAACAAGGCTTTAACATTCTTAGTGAGACGTCTCATAGAAGACGATTGTATAGAGGAGGAGGCGACATCCGTAGCCTTCATACCCGACCAAATACGAGCAAGTTTATCACCTTCAATTTTCAAGTACATTTTTGATAAAACTCTCGAGGTCATAGTGTCACACATGTGATCCACACCGAAACTAGTCGAGTCCACAATATCCAATTTTTCGAAAATAACCGATAACCACATCCCATATGCTAACACGGTGGAACTATCAACCTTACGCTTCTCTACTATCTTAGCAAGATGATCAATGTGAAAGAGCATCAAAGCGGGTAGGTTAATTTGTAGGTGTTTAGCAAGATAATAAAACAGCCACATGTCTAGCACACCACACACACCACGGCTTTCATTACATGGAATCAAGGTTCTAAAAATGAAATTGAAAAAGAACCGGTGGTTTATTTTGATTTCTCTCGGTTTGAGTGTGATAGAGGACGTAGCTTTGGGACTTAGAAACTTTGTTACGGTCAAGGAACTTATACCATCAATAGTCGGCCAACCACCGTTAGGAAATGAGGACAACCCGGTTGTAGGAATACCGAGCAATTTCCCGACAATTTCAACATTGAGACACAAGGGTTTGTTATTGATAACGGCGGTAAGACTACCCGATTGGTCATCGACTTTGACCGTAGTATAAAATTGAAAAATATCCGCTAAGTAAACTCGGTTATAGAGATTAAGAAGACTCTCCCACTTTTTTGCATGAATTGCATCTTTAAAGAATTTAAAAGCGGGGGACGAATCATACCATTCGAGTTCATAGCGATGGCCCGACTTAAAGTTCCCTTGGATGACATGTTTGCAACAATCAAATATATCCTTTGGAATGCGATACCCATGAAGAATCTCGAGTGCCTTGGACTTGTTCTCATCAAGAGGTTGCTCAATAGCAATCATAGCACTATTCGATTCATCGACTTCCTTTGCCATTTCCTCCACTTTCCTTTTCCTTGAGATAACCCGAGTGGACATTCTCCTTGCTTTGCCTTTCGGTTTGGGAACGGTTTCCTCCTTGAATAACTCGTCATAATTGAAGACGACATTCAATTTCTCCGTGTCAAGTTCCGTTTCCACAACCGTTGCCTCACTCACGGTTTTGCCTCTCCTTTTTCTCCTTTTATTTCCAACCATATCCTTCAACATCTCATCATCACCAACACTTCCCTTCGATTTTGATTTTGATTTTGATTTCGATTTCCCATTACTCTTCTCACCGGATTCCTCAACAACATTCTCAACACTCTTTTCTTTTTCCTCACTTTTTTCAATTGATTTTTCAACACTCTTTTCTTTTTCTTTTTCAATGTTTTCCTCATTCTCCTCTTCACTTTCGTTTTTCTTTTCCTCACTGTTTTTCTCTCCTTCCTTCTTGGCATCCTCATCAACAATCTCCTCATCATTTTCACTTTCCTTACCAACACCAACATCAACTCCCTCAACTTATTGAATGATTGGATTTCCATCATCATCAACTTCACCAACAACCTGTGTGCTTCCTTCTTCACCCTCGGTTTCGGTTGCATGCGGCATATTCAAATCGAATTTTTGATTGAACACCCGACTTGAGAATCTCCTAGCCTCAGCAGCTGTTTTAGGACGATTAGCAACTGATTTCTTCCTTGTCATTGGGGTTTTCGGCACAAAGACTCTAGGTTTATTTGGAGGTTTTTTATTTTGGGCAGTTTTTGATCCAAGACTTTCGATTTGTGGTTCAACCGATGGTATTTCGGTTTGTAGGAGTCTCGGATTTCCTTCAAGGTTTTCATGATTCTTATAGTGAAAGTAAAAATGAAAGTTGGTAGAGAGATGTGGAGGACGGTTTTGGAGAATATTTGGGGAAGATGTAATTTTTTGAATATTTTGAAAGTGAGTAAAGAGGCCATGATTTAAAATTTGAAAATTTGGATATATAGTAAATGAGGTGAATAGTGTTTTAGGGTTTTTTATTTGATTGGTTGAGAGGAAGGTGGGTGTAGCCGGTTAGGTGGGGTTTAGGCGGCTAGGAAATGGGTAATGGGGAAAGGAGATTTAATGGTTAGATGATGGTTGAGTGGCTCCATGTGAATAATATCTTTACCCATTGGATTTACATGCAAATTAATCATCTAATTCATTGAGTAATACTAACACATAATCACTTATAAAAACAAATTTAACATCTACTCTAGTCAATCATCGAGGGCAAGTCGTCATGAAATTTTATGCAGAATCCAACAAACCAATTTCCAACCGAAGTTTTACGAATTGTTCTCTTTCAAGCGGTTTTGTAAAAATGTCGGCTATTTGATCTTCCGTTCTACAAAATTTAAGACGAATTTGACTTTTTCCCACATGATCACGTAAAAAATGATGTCTTATGTCAATATGCTTAGTCCTTGAGTGTTGTATAGGGTTCTTTGAAATGTTAATGGCACTAGTATTATCACAAAAGATAGGAGTTGAATAAAAGATAATACCATAGTCCCTTAGTTGTTGTCGAACCCAAAGAACTTGCGCGCAACAAAATGCGGCACTTACGTACTCGCCTTCAGTGGTGGAAAGAGCAACGGTGTTTTGTTTCTTAGATGCCCATGAGATCAAACACGGACCTAAGAAAGTAGTCATCCCGGATGTACTCTTTCGATCAACAACGCTTCCGGCATAATCTGCATCTGAGTATCCTAAAAGCTCAAAAGGACAATGTGATACCAAAGATACAAATCAAACGTTCCAGCTAAATACCTAAGAATACGTTTTACGGCAATGAAATGCGATTCTCTAGGACTAGATTGGAAACGAGCACATAGACATACACTATATAAAATATCCGGTCGACTAGCGGTTAAATAAAGTAATGAACCGATCATACCTCGATACATCGTTTCATCAACTTTCTTACCATTCTCATCTTTGTCAAGCTTTGTGGACGAAACCATAGGTGTAGAGAAAGGTTTAGAATTAGTCATACCGAACTTACATAGCATCTCCTTTATGTACTTTTGTTGATGAATCATCACACCATCTTGAGTTTGCTTGATTTGAAGCCCAAGGAAGAAACCTAGTTCTCCCATCATACTCATCTCAAACTCAGATTTCATTAGTTTCGAAAAGTACAAATAAAGGAGTTCGTTCGTTGCACCAAATATTATGTCATCGACATAAATCTGTACAATCAAGAGTTCACCACACTGTGACTTTATAAACAATGTCTTATCAACCGATCCACGCACAAAACCATTTTCCAAAAGAAATTTTGACAAGCGATCATACTAAGCTCTTGGAGCCTGTTTTAAACCATAAAGCGCCTTATCCAATTTAAAAACATGGTTTGGAAATTCATTGTTCATAAAACCCGGTGGTTGCTCCACAAAGACCTCTTCTTCTAAATAACCATTTAGAAAAGCCGTTTTGACATCCATTTGAAACAGTTTGATGCCTTTGTGAGCTGCAAAAGCTATGAGCATATGTATGGCTTCAAGCCTAGCTACTGGTGCGAAGGTTTCATTATAATCAATGCCTTCTTGTTGTTTAAATCCTTGCACCACTAGTCTAGCTTTATTCCTTACAATATTGCCCGAATCATCTAGCTTATTGCGAAAGACCCATTTGGTACCAATTACGGTACAACCATTAGGTCTAGGGACAAGATGCCATACCTCATTCCTTTTGAATTGATTAAGTTCATCTTGCATTTCCATCACCCAACTCGGATCTTCAAGTGCCATGGTGATGTTCGTTGGTTCAATTTGTGAGAGGAACGCATGAGATGCAAAGAAATCATTGAGGGATGATCTTGTTTTCCTTCCCGAATTCAAGTCACTGGTCAAGTTAGAAACGGGGTGAGATTTTTGGTGGTTCGACTTCTTTGGTAGGATTAAGAATGGTGAGGATTCTTGGGGTTCTGACTCAACAGTTCGCTCAACTGTTGGTTCTGGCTCATTTTGTGTTTGAGGGTTTGTTTCTGTTTGTTCATTTTGTTCAAGTGTACCCTCATTCCCCCTGGATGTCGTAGCCTCATTTTGTGGTTCAAGTGGTTCTGTTCCCCCTGTCTCTTGGCCAGTTCCTTCAATCAACAGTTGATCCGACTGTTGATTCTGCTCCTCTTGTTCGTTCTCCTCGTGTACATCATCCATGTCATGTCGGATCATTCCAAGCTCATAGTCCTCATCATCTTCATCATCCTCTTCCTGTGTATTAGAATCAAAAAGACTAGACTCATCAAATATGACATGCACACTTTCTTCCATTTTCATGGTTCGTTTATTATACACTTTATAAGCCTTGCTACGATCCGAATAACCGACAAATACGGCCTCATCACTACGAGCATCGAATTTACCCAAATTATCCTTTCCACTATTGTGAACAAAACATTTGCTTCCAAAGCATTTCAAATAGGATAAATTAGGCTTTCTTCCTTTAAGCAACTCGTAGGGTGTTTTGTTAAGCATTTTTCGTATCATAACACGGTTATAAATGTGACATGATGTGTTGACGGCTTCGGCCCAAAAAATATTTGGCAACTTACTACTAATGAGCATAGTCCTAGCCATGTTTTCAAGTGTACGGTTCATACGCTCTACAACCCCGTTTTGTTGAGGTGTAGCACGCGCGGAAAAGTTATGGCTAATACCGTGCTCATCACAATAAGTAATAAATGAGGAATTTTCAAATTCGGTTCAATGGTCGGATCTCAAAGATATGAGCTTTTTACAAACTTGTTTTGGACCTTTTTCTACCAAATTAAAAATTCATCAAATACTTCATCTTTAGAACAAAAATAGAGAAGTCAAACTAATCGTGAGAAATCGTCAACAATCACACATAAGAAATGACTACCTCCTTTACTTCTAACACGCATAGGACCACATAAATCAATATGAAGTAACTCAAGAAGTTTAGATGTACTAACGAACTTTTTGGATTTAAAGGAGCTTCTTACTTTCTTCCCCTTAGCACAATCATCACACAAACTATTAAAGTCAAATTTCATATTAGGAATGCCGTCGACTAAGTCAAGTCGCTTAAGGGTGTTCAATGTTCTAGCATTTACGTGACCTAATCTCTTATTCCAAAGCCATGGGTCGTTCTTTTTCAAAGCACTCATACAAGACATGGTACAACTAGACAATGCAAAAAGATTAGTTAAGTAAACATCTTTAACACGTTTTCCTTCAAGAACAACTTCCCTTGTATTACCATCTAAGACACGACATTCACTAGCAAAAATTCAACGATATTACCATTATCACACATTTGAGATATGCTAAGAAGATTTTCTTCAAACCTTTGACAAGCAACACTTTGTCGACACATTGTGACGATGACTTACCAACCTTCCCGATTGCAATAATTTCACCTTTCTTATTGTCACCAAACGTCACGGTGCCACCATTGTAGGCTTCTAGTGAGAGAAATTTGTTTCTACTTCCCGTCATATGACGTGAACATCCACTGTCCAAGTACCAATTGCTGCTGCCTCTCACTAATGCCTATAAGAAATCAAGAGGTTAGTTTAGGAATCCAAACGAATTTGGATCCCTTTTTGTCAGTTGCATTGTTAATCAAATCTTTGCGAACCCACTCCTTTTTAGCAACCTTGATGTTCTTATTTAAGTCGTTTAGTCGGTTAGGACAACCATTATAGTCATGACCAGTCTTACCACAAAAGTTGCAAACATTATACTCGGGAAGGCCTGCATATTTTCTCCTTCGAAAATCAGTCTTGCTTGGTTCCTGGTTTCTGAAGTTACAGTTCACTGAACTGTTACTTTGGAAACCAAGTCCAGCTTTCTCTTCAGATTTTTGGGACTGATTTATGAGGGAGTCTAAAATGTTTTGGCTACCTTCCCATTTCCTGTAAAACTCTTTAGCATCATGCAACTCTTTGGTCAATGTTTCAATTTTAGCAAGATGGTCAAGATTTAGTTTGCCTACTTTATCGAAAGCGGATTTAGCATGACTACATTCATCACTAAGCAACATAGCAATTTCTTCAAGTTGCTTATTATCATATCGACACGAGGTAAGGTCAGATAGCAGTGAGTCTCGTTCTTTAATCAAAATATCAACTTGAATAATTAAAGACTCGTTTTCTTTTTCAAGATCAGAAACAACAGTTGAGGCAACTGTTGATTTTGACGAGCTAGCAATATTCGTGAGAACAAGGTTTTCTTTCCTCAATTTTTTAATTTCTTTTCTGAGTGATGGAATGATGTTACTTTCTTTTATCTCGTCTAGACACTCTCTAAGACCAACATTTTCTTCGGCAATTTCCTCAATTTTAGTTTGCAAATCATAGAGTTTATCGTTTTTAGCAAGACTCTTGTCAAGTACATCATCAAACATCAAACAAAGCTTATCCTTAGAAAAAGTTCTCACCTTGTTCTTGAGATTCATTACCTCGGTGTCGGAGTCATCACTGGAGTCGTCGGAGTGCGCCATAAGACAGAGTGCGAATTCTTTCTTTGAAGACTTGGGTCCGTCAAGATCAAGACGAGTTGTCATACAAACTTTGGCATCTAATTCTTCCTCAAGGACTTCATCCTCATCGGAATCAGATACTCCCCATATTGCAGACATGACTTTATGCTTAAAATCTTTCTTTGAAAAATCTCGTTTTTCTCTAGATTTGAACTCATTCCACTTGGGGCAATCTTTGATAAGGTGACCTTTCTCACCACATTTGAAACAAGCCACCGTGGAATAAGATCTCTTCTTTTGAGAACGTTTTTTGTTAGTATTGTTGAACTTCTTAGGATTGTGACTATTGATCATATCCGCTATGTTACGTGAGTACATGGGTTGCTCGTCATCTCCATCGTCTTCCTCATCACTTGAGGTTGATTTGAGAGCGAAACCTCTAGCTTTGGAACTTTCACCGGAGCGCTTTGCGAGACTTAACTCGTGTGCCATGAGTGAGCCCATTAGCTCATTGAGGGATAATTTGGACAGATCTTTAGCCTCCTCAATAGCCGTCACCTTCGGTTGCCATTTATCACTTAGGCTACGAAGGATCTTTCAGGCTATATCCTCGGATTCAAACTCTCTACCTAGACCTTTAAGTTCATTAACAATACTAGAAAAGCGAGAAGAAAGACAATTAATTGACTCATCTTTCATCATATTGAACATCTAATATTGTTGCATAAGAAGGTCAATACGATGCTTCTTGACTTGGGACGTTCCTTCATAAGCAAGATTTAACGTGTCCCAAATCTCTTTAGCCGAGGTACATCCGGAGACGCGATTGATATCTTGTTCACTGATGCCATATTGAAGAATAGACATGGCTTTAGAATCTTTCTCGACTTTACGATAGTCAGCCTCGACATAACTTTCCTCACTTTTCACGGCATTGTTCCCATCAGAGTCAGTAACCGTTATAGCAAGGGGACCCTTTTGAATAATGACCCAACACTCATAATCCGTACTTTTGACGTAGTGCTCCATACGGTGCTTCCACCAGGAGTAGTTATCCCCATTGAAGATAGGGTACTTAGTATGTTTCCCGTCCATGACTATAGGATCAACTCACTGGTAGTTAACCGGTTATCAAGAGCACAAGGCTCTGATGCCAATTGAAGAGTCGAGGACAGGGGCACCTAAGAGGGGGAGGGGGTAAATTAGGTGTCTATTTAAAATTTAAGGTTAATGAAAGCTTCTTTAAATACTCTTAAACACTTTAAACAATTCTTAGATGAAAGGAGAAGTCGATACTTAGAACTAAAGAGTTAGAAGTATTCAACAACGATTCAGCAAGTAGAAGTTACAGTGTACTCAACAGTTGATTCTGTAAATAAAAACGTGAGTAGAGTGTGCATCGGAAATAAAATGAAATAGACACGACTAACGATGTTTTTAAAAACTAGTTCGGTCACTACTCCGCGACCTATGTCCAGCGCTATTTTATTAAACATCTCAGAAGTAAACTCATACAAACTAAGACCACCCCGAATAATAAAACAACTCCCCAACCTACTCCGGTTGCTATTGCTTAAAAGCTACTCCGCTTCCAAGACTTTTGCTTTGGGCTACTCCGCCGAAAGACTCCTTGCTTAAAGCTACTCCGCAATAAGACTCTTGCTTTGAGCTACTCCGCCGAAAGACTTCATGCTCAAAAGCTACTCCGCTTCGAAGACTTCGTGCTTAAGGATAATTCTATCCTAAGACTTTTGGTTGTACCCGTTTGTTACAAGACCACTTATCTCAATGTTGTTCACTCAATTGAACGGAGGAGATAAAGTTTAAGTACAAAACACGGGATCCTTGAACACGACTAAAACGACTAGGTGCAACAACAAACTTCAATTAAAAGACTCAAAAGATAAATAAACAAACTTGCAAAAGATTCAAAGATTTGAAAATGATAAACGGTTTTGCAAAGTTAATTTACTCGATTGAAAGCTTAAGTCTTATTTAGTTTAAAACTCGTTTGTTGCACACTTGTAAAAATGAATTAAGCAAGCTATTTATAATGTTCAAGTAGTATACTTTACATTAAAATATCTTACACTCATAAGCACAACTGATTAAAATAATGTAAGTAGTTTGCTTGGGCAACATGCAAAGCCATCCGAATTCTTCACCAAGCAACCGAGTATTCTTCCTCAAGAAATCGGTGCCTAAGATTGCAAGAAATCAGATTGTGCACACACACAAAAATAGGCTGGGTTTTTTTAACAAGAAACAAGCATAAATGGTTGTGTTTATGGGAACCATAAACATTTCCATAAATGTAAAAGCAAACAACCCATTTATAGTAAGTGTCTTATTGTGCAAGCAAACTCCTTAGCAAGTCATTAAAAGCTCTATATTCTTTAAAAGACTTCAAAATAATTCCAGAAAACATTTGTGAAAGTTGAAAGCACTTTAACAAAGATTCAAATATTTTCGAAATATTTATTTCAAAGACGAGCCTTAATTAACTGTTGACTCAACTGTTGTTTTTGCACCTAAACGTAAATTCGTGTTAAACGATCACCTTACAACACATGACATTAACACTAATGACTATCTTTATCTTTGATCTTCATGATGACATTCTTGATAACCTTGAATTGACAATTGGAGCTTCATGCTACATGGTTAAACTTAAGAGGCACACAATTTAATAACAAATGAGATTAATTTGTCTTAAGGCATCATCAACACTAGCTTAATCAAATTGGGTTTCTTCAAATTGTCTTTCCCCTTGGGCTAAAGTTATACCATTTAAAGTTCCATTGTTTTGTAGCTTTAAAACATTTTGTGACAACACCTCCATACATAGCACAAACAGGTAAGGAGAGAGGGGGTCTCCTTGTCTAAGCCCACACTTTGGCTAGAATAATTGAAGTGGAGCACCATTGAAAAGTACCTGATATGACACTGTAGTCACGCAATTCATTATTAGAGTTATCACTCTTGTCGGGAAACCCACTCTAGACAGGACTGCTTCAAGGAAGATCCAATTTACCCTATCATAAGCTTTACTCATATCTGCCTTGAAAGCAAAACGACCAGTCTTGCCCTTTTTGTGTGAATTGACTTTGTGCATGGCTTCATGAGCAAGTAAGATATTATCCGAGATTTGTCTTCCGGGAAGGAAGGCGTTCTGGAAATCCCCTATCAGATAACCCATCACCTTTGCCAGTCTATTTGTGATGCATCGCGAAACAATTCTCATGATCACATTACAAAGACTAATCGGTCTATAGTCATGAACTCCTTCTAGATTATCACATTTAGGAATAAGAGTGATGAAAGTTCTATTCAGCTCTTTGAGAATCGCACCTGAGTTAAGAATAGAGAGGATCACCTTTGTGACATCCTTTTTAACCAGAGGCCAGCATTTCTGATAAAAATAGCCGGTATTCCATCCGGACCCGGTGATTTTAGCGGTCCCATTTGGAATACCGTGCATCTCACTTCCTTAGGCGTGAAAGGTCGTTGTAACCAGTCCGCATCATCATTCTTGATCCTCATATCACATTCATTAAGTAGTTCATTTAAATGTTGTGAGTGGTGTACGTCCTGCGCAGTACGTTCTGGGTTGAAAAGCTTGACAAAGTTTGTTTGAAAACTTTGTTTTATCTTTTCTGAATCAAAAACCCATGTGCCATCTTCTTCTTTAAGACCCATGATAAAATTCCTACCTGCCCTCCCCTTAACCCAATTGAAAAAGAACTTCGTGCAAGTATCACCCTCGACCATCCATTTCAACTTTGCTCTTTGTTTCCAAAAGATAGCCGCTGCTCCTGAGAATTCCTTCACCTCCTCATTCTATTTACAATACTCCTCGTCATTGCCCGTCGCAATAGCCCTCTCCATACCTTTTTCTAGATCCTGATCGAAATCATTCCATTTTTTGTTCCACCTTTGGCGCTTATCCAAAGCCCACCTTTTAACATTTTGTCTTGTTAATGCCGACTTCCTAGCAACTCTGTAAGCCGGTGTTCCTACCACCGGTGTCAACCATGATGCCCGTATTATGCCCATGCATTCTTCATCCTCCATCACCCAAGCATCAATTTTGTACGGATTTTTATTGGTATTTTGAGTAAGATGTAAATCAAGTTCGAAGGGTGCGTGATCCGAAATTTGGATTGGATAGTGTTTAATTCCGGTATTCGGAAAGATGCTTAACCAATCCTTAGATCCCATTGCGCGGTCAATTCTTTCATAGATGCGCTTATCTCCTTTTCTATTATTACACCACGTAAATCTTGGTCCTTTAAAAGAAATGTCCACCAATTCATTCTTAATACGCCATAAGCTAAATTCATAAGCTCCTTGAATAGTCCTTGTACTTTTGCTTTGTTTATCAACCCCAAATTCTACTTGATTGAAGTCCCCCACAATTATGTATGGATGATTCAATGATTCAATACACTTTTCCAGTTCCTCGAAAACCGTTTGTCGCCTTTGAAAACACGGTGCACCATAAAAGAGAATAAGATACCATAAACGACCTTGACATTTTTCCACTAATAAAACGATAAAGTTATTACAAGACACTACATGGCTCATTCTAGCCTCCTTGCGCCAACCTACCCACAAGCCACCCGAACTTCCAATTGCGTCAACACCCACAAAATCACCAAAACCAAAAGGCCTAAACATCGGGTAGAGGTTACACGCATTACACTTAGTTTCAATAAGAAAAACAAATTCATAATACTTACTACTAAGTAACGCTCTAAGTTTAGGAATTATAGGGGCGAGCGTATTGTTAAGACCCCTACAATTCCAAATTAACCCTAACATGGCGAGAGAGGAGATTGATTAGGCTCAACCTCCGCAAAGCCCCCCTCCTTATCATTATCACCTGAATCAGAAGAGTCCACCATTTCCTCGTCTTGAATTATCATTCTAAAACCCTCCCTGGCTTGTACTTCCTTCTCTTTCCAGCTCCTAATTCCATGGCACTTATTTTTGGCTAAATGAAGTAGATACCCCTTAGCCCTTTCAACCGAGCTCACAACCTCTTAAGGGATCAGATCATCAGATATCATAGTTGAGCATTTCCTCTTCCTAGCTACTGCAGTGACCTCAGAGAAAGCATCAGTTTCTGCTGAACCAGACTGGCAGTTAACCAAACCCATGAACCCTTCAGTAATACTTCATCCATGTTAGCAATAAGCCTTGATGAAATCCCAAATTGAGGGAAAAATAAATCTTTCTGAGCTTGATCTTTCCCGCCAAGTGAGTTGCTCTTCATCAGCTTTCCTTTCCCTTTAACAGCATCCCAATCCTTATCATTAGCCATCGTTTCTAGATTGCATTTCACTACCTCCTCAAGAGGCATTAGAGAAGAAGAACCCATCTGTAGTTCCAGATCTTTCCTCACAATAGCATCAGGAATAATGGCAAGCACATCACGTTTGCCTCCCATTATCCTTTTTCCTCCCACAGCTTCCTTTCCATTGCCAGAAACTTGAGCACAATTTAGTTGCAGGTCTGTATTGACAGCTTCAGAACTTTCATCATTTGAATTCACTTCACCTGACCCATCATTCCTAATGTCAGATGCGTCATCATTTTCAGAACTGCCCATGACCTCATTACCACCCAGAATTTGTTCAACTGGAGTGGTAACTTCAGGGAACTCCTCAATGTCCACCTTAGAATCAGAGCTAATCATGATAAAATTCGAGTTATAAGTTTCCAGGGTTGCATTGTGATCATTCTCACTTCCTCCTCCTCCTTCATGTTGTTCCTCCTCTGGATAGTGGTATCTGATTGGGATCCCACCTGGTGGTGGATCAAAAGTTTGGTTAAGACCACGAAAATCTGCAGTAGCTCTTGGCCATTCAAGGTCACTCTCTAAACTTTAGATGCTCCTATTGTGATTTAGTAGAACTTGATGGAATGAATATGCTATTGTATATCAGCAGGTGTTTAAAGATTTAATCTTTTGGCTAAATTTTAAATTTTTTTTGCCTTTAATTCCTCTCTATCTAGCTAGGCATTAGCTGGTCATGATAGAGGTTAAATAAAGTTTCTATTTATTGTGGTTAGTTATTTTATATGTTTTTGTTTTAGTAGGGAAGTTTAAGTGTGCAAATTGTGGAATAATGAACAAAGCATATGTTTACTTGTAAAGTAACAGTGATATTTGGGTGAAGGGGACATGGGGTTGCTAATTGTTTAAAGTGAACACGATGGTGATTAGTTAGGGTATTTTATGAGGGTGTTTTATACTCAGTTTTTATAACGAGTGTCAAGGGTGAGGTTGTCATGAGCTATACTTGCTTTAATTCCATTTTTTTTCATGTTTTAGAGTTGAAATTGATGGATGTCATATCTGGCATTATCCATGATAGAATTGTCTTCGCACATGATAGTATGGGACCAAAGGGATTATGGTAGCACTGCTTGAAGATTGGAGATGAATGAGGGACTGAAGTGATGCACCTTCATGCTAAATTATTTCAGATTATTTAGATTATACTCTTGAGTTTTGAAGTTGTAACGATAAAATGTTAGTAATTGGGTCTAAAACCCATGATGTCCTACTCTTTGTAGAGGTGTATTTATCAAGCTACTTTGTATTTGATTATTTACTTAATTCTATTAATGGCCTGTTTGGAAATAGGTATTTCATTTGCAATTCCGGATTTGGCCCAAATATAGTGTTTGGGCTGATTGCATAATTTGGATTTGGATTTGGTTGAAATCCTATCAAATTCTAAAGACTAATAAAACGGCCCATTCCAAATCCACACCCTTACCCCTCCGTATTCCAAATTACAACTCCACTTCACAGTCCACATCTCCCTCAACTAGATTCATCAACATCAATTTCATCGACAAAGTTCATCCCCAATTTCTAGGGTTCGTGTGATTTTTCTTGGGTTTATAATCATCGTTTTTCTTCTCATCAACATCCATCAGAGCAATCCAAGTATGTTTACGCCTCTTTCAATTTTTCTAGGTTTAAATTTCTAATTACTCTTTGCTAAATTATGATTTATGTGTTGAAATTTATCGTTTCATTTTCATTGAATAGCTGATATTCGATTTTTTTTGTGTATTGAAGTTTATAGTTTGATTAGTTGATTGAATTGTTGATATTCGATTTTTGTGGGTTGAAATGTATCGTATGATTAGTTGTTTTTCAATTTTTGTGAGTTCAATTAATTTTTCGATGTAGTAATTTCCTGAATTATTCTATGCTTCTGTAATTTTCTGAATTGTTCTATACTTGTGTTTCTGAATTAATTTGTCGTAAAACATAATTGAGGTGAATAATAATTAGTAGGCCAAGAGTGACAAGTTGTTTTTCTGCAAATATGTTGGATAAACTCTCTGGATCTTTCTGCAAATTTATCGTTTCATTTGTTATTTTGTTCATTGAATAGCTGCAGCTTGATTTTGTGTGGAAATGTATCGTATTATTAGTTGTTTTTGAACTGTTCTATGCTTCTTATTTGCTTCAATTTGTCGTAAATGTGCGACTTATTTGCCAGTGAATTGATAATTGAATGCTGATGGAATGAGTAAAAAAAACTAAACCAAAAAAAATGAACTATTTACATGATATAATCTCATTATAATTTTTCAGCTTTGCGTGTATTGAGTAATATGGCGGGTAATAATGAAAGGGAATCACTGAAACGTGTCAGAATAGAAGAAGAAGATGATGATATGGAGCTTTTCACGCTAGTTGTGGGTTGTGTTGTCGTTATAGTAGGAGTGTTGAGTTACAAAAGGTATAAGATTAGGGATTTGCCTTGGAACGAACACGAACGTTCACAAAAAAGAGCAATTTGGGTAGATACATTAAGAAACAATAGAAAATGTCAAGAGCAATTGCGTTCCGATATGCGTTGTTTTGAGAAATTATGTAGGATTCTGAGATCAAAGGGTGGGTTAATTACCTCTAAAAACGTGACTAATGAAGAAGTTATCGCATTTTTTCTCCACACCCTTGCTCACAATTTGAAAAACCGAACTATTCAAGCTCTTTTTGCACGATTAGGAGAAACCGTGAGTTGCCAATTTCACACGGTGCTCCGAGCTGTTTTAAAAATAGGAAAATACTACGTGAAGGAAGTTGATACTACCACTAGTTTTGTCAATGATCCAAAATTTAAATGGTTTGAGGGTGTGGTTGGCGCCCTTGACGGCACTCATATAGATATGACTGTCCCTTTAGAGGATCGAGGTAGGTATCGGTATAGAAATGGTCACATTAGCACAAATGTTTTAGCAGCTTGTGATCCAGATCTCTATTTTACATATGTTCTACCCGGGTGGGAAGGGTCCGCTTCTGATCAACGTGTCCTCCGCGACGCTCTTTAAAGGCATGCTTATAATCTTAAAGTACCAAAGGATAAGTATTTTCTTGTGGACTTAGGGTATACCAATGGTGAAGGTTTCTTAGCTCCATATAAAGGTACAAGATACCACTTAAATTTATGGCGAGGGAAAACCCCAACAAATTCCAAAGAGCTTTTTAACTTGCGCCATTCATCAACTCGTAACAGAATTTAACGAGCATTTGGTTGCATTAAAAAGCGTTGGGCTATTATGAGGACCAGTAGCTTTTATGGTAAAAAAAACCCAAGTCAGAATCATAAATGCTTGTGTCATTCTACACAACTTCTTAAGATTTGAAAAAATGGATGAAACGACGCTAATGAATGAGGTAGAACAAGATTTACAAAATGCAGTGGTACAAGAAGAGGATGGTGGAGAAGATTATGTAGTGAGTGTTAGACAAACAGAAAAGTGGAATAAGTTTAGAGAATATCTTGCAGCAAAAATGTGGAACGATTATCGAGCTAGGAGGGGTATCTGACTATCCTCTAACTCCTTAAAAAAGAGGAAAATGATGGTGGTAAGTAGTCATTAAAAACTCTTCATTTTAGATTATGCTTCCAAGTCATGTTTACAAAACTTCATTCAATTGTTCTCTGAAAAACATGAGTTTGTTTGAATTTGTTTGCTTATTCTGTCTAAAATCTTGCAGCAAAAATGATTGTCTTTCTTTGGTTAAAAGAAACTGTAAAACATTATTTGACAGTTTCTGCTCAGTTTATCTTTGTTGATCTGTTAGTTTGAGTCTGGAGAACATTGTTTGATTCTTGTTCTGTTTGAGTCTTGTTCTGCAAAAATGATTGTCTTTCTTTGGTTAAAAGATTCTGACCTATCTTTTTATAGGTGATGGCTGAAAAAAGAAAGCAAGTTTTGGTTCCTACACAACCCAAGAAGAGAGGATATATTTCTTGGAATAGCCAAATGGATGCACTTTTAATCTCGGTGTTTTATAATCAATTAAGTCAAGGAAACAAGGGAGATGGGGATTGGAAGCCTCAAGCCTACCAAGCGGTGGTAGATGAGGTAAGAAGCAAGCTAAATGTATCCGTAACTACTGAAAATGTGAGGAATCGTGTCAAGATTTGGAGAAGGCACTATGGAACTATCATGGAGATAAGAACCAAAACAAAATTCAAGTGGGATGAGGAGAGGAAAATGGTGTTAGTACCACGTGATGATCAGGATGAATGGGATACATATATCAAGGTAATGCACCTGCCTTTTATTATCTTATTTAGCAATGCTACGGTGGTTTATGACTAAACATCAGTATATATATTTAGTATGTTTGATATGTGCTATTGGTTCTTGTTGCATTCGTGGGCAGATAAATTATCCGTGGGGCCTGTGGTAATGAAAATGGTCGCAACTCTAAGCTCTTGATTCTTATATATGTGTACATTGCTATGCTGTTGAAGTATTGTTGTTAAGAGTTCAGATCAGCTAATGTATCAAAAGCTCTACAGTTGAATATCACATAAAATTATGAAGTAATTGAATTTAATTAACAAACAACATATGATGCTAACCTATAGACGACTCCAATGAACAAATGAATGAAAATGAGAAAATTAATAAATGTGTTGAAAATTAAAAGGGTTGATGAATAAGAAGTAAAGAGTAGAGATGAGTAAGAATACTAGTGGTGGGAATAAGCACAGACCTTTTAAGTATTTTAATATGTGGAGTAAGGCATCTGGTTTTCTAAATTGTGTGGCTTAAGGTTGGAATAAGAATGTGGCAGGGACCAAAATGTACAAAGTGATAAGGAAATTAAAACTCCTTAAAACTGATCTCAGGCAGCTCAATAAAGACATATTCTCTGATATTGAAAATAAAACTGATCTGGTACATACCCAATGACTCATATACAACAAAGAAACTTATGAGGAACCCAGGGATTGATTTGATTATCTTTGGAGTATGACACACACAAGGAATTTCAGGAGTTACATGTAGCTAAAATGGAATTCCTAAGGCAAAAAGCTAAAGCTCATTGGCTCAAAGAAGGGGATACCAACTCTGCCTATTTTCATAGTCTGATCAAAGCTAGAAGAGTTAAGAATTTCATTCATCAAATAGAAGATCATGAAGGGGGTACGCACATAGAGGAAGCAAGCTTCCAACAAGCTTTCCTGAATTATTATCAAATGCTTCTTGGCACACAGAAAAGTACAATAAAAGTGAAATATAATATAGTGCAAAGAGGAAAAGTGTGTACTGAACAACATGAACAAGCTCTAATGGCCCCTATTACCCCTGAGGAAATCAAGCATACTATATTTCAGATCTCTAATGACAAGGCTCCAGGTCATGATGGCTACTCAAGCAAGTTTTTTAAGGACTCATGGGATGTTATAGGTAATGAGGTAACTGAGGCCATTCTTTATTTTTTCCAGTCCGGATGCTTATTAAAACAGCTGAATGCCACTATAGTTACTCTAATTCCTAAAGTGAATAGACCTGTTAATGTTCTATATTATAGACCCATTGCTTGTTGTAATGTGAGCTATAAGTGCATTTCCAAGGTGTTATGCTCTAGATTGGCTGCTGTTCTCCCTGAGTTAATATCTCCAAATCAGGGAGGGTTCATTAAAGGAAGAAGCATAATGGAAAATATCCTGATTTGCCAAGATATTGTAAGATTATATGAGAGAAATGCAGTATCTCCAAGATGTCTTTTTAAAATGGACCTTCAAATGGCGTATGATACAATTGAATGGGTTTTCCTGGATGACATGCTGAGACCCTTAAAATTTCCAAAGCAGTTCAGGATGTGGATAATGCAGTGTGTCACAACTGCTACTTACTCCCTTAATCTTAATGGTAATGTATTTGGTTTCTTCAAGGGGAACAGAGGATTAAGACAAGTAGATCCTCTCTCTCCTTTGCTTTTTACCACTTTCATGGAATACCTAACTAGTCTGCTGGCCTACACTACTGAGGGACCTGGATTTAAATATCATCCCCTCTGTAAACCCCTCAAGCTTACTCACCTTATGTTTGCAGACGATCTTTTGCTTTTTTGTAAAGGAGATGTTCAATCAATCATGACTATTCTCAGAACATTCTCTACTTTTTTAAAGAGTTCTGGCTTAAACATGAGCAAAGGAAAGTTCAATGTTTATTTTAATAGAGTGAATGAAGACCTAAGGAAAGACATTCTTCAAGTTTCAGGCCTTGTGCAAGGTAATCTCCCTTTTAGATACCTTGGGGTTCCCATAAAGACTACAAGACTGAATGCACATGATTGTGCCCCACTCATTGATAAGCTTATGAACAGAATCAAGGGTGTTGGAACTAGGAAACTATCCTATGCAGGTAGACTAATTCTAGTGCAATCAGTTTTGAAGACCCTCCACAACTATTGGGCTGCAATGTTTATTCTCCCTAATGGAATTATATCCAAGGTGGAATCTATTTGCAGAAATTTTCTGTGGGATGGGGGAGTGGACTGTATAAGAACACCTCTTGTCTCATGGGAAAAAAATTGCAAGCCTAAACGAGAAGGAGGGCTGGGTCTCAAAAATGATGTCTTGTGGAACAAAGCAGCGGTTGGAAAATTGGTGTGGTGGATAGCATCCAAGTCTGACCATCTCTGGGTCAAATGGATAAATCACACATATCTAAGGGGCCAGAATTGGCAAACTTATTCTCCTTTCACAAACTCAAGCTGAAGTTGGAGAAAAATTTGCCAAACTAAAGAAATCTTTACCGATGCCTATACTCAACAGTTATGGAAGACTCAGAAGGGGCATGAATATACCATTGCTAAGGGGTATGAGTTCATTCGCCAAAAACAGACTGAGGTTCCATGGGTTTCTCAGATTTGGAATAGGTTGACTATCCCTAAACATAGTTTTCTGGTATGGATTTATCAACACAATGGATTAAACACGAAAGACAAGCTACAAAAGATTGGGGTCAGTGTTGATTCTGCTTGTTGCATATGTGGCCAAGACAGGGAAGACAATAACCATCTGTTTTTCTCTTGTCAATACAGTAGACAAATCATATTTGAAATTGGGAAATGGTTAGGAATGAATATACCTTACCAGAACTTGCATATTTGGAGAGAAAACAGAAGGGGATCTAAACTCAAGCGAGGCTTCATTAATGCAACTCTGAACGCCTGTATGTACACTATCTGGTTCCAACGGAATCGCTGTCGCCTGGAATTGCAGCTTCTCAGACTCACCATTGTTGCCCGACAAATTGAAGCTGAAATGAGAAATCGCCTAAGAAGCTTGATTGTTCTGCCCGTGAAAGACAAAGATAAGCAATGGATACAAAATATTCTTGCTCTGGATTGACAAAAAAGAGGACTTTATGTGTTGAGTAATGGAGGATACCTCAGTGAGGAAGACGATTACCCTGAGTTTGTTGTCTGATTTAGGGTTAGTTTATCTGATTTTGTTTGCTTTCCCCTTTTGTGCTTAAGGTATTTGAGTCCGTGGGGTGGGCCTATAGGAGTTGGGCTGGTTTCTTATTCTCTTATAGTTTGGTTTGAGTTGTATGCTGTACTTTGAGTGCGGGCTCCTCTCAATGTATGGTGACGATCTTTTTGATGTCTTACATTTTATCAAAAAAAAAAAAGAGTAGAGATGAGCGAGTACCCGAGAGTTGTGACAGGACTCAGGAGTACTGAGAGTACTGACTGAGTGACTGTCTCAAAAGAGCTACCTGCTATTCCGTCTACCATGATAAGCTTACTCTGACTGAATTTCAACAGTATCTGGTCGAAATTCAACAGTCTAATGTTGTTTGTTTACTGTGTACATATACTGTACAGTTGCTTATCATGTTTTCTTTGTTTACCTGCAACTCTTACTAACTCTCAAGTAATCAAGTGTCTGCATTGATGGGTTTGTATTTACAGAAACATAAGTTTGAAATAAATGTACTAACAACTCAGACCTTGTCTGTTTTTTCATTTTTTTGCAAGAATAATTGAAGTTATTGTGCTTAACTTTATTTTGTATCTAATAGGGTTGATAATTGTCTAAACCGAAAGATTAACAAACTGGGTATTTCTTGTATTTTTATCCCATGTAAACTTGTATTTTTTGTAGGCCAACCCAGCTGCTTCATCTTATGTCGATAAATATATCGAGCATTGGGATGATATATTGATATTACTTGGACCCGATAGAGCTGTTCGTAAAGGAGGGGAGCACTATGAAGAGGGTGCTACTATGACGGACGAGGAAGCATGTGATGGTTCAACTTCTAGCATTGATACTACTTCAACAAGCTCCAAAAAGAAGCGAAAAAGTGACAGTCTAGCGGATGCGGTTACTCAGGTTGCTGACACACTCAAATGTTTTGTTGAAGCTATACTTAAAGCAACTCCAACTTCGGGAGGAAAAGAGATATTTGATGAGGTTTC
Organism: Silene latifolia; assembly: GCF_048544455.1. Classification (NCBI taxonomy): domain Eukaryota; kingdom Viridiplantae; phylum Streptophyta; class Magnoliopsida; order Caryophyllales; family Caryophyllaceae; genus Silene; species Silene latifolia. Next base: position 342,632,427 of record NC_133538.1, read on the forward strand.
CAAAGTTGTTGGCATCCTCCGTCCTCAAGTTCTACAAGCTGTAAATATGTTCGTGGAGGCACCGGTGAAATTTCAAGTTCTCAAAGACCTTCCGAGTGATCAAAAATTAGATTGGGTTTTGCTTTGTCTTGATGAGCGTAGTAGAGCATTCTAGTTGGAACCATAGATCGATTTTGATTATAGTTGGACAATTTGTTGCAATAACACGGTTGTAATTAAAATATATGTCGAATGATTATTTTGTGTTGCGGAAAATTTTAGCCTAAAACCTTGCAATATGAGTTAACTACTTGGAAATTGAGTTTGTATCAAATTTGGATTTTCAAATTCTTTGTATTGCCAAACATAGAAATTGCATTTCAAATTCTAAATTTCAAATTGTTTGTTTCCCAAACAAAGAATTTGAATTTGAGAATCATGATTTCACATTCCTAATTTCAAATTGGTCATTTAAAATGAAATTCAAGTATCCAAACGGGGTCTAAATGAATTTTTTTTTGCAAGTTATATTTGTGTATATGAACAAGTAGAATTTGTTTAAAAAAAGAAAAAGAAAAAGAAAACAATTTGTGATGGTTTTAGGTATTATTTGTTTTTATCGATCAGAGAAGAAAATGATTGTTAAAGTGTATATCTGATGAGGAAAAGCGTCGATAAATAAACCATTGACACTATACTGTGACGAGAACATTGACACATTAAAGCGTCCAGACTGCTTAAATGACGCCAAAAAGTGTCGAGAATCTTGACACAAAAAAGCATGATAAATTCCAGAAGGCCCAAAAAATGACGCTTCTAAAAGCGTCGAGAAATTATTTCTTGACACCTTAAAGTTTTGAAACTCGACCAAAAAAGCATCGCAAAAACAAGGTATTTGTTGTAGTGAAATTGGAGTGCTACCATCTCGCTTGTCCGAGGTAGAGTATATCAAATAAACCATAAAAGAATGTTTATTAAAAGTAAAAGAAAGTTTAGTCGATTACACCTCAAACAAAAATCCAAAACTGAAAGTACAACTCATAGCACCAAAGACAACATCTATAACAAGAACAGCGGAAGCTAGAAGCAAAAGTTAGACTGAGCGGTGTCCCATCTATCCTGTAAAAAAGCTCAAGCATCCAAACCAGCTAAACACCCTCCTAACCATCCCCCATGGATCACCGCAGTTTTTAAAACAATAAAGAGGTCGGCCAACTATAAAATCAATAATAAGCCAAACAAAATAATACAAACCAATCCAACAATTCCTATAACAACAAACCATCTAAAAAATCCAAGAACCAGTGTTCGAACCGGAGCCTGGATACGACTACACATCGATATGTGTAGCCCTGTCAGATTACCCATCGCAACAGGTAATCCACACCGCCAGTGGTAGACCGCAGCCAAGCCACCTAAATACCTGCTCATTGCAATGAGCGAACCCAGATCATTAATGTGCACATCCCCTTGTGAAAGATCATTAATGTGCACATCCCCTTGTGACGGGAGCCACAAGGGGCGAACATGGGAGTGAATACCATCGCCCGACAATGGCTTCATAATCAGTCTCAATACCAATAATACCACAATGAAACCATATCAACAACAATCCACAGTAAACATGCATAACTCACCATCTTACAATCAATCATATAACAAACTAAGTAGGGAAACCCTACCTAACTAGCAATCCATGAATCAACAATCAAAGCTCTAGTAAGGCTCCTCTACAAAATCGTCACCTAACAATGATAATTAAGCAATACTACATCACAAACCATCATTAATTAACCATTCCCCCAAATTAACCAAATTAGGGTTTGCTTAAATTTAAAATAACAATAATGTATTTATTAAGGTTATTAGATACGTACTACTGCGATTGATACGGAAAACAAGATGCAATAACTCACAATCGATCATCCTTTGGCTTGAGAAATGATGAAGTTTATTAGAGAAGTCAGGAACGTAGTTTAGGTTTTATGAAAAATATTATAGAAACTGATTAAGCATAATTTATACTTCTCTAACCATTTTAATCAAAACCGCGGAAATAACTCGTAACAGTCCGGACACTCAGTCGAGTGTCCTACGTACTCGATAAAGTACACGATACTCGACCGAGTACTCCATCAACTCGGTCGAGTGCCCCTATGTCAGTAGCCTGACCAAACACTCAACAAATGTACTTGGTCGAGTGCAGCCTACTCGACCGGGTACTCTACGACCAGAAATGAGTAGTATTACAATATATCTATCTATATAAAAATGCATGTCACAAGTAATTTTTTTTTTAACTTTTACGATTTAGTAGTATTTAATCTAGCCCTAGATACATTTCTTTCCTGGTTTTGTCCCTTGTTCCATTGATTATTTTCTCTGCTGCATCTAAAGATGCCTCTGCTACTGGGTGCAGTTGTTGCGAGTCTAATTATGCATCATTCTTTGGAACCTTTCCTCTTGTTAGCTTCCCTTGGAGAGATGGAACTGAAACATGGCGTTACTTTGTTGCTAGGGCCTAGGAGTTTTAAACTATATCCATTTTCTAAGGGCGACAGTCACATGTAGTACTAAAACGCTAGTACACCTTTTGGTTTATATAATTAACATACAAGCAATGTTTATAACTTTGAAATATCAGCTCATTAAGTTACTCTGAGTACCTGAAATTCTATATTATTGCAGCTAAAACTATTGAGATTGATTACTTCACTTGCTTCATGTTGTTTCAAAGCTAATTAGTGATGATGTTGGTTGTCTGCCCTTTTATATAGTAGGAAACTATAATATTTCTTACCTTCATAATCATAAGTATCTATGCTGGATACTTGGATACCTAGAGCTTTCAGGGTAGATGTAAAACGAAATGAGATTGGTTTCAACACTTAAGTGTCCTCCGCCTCTCAGATTCGTTTTCAATTTACAACTGAACCATTCATTGTAGCTATAAACATGGATGATTTTGATGCAGGAGCATACCCTGAATAAGCAATTAAGGCCTAGCTGGAGACACGGTTTCCTAAACTGTGTGGAATAGCTTAGTTTCCTAGCTCGAGTCTAATATTAGTTTCCTAAATCGAGTCGGATTGTTAATTGTTTTTCTAATAATAACAAGTTTCGGAAAAATAGTTTCCTAACTCTAGCTAGAATAGTTATTGTTATTTCCTAGTTAGTTTAGGAAAAGTTGTTTAGCTTGCTATTCAAGCAAGATTAGGATATAGAATTAGTATAAATAAGGCTTTCTTATAAACCTTATTTTTCAGTTTTTAAGAGATTAATAAAAATCGTTCCCTATGTGAGAACAATTGAGTTCAAGGCTTGCGAGTTTTAGCTTACCCATTTTCCTTGCGAGGATTGACCCGAGAGTGTAATCAAGTTCGTACCTTGCGAGGCGGAGAGCGAGATTCACTTTACTATCCTATTACTATCCCGTTCCATTGTTCCAATTTCACAAATCCATCCCGTCTTTCAGTCCTATTTCACGAAGTTCATCTAATAATTACAAGAAATTCCGCTGCGAAATTTATTCATCTTAAGTATTTCTTTCAAACCTACAAATTATATACCAAAGTGGTATCAGAGCTTCGGCTCTTGATTTCCTTAAATTCAATATGGTCCTTGGGTTGTCTTTATCTTTTATCACGATTGTGCTGCCATGTCTCGCAGAAAATTAAAACAAGCATTGAAGACATGGGGGTAATTTGAGAAAGAATTCTTATTGAAAGAATTGCAAAAGGGTATTGACTGAATTTCCAACCATATAGAAAACTTAGAACGTCAACTTACTCGATATTATGCAATTAAGGAAGAAGGGATCGTGGTTGAGTCTGTTGAAGTTGTTCAGAAAGATGGAGAAGAGATCGTGGTTGAGTCTGTTGGAGTTGTTTAGAAAGACGAAGCAGAGATCTTGGTTGAGTCTGTTGGAGTTATTCCGAAAGACGAAGAAGAGCAGCCTGAGCAAATTAGTGAACAAAAGATCGAATCTTTTAATGAGATTCAAGAGGAAGAGGAGATTCATGTTGTTGAACCGTTAATTGATGATAAACAACAAGAAGAATTGATGGAGTGCAAATTAAATCTTCGAACTGATCTGATTCGTGAAGAATAGGCTGAGATTTTTCATGATATTCATGAAAGCGACGAGCTTTTTAAATATGAGATTTAAGAGTAGCTTGTTGATATTATGTTAGTGAGTACAAACCAGGAATTACCAAATATGTGCAAGGGTGAATCCGACGATCCTAATTTGATTTTGGATAAAGAATTGTTACGTGTTAATAATTGCTCAGATTTTTGAAATAAAATTTTTTATCAATGGCCACTAGATAGATCAATTGATGAGATACTATATGGTGGAGATGGTTGTTGTTTTTTTCTTTTGGGTTTAGTTGTTAGAATTGCAAATTCTAGCAAGTATTATTTCGATTTTAAGATACTTGTGCATGGAGGGCGGTGGGGTGGAAGGGACAAGCAGAGATGGTTTAAAATCTACAAAAGGTAAAGGCATAAGAACCGATGGTGCAAGGGGATTAGGTTTAAGAACAAAAGAAAGAGTCATATGAGCTGCACACGAATTGCTACTAACATGGTTAAGATGAGATGGCTCGTTTTTGATCCGGCAGGGCAATGGTCCAAGAATCGGGCCGATTCTTTTTTGAAGAAGGGCATATGATGCAGGAGCATAACCAGAATTATAATGCTACATATTTTAGTTGGATTACTCGGTCGAGTACATGGTTGGTACTCGGTCGAGTGTGTGTTACTCGGCCGAGTGCACTTGACCGAGTAAACCGGTGCAGCAAGTGTGACGGTTTCTTTTATGTTTTGACCAAGGGTTTTCTTTATAAGGCTTAAGTCATTACTAGTTCTTTTTAACATCTCTAAAATCATTTCTAAACCTAGATAGAGGGAGAGGAAGAGGAATTGGCGTGCCTTTCATTTGATTGAAGATTTCTCACCGATTTCAACCTAACTCGGTTTCCCTGTTTGTAAGTCGATTTCATTCAATTGTTTATACTATTTTAAAATCTTCGTCTTTGAAAAGTTTGAAAAGAGAGTCCTGTTTATTTGAAGGCTAGTTTATGCATATCAAATTTCGCAGTCATATTCTTTATGGTTTGTCCTAGGTGATTTATTAATGAATATGTCACTGCAAAGTCCGCGAATCTGATCTGATTGTGGAAAATGATTTGAAACCCTAATTTATATGTCGATTCAGTTTTGGGGCTTTTTCATACATAATCTCTGTAGAGTCTAGATGACAATAGGATTTGGAATTACCGAAAAATGATTTATTAAACTCATTTTATGAACCAATACTTTTATGGGACGGATTCTGTCAGCTTTTGAAAATCAGTCTGAAAACTCTTGATAAGTTTCGAATTTGAGAAAAATACGTTAGTGAAGATTTGTAGCTAAGACTCATGGGGTTCCAATCTAATTGACCTTGCATCGATTAGATTTTCATAGAATTAGTTATTCATTTTATACCAAGTCTGTCATATGCTGAAAAATAAAGAAAAGTCGTGTTTGTTCTTCAAGTTGATATTATTATTAAGTTATGATGAGTCTAGGTTATTGTGGACACAGCCACCTGCACGCCCAGCCGATCTGTGGACATACAGCGGTCATTTGAAAGCCACGCTCGGCGGCGTAAAAATGCTTTCGTCCGGATCATTTTAGATCGGTCGGTTTCGTCTCGGCAAGGGTCTCCAAACTATTAGAGATGTTCGGAGTCGCCACCAAGCATTTGTGGGATGCTTGGAACCCGTTCGAATCCACTTTATACCTCGGTCAAACGAAGCACAAAGCAGTGTTTGACATAGGTACTAAAGATAAGGAATCGTCCCTCTTTAGCATCCTACCTCTAGAATGACTCTCGTACACCCTGGATAAGGTCGTCCACTATCCAAAGTTTCTGAGTAAGAGGTGAAGGTACGTATTGGGAAGCCCTTTAATCAGACACCCAATCCCGCCACGGTAGCGCCTCTCTGATCGATCTTGGTTGGTTGAATGCAAAAGTTGATAAAACGGTTTAAATGCATGAATGCGCATCCAATAATTTAAACCTAACATGTGAGAGCTTTCCAAGTCGGTTGATTTAATCCAAGTATCAAGTATAAGATGTCGAGTTGGATTTATGGTTGATTTGCATGCAAGACGGAAATTAAACATCCATTCAACAAGTTAGGTTTATAGTGCATAACGTGATCCATTTGTCTTAGTAAGGCATTTTGCAAATATGATTTTTGAATGAGCAAGTTAGTCGTCCGATCCTCCTATATCCGGGTTAGCCGGAATCGGGAGCCACAAGGGGCGAACATGGGGGTGAATACCATCTCCCGACAATGGCTTCATAATCAATCTCAATACCAATAATACCACAATGAAACCATATCAACAACAATCCACAGTAAACATGCATAACTCATCATCTTATAATCAATCATATAACAAACTGAGTAGGGAAACCCTACCTAACTAGCAATCCATGAATCAACAATCAAAGCTCTAGTAAGGCTACTCTATGAAATCATCACCTAACAATGATAATTAAGCAATACTACATCACAAACCATAATTAATTAACCATTCCCCCAAATTAACCCGAATTAGGGTTTGCTTAAATTTAAAATAACAATAATGAATTTATTAAGGTTATTAGATACGTACTACTGCGATTGACACGGAAAACAAGATGCAATAACTCACAATCGATCAACCTTTGTCTTGAGAAATGATGAAGTTTATTAGAGAAGTCAGGAACGTAGTTTAGGTTTTGTGAAAAATTGATCGGTCCGTTTCGTGTTCACAATTGAATAGATGTTGTCGTTGGGTCACGTCCAAATCAAAACACAATTTATAACTTCACAAACAACTCTACAATTAGTGAAGAGGCAAGTAAAGGTCGGATCCCAAGGGACGGGAATTGAGATGAGATTTCTATTGAAACTAGTGGTGTCTTAGGGGTGTCACAATTTGGGTTGATGTAGAAGGTCACTAACTAAATAGCAATGAAAGTAAATAAGCAAGATAAATTGAAAGGGTTGTAAACAATTGATAAAAAGCACTAGGTTATGATGGGGTCATAGGGGAATCATGGGAATTGATCATACAAACATGTTCTCAAATTATAAGCAAGCAATTATTATTGTGATGGATTGAGTTGGGTTATATCTTACAATCCTAGGAAAGTTTGGGTCCGGGCAATTGATTAGATTGTACAACACCTACAAGTCGACTTAGTCTTTCCTACTCAACAACATGCATGGTCTAATGAGACTCGAGTTGGTTTATGTCTTACAAGTCTCATTGAAAAGATAGGTGATGGGTAAAAAATGCAAGAATTCATAGGCTCACATTTCATCAAACATAACATGTGCATGAGTTGAGATCAAAACAAGCAAGCAAATAAACCATGAAAGCATATTAATTTAAGCATGAATCAATCCCCATGTTGGTTTCCCCTAATTACCCATTAACCCTAGCTAGGTCACTACTCACTCATTATCATGTTGATCATGCTAGCAAGGTTGTCAATCATACCAACAAAATGAAACATGATGAACAAATGAAAGTAATTAACAATAATTAAAAAGGGATTAAGAGAATTATACCTACTAATGATTCCAATAATAAAGCAAAGAATAAAAGAAGTACTTGATGCTTGATTGAGAAGTTGTCAATCTCCCAATAATAACCCAAATAATCTTCAATTACCCAAAATAAAGGATGAACAAAAGAGAGATTAAGGAAATAAAACTTGTATTAAAACTTGATTAATTGTTGATTACAATACTAAAGAGAGATTTGATTGATATTAACTACTCTAATAATTGATAAGAAGAACATGCTCTTCTAATTAGACTAATGGGGTATTTATAGTGGAAATTAGGTGGATGCATTAGGGTTAACTAAGGGCTAAACTAGTAATTACACTTTTTAGATTGAGCAGGGAGAAGCCGGTATTTTTCGAAGGAAGGGCTTCTTTCTTTGAAACTTGAAGAAGACGAAATTGTGCTGGACTGAAATCCGGGCGTATTGGGGTCGGGACGGGCGGATTGTAGCAGGGGAAGACGGGCGTCTTCGGGAAAAGACGGCCGGATTCTGGTGGCTGCTTACCTGGGCGTCTTTGGCAGAAGATGCACGGATTGTGCTGTGGAGGACTGGCGGATTATGGGCAATCCGTACGGATTGCTGCTCAGCTTTGTTCCTTCTTCTTTTCTTCCCTTTTCTTCATAAAATCCTTGGGGATTTCCTTGGGGATGCAAGGATCCTTTCTCGTCATTGCCCAACTAATATAATATGTACAAAGACCTTCAAATCTTGTCTCTCCTTGATGCTTGGTCATTGAAATCAATCAATTTAGTCTCGTTTTGCCATGAAAATGCAAGATTTGCACTTCTTCCTACCAAGGGATCAAAATCTCAAAGAATATGCAAAACAAAGAACTAAAGACAATAAATGACCCAAATATGCACTAAAAAGCATGGGAACAAGGCTAATTCGGGGGCTAAATATGCGCTAATTATGGTCACATCAAATATCCCCAAACCGAACCTTTGCTCGTCCCGAGTAAAGAGGTGACAAAGACTAGGACCATTATTTAAACTAACCTAATAACATAGCCGATATGAGACAATTAGCGGGTCTCACTCCGCCCCTTCAACTCACAACAAGACAACTATGAGGTAGGATGCCCTCTTGCGAGGCAAGGTGGGTCTTGCCAAAATGGCGACACATCCAAACATTAAGCACACAAAATCAAATAATGGATGCATCTACAAAAGGAATAGCCACTTCCTTATCAAGTGGCGGAGGCACTAAAAGAGAACAAATTTAAGAGCATATAATCCTTCACAAATACTAGTTCAACAAATTACTAAGGCTAAGAGGATGGCACTAAATCACCTCCAAATGGTGTGAAACTATACTACTTTCGTCCTCAATTTCCAAATGCTTTCGTCAAGAGCGATCAGATGGTGGTGGAATGATAATCCCTATGATGCTATTAGCATATGACATGACAAGTCTCGAATTCTCTACAAAAGTAAAGGTCATGGATCGTTCCAAGCTCGACAAAGTGGCTTGACAGAAGGCCTTTTGGGAATGAAATGCTCAAATTGTTATAAACAAGGGTGGATATGACTAGTATTCAAAAATTGACCTCATTTAACTTTCACATTTCAAAAACTTAAGATGGGGTTTATCCCTTCCGGGCTAGTGTCCTTTGCTTTCGCCAATCGCTTATTAGGCAACCGGTTAACCTCTAGACAATAGCTTTTCGGGGTGATAGTCACTCTGTCTCTAGGCGGTTGAATTCACAACCGTGTGGGGGCCCAATTCAATGGATCCCTCTCCAAAGCAAATCGAAGTGGTACGCCTCCATCAAAACAATTAAATTTCTCAACATTTCAACATTTCATAACATTTGAGGTTTCCTTAGCAATAAATTACTTCCACATGACAAAATTTTCGAAATGAGCACTTCAAACTTATTGATAGAAAAGTATTTTTGGGTTGCCTTACCACAAGGTCAATCAAGGTCACCTAGACAAGTTAACCAAGTCCACATCGCATCACGGGGTTGGATAGGTGACTCACATGCAAACCCTTGACTAGGCTTTGGGTCATGGGTCAAAAGACACTAGTATGACACAATCTAGGGTGTTTTACAACCATTCTAGTAGGCAAAGTCTTAAGTTGAAAAAGTATTTGTAATGGCTTAGTTGCTCTTGTCAAAGTTCTCAATTAGGCACTTTTCAAAATATTTTATCTAAATGCAACTACATGCCATGATGCAACTATTATATACATCCTAATGCAAGTGATTCTATCAACTAATATGACATATAAACTAAATGCAAGTCCTAAGTTCATATTGTTATACCGCATGAATCAAAATAAAGCCACATAGTCATTAACATAAAGAGGAAAAAGGAGATTGGAAAGATCATACCATGCGGTCTTCACGATCCTCATGTCTCGGATGTGGCGTAGTCAATCAATGTGAACAAAAGTAGAACAAACAATATATACAATATATATAATATATACATAACTACACTACAAAAGAAATAAACATGTTTTTGGGTTTTTCAAATTTTAAATTTTTATGGTTTTTCGAAATTTTTCAATTTTTTTGGATTTTTGAATAAAAGTTAAGTTAGAATTCCCCCTCCCCACACTAATATGGACATTGTCCTCAATGGCCAAAATGATGGGAAATTATGCAAACATGATGCATGATTTCTACACTAAATGCAAGCTACACTAATCTACACTACATGATGCATGGTTTTTGTTTATGACGGAGAGGATAATTTAGATTACCTCCCGTTGTGTATGCATTAACTTCCCCAAACCGATCTAGACATTATTGCTAATGTCCTAAGGTTAGGTGTAGTTCATCCACACATTATGCAATGCATGAAACTAATTTTGTCATTTTGGATTTTGAAAGGTGGGAACAATAAAATGAGAACACCTCAATGGGGCCGAGGACTACTCCAACAATGATCAAGATTAATAAATATACAAGTTAACAAAACACAAACTTCTTTTCATGAAACTTGAAAAATTAAAGAGAGGAGATGAGGGAACTTCACTTAAACTTAGGTGGGTGCCTCTCGCCCGCTCCACCTAGCTATGAAGTAATCCTCTAGAGATCGGCATCATCTCCTTCTAGATTGCTATCCCATATCTTTGATGCATCACTCATACTTGGGTCCATGAACTCGTCCTCTTCACTTTCAAGCTCCACCGTGTCCCCTCCACAAGGGTTGTTGCTTCCCTCCTCTTGTCTCCCGTTTGCCCCTTTATTAGCCCTCTCCGAATTGGGGAAGAGTAGGTCCATTTGAGCCCATGAGGGAAACGCTCCTTCCTCACTAATCTTTCCCTTTTGAACCATATCGTGGTATTGAGGATAGAGTGCATAGTAAATGTCCACGTTGGTTTTGTATTGGCGGAAGTGCAAATCTTGTAGAATTCCCGTGATAAAGTCGTCACGGGGAAGGATGAAGAGGTTGGGATGGTTATACGGTTGATAAGGAAATGGGTAGGGAGGCACTTTGATCTTTTCATCTCGGGATTGTTGCTCTTGTTGTCGTTGTTGGGGATTTGGAGGTGGTGCTTGTCTTGGTTGGGTTGGGTTTGGAGGGATGAGGTAGGATGGGATTGGAGCTAAAGGTCCTCTTCTTGGGGAAATACGTGGTAGGTCGGCCATTGGAAGATATATCGGATCGCTTCCTTTCGTTAACCACTTGATCCGCTTATCAACCCCCTCAAGGGTTATCCAATGATGATGAATGAGAAGAAGATCTTCGTTTATCCTTGTGTTTCCCAAAAGAGGAGCATACTCATTATTCTCATTGAATCTCGGGTTGAAATGCTTCGCAAGCCTAGTAATGAGTCCTCCATTCACAATGTGTTTCATTCCATCATCATCACCATTCCTAAACTTTGCCCATTTCTCTAGTAATACTAGAGGTGCATTGAAGTGGTACGCACTTCTTCCTTGAATATTGAGGTAGGATTCCATAAACACAAGGTCAAGTTGATTTACTATGGCCGGATCTCGGCGGGCAAGTAGGGTGCCCGAAAGGAATCGATAAGTAAGCCTCAAGATCGGATTTTGGATATGAAATGCGAGACATTTCTTGGTGTGTATGAAATCCCGGCCGGTCATGGCCCTCCACAAAGGTTCAACACTATACTTCTTTGGCTTCGATGTTCGGGTAGGCGAAACATCGAGACCGAGTACATTTGCGAATTTTACAAGGGTCATCATCCTAGAAACATTATCCAACCTAAATTCTATGCATATTGTTTTGTTCAAGGTTGTAACCTTCAAAAAGCTCAAAAATTCAAGCACAAGAGATCAATAAGTTTGTTAATACATGCGAAAAAGGGTTGAGAGACCAAATACTTCAAAGAGAGCTTCCACTTGGTGATAAATCCCAAGTTTCCTCAAGGTAGCATGACATAAAAACTTAGTGGGAAGAATATTCTTACTTAGAAGCCGGTGGAAGACTAATCTTTGCACATCATTGACAAATTCCACATTTGAGAAGTCATCAAGCCTTGTAAGATCTACAATCTCTTCATGCTCCCTTCTTAATGTGTTGACATGGGAGGTAGAAGAACTTCCCCTCATCCTTGGTCTCCTCCTATTCCTAAAAGAGGATCTCCTTGGTGCCATTCCTTGATTATAGAGCTGGATTCTTTTGATTTGTGAAGGAATAAAGATGCTCCTTGTTGATTGAGTGTTGCCTTTGGAAACCCTAGAAAATTGGGGCTTTTTGATTTTGTGGGTTTAAGAGTGATTTGGATATGCTTGGGAGTCATAAGGAGGTGGGTTTTATAATGCAAGTGGAAGGAAGAGTGGTGTGTCACTAAATGTATGGTGGGGTGTAATTTTAATTAAGAAAAGATGGGTCAAATCAGCGTGGGAAGACGGGCGGATTCGAGCAGAAGACGCTCGAATTCAGGCTTCTCGGGACGGGCGGATTCTGGGTAAGACGCCCGGATTCTTTCACAGCTAAATTTCCAAAAATATAACGCCACAAAGACGGGCGTCCCGAGCATGAGACGCTCGGATTCTTTCTTATCGGGACGGGCGGATTCTTCTGAAGTCGGGCGGATTCCCTTCCAGGGATTTTTCTTGAAATGCACAGGTAGAAAGACGGGTGTCTTTCTACAAACCCGGACGGATTCTTCAGGACGGGCGTTTTCCTTTCTGGGCCGCTCGGATTCTCCTTCAGTCCCAAAATCTTCAAATTCTCAGCTTAGCAGGACGGACGGATTCTCCTCAGGCCGCCCGGATTCTGGCAAGATGGCCGGATTCCGGGGAACACGCACGTGTTCAAGCTGTGAATTCTTCCTTTGACTTTGTTTCCTCTCCTAGATGCTTCCCCACACTTGAAAATTGGTTCCTTCTTTCATAAACATTCGTTACTGACCCTCCCTCACTTACTCTCATGAAAAGAGCTCATGCTTATTATTAAAAGAAGTGCAATAAAATTACAAATACAAGTTAGAGGGTTAGTATATTTACAAGTGGTGGTTTAGGGAGGACTCCACCAAACTCTCCCTTTCATGGTTCTTTCAAGGATGAGAAGGCCCGAGGTAGGTGACCTCGACCTCTCCAATGCACGCTCCTTCATAGTGTGGCTTCAATCTTTGACCATTGACTTTGAACTTGCTTCCATCTTCCGCCTTGAGTTCAAAATCTCCATATCTTCCAACTTCGGTTATCACATAGGGACCCATCCATCTAGAGTTCAACTTTCCCAGAAATAGTCGGTAGCGGGAATTGAATAGAAGGACTTTGTCCCCTTTGTGCAAGGCCTTTTGTCTAATTCTCTTGTCATGGAGTAATTTTGTTCTTTCCTTGTAAATTTTTGCATTCTCATAGGATTGTAGTCGGAATTCCTCCAACTCTTGAATTTGAATCATCCTCTTTTGACCACTTAATTTGAGATCAAGATTAAGTGCTCGGATTGCCCAAAAAGCTTTGTACTCCAATTCGATTGGCAAATGACATGCTTTTCCATAAACAAGCTTGTAAGGGGAGGCTCCTATGGGAGTCTTATAGGCCGTCCTATAAGCCCAAAGAGCATCATCAAGCTTTGTGCTCAAATCTTTTCGGGTCTTGTTCACAACTTTCTCAAGGATTTGTTTGATCTCTCTATTTGAAATTTCAACTTGACCGCTTGTTTGAAGATGATATCCTAAGCCGGTTCTATGTTGAACACCATATTTGGTCAAAAGAGATGCAAGTTTCTTCTCATGGAAATGCGTTCCTCCATCACTTATGATTGCTCTAGGAACTCTAAATATTGGGAAGATTATCTTCTTGAAGAGCTTGGTGACCGTTTTTGCATCATCATTTGGAATGGCAATTGCCTCCACCCACTTTGAGGCGTAGTCTACGGCCACAAGGATGTACTTATTCCCATTGGATGTCACAAAGGGACCTTGGTAGTCGATTCCCCAAACATCGAAGATCTCCACCTCTAGAATGCCCCTTTGTAGCATTTCGTTCCTCCAAGAGATATTCCCCATTCTTTGACAAGCATCGCAATGAATGATGAATTCTTTTGTATCTTGAAATATTGTAGGCCAATAGAAGCCCGATTGAAGAATTTTTGCAACGGTCCTCCTTGCTCCATGGTGCCCACCGTAGGGTGATGAGTGACATCCTTCCAAGATTCCTTGGACTTGCCATTGAGGGATGCATCTCCGGTAGAGCCCATCACTACATTCTTTGTAGAGGTTTGGGTCGTCCCAAAAGTACCTCTTCACTTCGAATAGGAATCTCTTCCTTTGGTTGTGATTCAAATTTGGAGGGAGTACTTTTCCAACAATATAGTTAGCATAATCGGCAAACCATGGGGTGATGTGCCTTTCGAGTTGTGTTTGAATGGCCATCAAAATATCGTCGGGAAATGAGTCATTGATCGGGGTTTCTCCATTTTCATCATGAAACCAGATTCTTGACAAATGATCCGCCGCTACATTCTCGGCTCCTTTCTTGTCTCTTATTTCTAAGTCAAATTCTTGAAGAAGAAAAATCCATCTCAACAATCTTGGTTTTGCCTCCTTCTTTATCAAGAGGTGTCGGAGAGCACGGTGATCCGAAAATACAATCACTTTGGATCCAAGCAAGTAGGAACGGAATTTGTCCAAAGCATAGACAATGGCAAGAAGCTCCTTCTCGGTGGTATCATAATTCACTTGGGAGGAGTCAAGAGTCTTGCTTATATAATAGATGGCGTGAAGAGCTCTCCCTACCCGTTGGCCAAGAACCGCTCCAACGGCGTAGTTGCTAGCATCACACATAATCTCGAACGGTAGTTCCCAATTTGGAGGTTGGATGATCGGTGCCGAGATTAGTGCTTCCTTGATTCTATTAAAGGCTTCAACACACTCATCAGTGAATTGGAATTGGGCATCTTTAAGCAAAAGTTGAGTGAGGGGTTTTTCTATTTTTGAAAAATCCTTTATGAAACGGTGATAGAAACCCGCGTGACCGAGAAAACATCTCACCCCTCTAACATTCACGGGAGGTGGGAGTTTCTCTATCACCTCAACTTTAGCTTTATCGACCTCGATGCCCTTTTCCGAAATGAAATGACCCAAAACAATTCCTTCATTGACCATGAAGTGACACTTTTCCCAATTGAAAACAAGACTAACATCTTCACATTTTTACAACACAAGAGAAAGATTATGCAAACATGAGTCAAAGTCCTTTCCATAAACACTAAAATCATCCATAAAAACTTCCATTATGGTCTCTAAGTAATCGGAGAAGACACTCATCATGCATCTTTGGAAAGTGGCGGGGGCATTACATAAACCAAAAGGCATCCTCCTATATGCAAAAGTACCATAAGGGCATGTGAAGGTGGTCTTATGTTGGTCATCCGGGTGTATAGGGATTTGGAAGAATCCCGAATACCCGTCAAGGTAACAAAAGAATTTGTTGGAGGCTAACCTCTTAAGCATTTGGTCAATGAATGGTAGGGGGAAATGATCCTTTCTTGTTGCGGAGTTTAATTTTCGATAGTCAATACACATACGCCAACCGGTGATCATTCTTGTGGGTATTAGTTCATTCTTTTCATTTGTCACTACCGTGGTACCTCCTTTCTTAGGTACCACTTGGATGGGGCTAACCCACAAAGAGTCCAATATGGGATATATGATTCCCGCATCAAGTAATTTCATAACTTCTCCTTTGACAACTTCTTGCATGTGGGGGTTCAATCTTCTTTTGGGTTGAATGGTAGGTCTATGGTCTTCCTCTAGATGAATTCTATGCATGCAAAAGTTGGGACTTATCCCCTTAAGGTCATCTAGACTATAACCTATAGCCTTTTCATGTTGTTTCAACACATCAAGCAATTTTCCCAATTGATTCTCATCAAGTCTATCATTAACAATCACGGGTTTGGTCTTTGATTCATCAAGGTAAGCATATTTCAAATTTGGGGGAAGGGGTTTTAAAGTAGGAATTTGTACCTCACTTTCCTCCTTTGGAGTTTCATTGAGAATTTGCTCCATCTCCATTAGACATTCCATTCTCATTGCATATTCAACTTCATTCTCATCAACCTCATGATATTCAAATTCCATGATGGGTTCCTCTTGCTCTTGATCTTGTAAAATATCTTCTAGGATGGATTGCTCATCTTCTATGGGTTGACATGCTTCCACAAGGATGTTATGCACCAATACTGATTGTGCATGAGTAAGTTCTTTGTTAGCTAGAGCGGCCTCAAAAAGATCCACCTCCAATTCCCAATACATATTCTTAGCCTCACTTGCTTCCAAGGCTTCCAATTCTTGCATGGGATCTTTGGAGAAAGGTATACTTAAGTGGTCCTCTACAAAACAATCTATAAGGTCCATCTTGCAAAATATCGAACAACTTGAAAACAATTAGAACAAACCTTGAGGAGTTTTACTTCCCCAAGGCAAAGAAAAACACAACTAATAACAATATAAGAAAATCTAAATCAAGTTAAAACCATCCCCGGCAACGGCGCCATTTTCGATCGGTCCGTTTCGTGTTCACAATTGAATAGATGTTGTGGTTGGGTCACGTCCGAATCAAAACACAATTTATAACTTCACAAAAAACTCTACAATTAGTAAAGAGGCAAGTAATGGTCGGATCCCAAGGGACGGGAATTGAGATGAGATTTCTATTGAAACTAGTGGTGTCTTAGGGGTGTCACAATTTGGATTGATGTAGAAGGTCACTAACTAAATAGAAATTAAAGTAAATAAGCAAGATGAATTGAAAGGGTTGTAAACAATTGATAAAAAGCACTAGGGTATCATGGGGTCATAGGGGAATCATGGGAAATTGATCATACAAACATGTTCTCAAATTATAAGCAAGCAATTATTGTTGTGATGGATTGAGTTGGGTTATATCTTACAATCCTAGGAAAGTTTGGGTCCCGGAGCCGAACTGATTAGATTGTACAACACCTATAAGTCGACTTAGTCTTTCCTACTCAACAACATGCATGGTCTAATGAGACTCGAGTTGGTTTATGTCTTACAAGTCTCATTGAAAAGATAGGTGATGGGTAAAAAATGCAAGGATTCATAGGCTCACATTTCATCAAACATAACATGTGCATGAGTTGAGATCAAAACAAGCAAGCAAATAAACCATGAAAGCATATTAATTTAAGCATGAATCATTCCCCATGTTGGTTTCCCCTAATTACACATTAACCCTAGCTAGGTCACTACTCACTCATTATCATGTTGATCATGCTAGCAAGGTTGTCAATCATACCAACAAAATGAAACATGATGAACAAATGAAAGTAATTAACAATAATTAAAAAGGGATTAAGAGAATTATACCTACTAATGATTCCAATAATAAAGCAAAGATTAAAAGAAGTACTTGATGCTTGATTGAGAGGTTGTCAATCTCCCAATAATAACCCAAATAATCTTCAATTACCCAAAATAAAGGATGAACAAAAGAGAGATTAAGGAAATAAAACTTGTATTAAAATTTGATTAATTGTTGATTACAATACTAAAGAGAGATTTGATTGATATTAACTACTCTAATAATTGATAAGAAGAACATGCTCTTCTAATTAGACTAATGGGGTATTTATAGTGGAAATTAGGTGGATGCATTAGGGTTAACTAAGGGCTAAACTAGTAATTACACTTTTTAGATTGAGCAGGGAGAAGCCAGTATTTTTCGAAGGAAGGGCTTCTTTCTTTGAAACTTGAAGAAGACGAAATTGTGCTGGACTGAAATCCGGGCGTATTGGGGTCGAGACGGGCGGATTGTAGTAGGGGAATACGGGCGTCTTCGGGAGAAGATGGCCGGATTCTGGTGGCTGCTTACCCGGGCGTCTTTGGCAGAAGACGCACGGATTGTGCTGTGGAGGACGGGCGGATTCAGAGCAATCCGCACGGATTGCTGCTCAGCTTTGTTCCTTCTTCTTTTTTTCCCTTTTCTTCATAAAATCCTTGGGGATTTCCTTGGGGATGCAAGGATCCTTTCTCGTCATTGCCCAACTACTATAATATGTACAAAGGCCTTCTAATCTTGTCTCTCCTTGATGCTTGGTCATTGAATTCAATCAATTTAGTCTCGTTTTGCCATGAAAATGCAAGATTTGCACTCCTTTCCTACCAAGGGATCAAAATCTCAAAGAATATGCAAAACAAAGAACTAAAGACAATAAATGACCCAAATATGCACTAAAAGCATGGGAACAAGGCTAATTCGGGGGCTAAATATGCGCTAATTATGGTCACATCAAAAATATTATAGAAACAGATTAAGCATAATTTATACTTCTCTAACCATTTTAATCAAAACTGCGGAAATAACTCGTAACAGACCGGGCACTCGGTCGAGTGTCCTACGTACTCGATCAAGTACACGAGGCTTGACCGAGTACTCCATCAACTTGGTCGAGTGCCCCTATGTCAAAAGCCTTACCAAACACTCAACAGATGTACTCGGTCGAGTGCAGCCTACTCGACCGAGTACTCTACGACCAGAAATGAGTAGTTTTACAATATATCTGTCTAGATAAAAATGCATGTCACAAGTAATTTTTTTTTTAACTTTTACGATTTAGTAGTATTTAATCTAGCCCTAGATACATTTCGTTCCTGGGTTTTTCCCTTGTTCCATTGATTATGTTCTCTACTGCATCTAGAGATGCCTCTGCTAGTGGGTGTAGTTGTTGCAAGTCTAGTTATGCATAATTCATTGGAATTCTCTCCTTTAGTCGTGTTAGCTTCCCTTGGAGAGATGGAACTGGAACTTGGCGTTACTTTGTTGCTAGAGCCTAGGAATTTTAAACTATATCCATTTTCTAAGGGCGACAGTCACATGTAGTACTGAAACGCTAGTACACCTTTTGATTTATATAATTAACATACAAGCAATGTTTATAACTTTGAAATATCAGCTCATTAAGTTACTCTGAGTACCTAAAATTCTATATTCTTGCAGCTAACACTATTAAGATTGATTACTTCGCTTGCTTCATGTTGTTTCAAAGCTAATTAGTGATGATGTTGGTTGTCTGCCGTTTTAATAGTAAAAAACTATAATATTTCTTACCTTCATAATCATAGGTATCTATGTTGGATACTTGGATACCTAGAGCTTTCAGTGTAGATGTAAAACGAAATGAGATTGGTTTCAACAGTCAAGTGTCCTCCGCCTCTCAGATACATTTTCAATTTGCAACTGAACCATTCATTGTAGCTATAAACATGGGTCATTTTGATGCAGGAGCATACCCTGAATAAGCAAGTAAGGCCGAGCTGGAGACACGTTTTCCTAAACCGTGTGGAATAGCTTAGTTTCCTAGGTCGAGTCTAATATTAGTTTCCTAAATCGAGTCGGATTGTTAATTGTTTTTCTAATAATAACAAGTTTAGGAAAGCTAGTTTCCTAACTCTACCTAGAATAGTTATTGTTATTTCCTAGTTAGTTTAGGAAAAGTTGTTTAGCTTGCTATTCAAGCAAGATTAGGATATAGAATTAGTATAAATAAGGCTTTCTTGGAAACCTTATTTTTCAGTTTTTAAGAGATTAATGAAAATCGTTCCCTATGTGAGAACAATTGAGTTCAAGGCTTGCGAGTTTTAGCTTACCCATTTTCCTTGCGAGGATTGACCCGAGAGTGTAATCAAGTTCGTACCTTGCGAGGCGGAGTGCGAGATTCACTTTACTATCCTATTACTATCCCGTTCCATTGTTCCAATTTCACAAATCCATCCCGTCTTTCAGTCCTATTTCACGAAGTTCATCCAATAATTACAACAAATTCCGCTGCCAAAGTTATTCATCTTATGTCTTTCGTTCAAAGCTACAAATTATATATCAAAGTGGTATCAGAGCTTCGGCTCTTGATTTCCTTAAATCCATGACGGTCCTTGGGTTGTCTTTATCTTTTGTCACGATTGTGCTGCCATATCTCGCAGAAAATTAAAACAAGCATTGAAGACATGGGGTCAATTTGAGAAAGAATTCTTATTGAAAGAATTGCAAAAGGGTATTGACTGAATTTCCAACCATATAGAAAACTTAGAACGTCAACTTACTCGATATTATGCAATTAAGGAAGAAGAGATCGTGGTTGAGTCTGTTGAAGTTGTTCAGAAAGATGGAGAAGAGATCGTGGTTGAGTCTGTTAGAGTTGTTTAGAAAGACGAAGAAGAGATCTTGGTTGAGTCTGTTGGAGTTATTCACAAAGACGGAGAAGAGCAGCCTGAGCAAATTAGTGCAGAAAAGATCGAATCTTTTAATGAGATTCAATAGGAAGAGGAGATTCATCTTGTTGAACCGTTAATTGACGATAAACAGCAAGAAGAATTTATGGAGTTCGAATTAAATCTTCGAACTGATCCGATTCGTGAAGAACAGGCTAAGATTTTTCATTATATTCATGAAAGCGACGAGCTTGTTAAAACTAAGATTTGAGAGGAGCTTGTTGATATTATGTTATTGAGTACAAACCCGGAATTACCACATATGTTCAAGGGTGAATTCGACGATCCTAATTTGATTTTGGATAAGGAATTGTTACGTGTTAATAATTGCTTAGATTTTCGAAATAAAAATATTATCGATGGCCACTAGATAAATCAATTGATGAGATACTATATGGTGGGGAATGTTGTAGCTGTTTTCTTTTGTGTTCGGTTCTTGGAATTGCAAATTCTAGCAAGGATTATTTTGATTTTAAGATACTTGTGCATGGAGGGCGGTGGGGTGGAAGGCACAAGCAAAGATAGTTTAAAAGCTACAAAAGGTAAAGGCACAAGAACCGATGGTGCAAGGGAACTAGGTTTAAGAACAAAAGAAAGAGTCATATGTGCTGCACATGAACTGCTACTAACATATTTAAGATGGGATGGTTCGTTTTTTTATCCAGGAGGGCAATGGTCCAAGAATCGGGTCGATTCTTTTTTGAAGAAGGGCGTATGATGCAGGATCATACCCTGAATAAGCAATCAAGGTCGAGCTAGAGATACGATTTCCTAAACCATGTGGAATAGCTTAATTTCCTAGGCCAAGTCTAATATTAGTTTCCTAAATCGAGCCAGATTGTTAATTGTTTTTCTAATAATAATAATTTTTGGAAAACTAGTTTCCTAACTCTAGCTAGAATAGTTATTGTTATTCCTGGTTAGTTTTGGAAAGGTTGTTAGCTTGCTATTCAAGCAAGATTAGGATATAGAACAAGTATAAATAAGGCTTTCTTGTAAACCTTGTTTTTCAGTTTTTAAGAGATTAATAAAAATCGTTCCTTGTGTGAGAACAATTGAGTTCAAGGCTTGCGAGTTTTGGCTTACCCGTCTTCCTTGTGAGGATTGACCCGAGGGTGTAATCAAGTTCGTACCTTGCGAGGCGGAGAGCAAGATTCACTTTACTATCTTATTCCATTTTTCCAATTTCACAAATCCGTCCCGTCTTTCAGTCCTAATTCACAAAGTTCATCTAATAATTACAACAAATTCCGTTGCCAAAGTTATTCATCTTAAGTCGTTCTTTCAACCTACAAATTATATATCAAAGTGGTATCAGAGTTTCGGCTCCTGATTTCCTTAAATCCAAGACGGTCCTTGGGTTGTCTTTATCTTTTGTCACGATTGTGCTGCCATATCTCGCAGAAAACTAAAAGAAGCATTTAAGACATGAGAGCAATTTAAGAAAGAATTCTTATTGAAAGAATTGCAAAAGGGTATTGACCAAATTTCCAGCAACATAGAAAACTTGAAACGTCACCTTACTCGATCTTATGTAATTAAGGAAGAAGAGATCATGGTTGAATCTATTGAAGTTGTTCAGAAAGACGAAGAAGAGATCGTGGTTGAGCCTGTTGGAGTTGTTCAGTAAGACGAAGAAGAGATCGTGGTTGAGTCTGTTGAAGTTGTTCAGAAAGACGAAGAAGAGCAGCCTGAGCAAATTAGAGAAGAAAAGATCGAATCTTTTAATGAGATTCAAGAGGAATAGGAGATTCATCTTGTTGAAACGTTAATTGACGATAAACAACAAGAAGAATTGATGGAGTGCAAATTAAATCTTTGAACTGATCCGATTCGTGAAGAACAGACTGAGATTTTTGATGATATTCATAAAAAGGACGAGCTTGTTAAAACCGAGATTGAAGAGGAGCTCATTGATATTCTGTTGGTGAGTACAAACGAGGAATTACCAAATATGTCCAATGGTGAATTCGACGATCCTAATTTGATTTTGGATAAGGAATTGTTACATGTTAATAATTGCTCAGATTTTTGAAATAAAAAAATTTATCAATGGCCACTAGATACATCAATTGATAAGATACTATATGGTGGGGACTGTTGTTGCTATTTTCTTTTGTGTTCGGTTATTAGAATTGCAAATTCTAGCAAGTATTATTTCGATTTTAAGATACTTGTGCATGGAGGGTGGTGGGGTGGAAGGGTGAACCAGAGATGGTTTAAAATCTACAAAAGGTAAAGGCATAAGAACCGATGGTGCAAGGGAACTATGTTTAAGAACAAAATAAAGAGTCATATGAGCTGCACACGAATTGCAACTAACATGGTTAAGATGAGATGGTTCTTTTTTTATCTAGGAGGGAAATGGTCCAAGAATCGGGCCGATTCTTTTTTGAAGGAGGGCATATGATGCATGAGCATAACCGGAATTGTAATACTATATATTTTAGTTGGATTACTCGGTTGAGTACTTGGTTGGTACTCGGTCGAGTGTGTGTTACACGGCCGAGTGCACTTGACCGAGTAAACCGGTTCAGCAAGTTTAACGGTTTCTTTTATGTTTTGACCAAGGGTTTTCTTTATAAGGCTTAAGTAATTTCTAGTTCTTTTTAACATTTCTAAACCTAGAGGGAGAGAGAGGAAGAGGAATTGTCGTGCCTTTCATTTGATTGAAGATTTCTCACCGATTTCAACCTAACTCGATTTCCCTGTTTGTAAGTCGATTTCATTCAATTGTTTATGCTGTTTTAAATCTTCGTCTTTGAAAAGTTTGAAAAGATAGTCCTGTTTATTTGAAGTCTGGTTTATGTATATCAAATGTCGTAGTCGTATTCTTTATGGTTTGTCCTAGGTGATTTATTAATGAATATGTCGCTGAAAAGTCCGCGAATCTGATCTGGTTGGGGAAAATGATTTGAAACCCTTATTTATATGTCGATTAAGTTTTGGGGATTTTTCATACATAATCTATGTAGAATCTAGATTACAATAGGATTTGGAATTACGAAAAATGGTGTATTAAACTCGTTTTATGAATCAATACTTTTTATGCGACGGATTATGTCAGCTTTTGTAAATCAGTCTGAAAACCCTTGATAAGTTTAGAAGAAGATTTGTAGCTAAGACTCATGGGGTTCCAATCCAATTGACCTTGCATCGATTCGATTTTTATAGAATTAGTTATGCATTTTATACCGAGTCTGTGATGTGCTGGAAAATCAGGAAAAGTCGTGTTTGTTCTTCAAGTTGATATTCTTATTAAGTTATGATGAGTCTAGGTTAATGTGGATACAGCCACCAGCACGCCCAGCCGATCTGTGGACATACAACGGTCTTTTTAATGTCACGCTCGGCGGCGTAAAAATGCTTTCGACCGGATCGTTTTAGATCGGTCGGTTTCGTCTCGGCAAGGGTATCGAAACAATTAGAGATGTATGGAGTCGCCACCAAGCATTTGTGGGATGCTTGGAACCCGTTCGAATCCACTTTATACCTCGGTCAAAGGAAGCACAAAGCAGTGTTTGACATAGGTACTAAAGATAAGGAATCGTCCCTCTTTAGCATCATATCTCTAGAATGACTCACGTACACCCTGGATAAGGTCTTCCACTATCCAAAGTTTCAGCCCTTTAATCAGACACCCAATCCCGCCCGCGGTAGCGGCCTCTACTGATCGATCTTGGTTGGTTGAATGCAAAAGTTGATAAAACGGTTTAAATGCATGAATGCGCATCCAATAATTTAAACCTAACATGTGAGAGCTTTCCAAGTCGGTTGATTTAATCCAAGTATCAAGTATAAGATGTCGATTTGGATTTATGGTTGATTTGCACGCAAGACGGAAATTAAACATCCATTCACCGAGTTAGGTTTATGGTGCATAACGTGATCCATTTGTCTTAGTAAGGCATTTTGCAAATATGATTTTTGAATGAGCAAGTTAGTCGTCTGATCCGTCTTATATCCTAGAATAATACTGGAAAGGAAACAGGCCCTGCACCAGGCAGCCAGGTGAGGCGCGAGCCTATTGGCGATATAAGGGGGTCTCCCCTGGTTTGAAAATAGGAAACAAAATGTCATGTTTAGGCGCGGGTCAGTCAACGGTATATGACGCGTTCTGACCATTAAAAACTTTTTATAAAACGTGTTTAAAGATGGGTATTTGAACCCGTTTTGGTTTGAAAAGGCCGTTTAGGCCGCTTTCGCGTTGATTTGAAGAACGAGACTTGAATAATTGTCATTGTTTTGATGGTATTGGATGTCGGGTTCGACTTTGTAAGCTTGACATGAATAGTTTTGAAAATAATTATGAACTAATTGTTTTAAATTCATTTGAATATAATTAGTCAATACTCATCATCGTACTCGGGTTAAAATCCGACATGGTATGCAGAACCAAGGATGACTTTGTGTTGGTGACTAATACATTTATTTTAAAAATGTAAAGAAATGATGAAAGGCTTTAAAATACCTTTCAAAATGTAAATAAATGAAATAAAAGGCTTTAAAATACCATTTAAATGTAATTAACCAAATATTATCACCAAAACACGGATTAAACCGTCATGGTATTAAGAACCAAGGGTGAAAAATGTTTTATGGTTACAACTTGTAAAAATAAAAAGGATTTAAAAATATTTGAAATGGTAAAAACCGTTTACGAATATGAAAATAAGCGGGGTGAAGAGACCAAACACGGATTGGACTTAAGGCTGGGCAGGGTGCTTTAGGCGCGAGCCTATATGCTACGTAAGTAGCCTCTGCCTCAACCAAAAAGTCCGGTTTGGCTCATTCTTCCCATGTTTTGGACCATGTTATGCATGGTTTAGCATGTTATAGTCATGAAACAAGTAAAGACATGATAAAAGAAGGATTTTTACACCCTCATACTTACATGCTTGACTTATGGCG
Source organism: Silene latifolia (assembly GCF_048544455.1). Taxonomy (NCBI): domain Eukaryota; kingdom Viridiplantae; phylum Streptophyta; class Magnoliopsida; order Caryophyllales; family Caryophyllaceae; genus Silene; species Silene latifolia. The sequence continues at coordinate 342,657,609 of NC_133538.1, forward strand.
GGAAATCGACGTAAGTGTATCAACTCGTTTGGTCGGAAAAGACTCGGTTTAAAACCGTTTTAGTAAGTAAAAAGAGTGTTTTGTTAAGTTTAGTGTTCGTGTAGTGGTCGAAATGGTCAGTCAAGTGATTTAATGCACGATGACGGTACCAAACAATGTGTAAGGCTTGTGTTTACGATCGGTAGGTCGTAAACACGTGTCGGATTGTGACTTAGGAAGTCGAGTCCAGAATTTTAAGGGAGAAAAGAGGGGGCAGACACTCGCGTAAGTTCTCAAATGGTGGCATTTGAGGGGTATTTATTGGAGAATGAGTGGTTGTGTGGGTTTTGAGTGACATGGCCACCTGGGCTGCTCAAAGAGGCGCGAGCCACTTCGCACGTCTTCGAGATGTCTTGTCGCTTTCACACAAATGCAATCATTATTTGTTCTATCCTAGGATTTGTATGCACACGTTTGGTACTTGACCATGCATGAACCCGGTAAATCTTAACATGGAAGCATTTGAATGATTTTTTTTTGTGTTTGACTCGGTTTGACTCGTTGTTGGAGTCAGGATTTGAATTTTGAGTTGGTTTTTGGTCCGGTGTCGGTTTTGACTCTGGTTAGTGTTATTGAGACCCCGTCATCATGCATTAAACACTCCAGGTACTTTTTAAAAAGTTTTGAAATGTTTTATTTTCGAAATCGTTATAAGTTTTCCAACGTAGAGTTGTTCACGAACTATCGATCAAACGCTGCGATTCCAAAGCATGTTGTAGTCCGATAATCATCGGGTGTTTGTTGGAGTCTCAGCAGATACCGCGTATCTACAGAGCCCCCACTTTGACTGACGCTTGGACACGGCGAAATTCAAAGTAGAGCCCCAGGTCAATCGAAGATTACAACCTGGAGACCCAAGCGACGTCGAGGCGGCTTGAAAGGATTCGGGCCAAGGACTTGCCGTCGGGAAAGGCGACGCCTAGGCGACTCGAGGGTACGAGCCAAGGACCTATCATCGGGAACAGTTTAGAGTCTGTTGACTGTCCATGCGGGTCGTTTAAAGTTCTTTAGACTATGTACAAAGGCTCGCCAGCCATAAGAAGGAGTCATACCTGAGGCATCTTCGGATATGTCCTTGTGTGTTTGCGGACAAAGGCTCGCTAGCTATGGTGCGTACATGAGAAGGGCTCGCCAGCCGCGGTGCTTTATAAGGCTCGCCAGCCATGGGGCGTATATGAGGAGGGCTCGCCAGCCGCGGTGCGTTGTAAGGCTCGCCAACCATAGGGCGTATATGAGGAGGGCTCGCCAGCCGCGGTGTGTTGTAAGGCTCGCCAGCCATAGGGCGTATATGAGGAGGGCTCGCCAGCCGCGGTGCGTTGTAAGGCTCGCCAGCCATGGGGCGTATATGAGGAGGGCTCGCCAACCGCATTGTGTTGTAAGGCTCGCCAGTCATGGGGCGTATATGAGGAGGACTCGCCAGCCGCGGTGCGTTGTATGGCTCGCCAGCTATGAGGCGTATATGAGGAGGGCTCGCCAGCCGCTGTGCGTTGTAAGGCTCGCCAGCCATGGTGCGTATATGAGGAGGGCTCGCCAGCCGCGGTGCATTGTAAGGCTCGGCAGCCATGGGGTGTATATGAGGAGGGCTCGCCAGCCGCGGTGCGTTGTAAGGCTCGCCAGCCATGAGGCGTATATGAGGAGGGCTCGCCAGCCGCGGTGCGTTGTAAGGCTCGCTAGCCATGGTTCGTATATGAGGAGGGCTCGCCAGCCGTGATGTGTTGTAAGGCTTGCCAGCCATGGGGCGTATATGAGGAGGGATCACTAGCCGCGGTGCATTGTAAGGCTCGCCAGCCATGGTGCGTACATGAGAAGGGCTCGCCAGCCGCGGTACGGTTTAAGGCTCGCCAGCCATGGGGCGTATATGAGGAGGGATCGCCAGCCGCAGTGCATTGTAAGGCTCACCGGCCATGGGGGGGGGGAGGCTGATCGACCGTGAGAATAGCCGCGTTGGATGGGCCGGTTTAAAACAACGGTCTTCGCGAGAAAGCCCCCTGTTGACATTTGAAGGAATAGTGAACTTTGAATTTTCACTATTATTATATTTGTTTTGAATTTGAAATGCCGGTTCTAATCGCCGTTTGTTTGAATTTTGAAAGAAATAGCAAATTGTGAATATTCGCTACTACGTTTGAAGTGACGGTTCATGTTGCCGCCGTTGACATGTAAAGGAAATAGTGAATTTTGAATTTTCACTATTATTTTTGAAGTGACGGTTTATGTTGCTGCCGTTGAAATGTGTGGTGAAAATAGTGAAATTTGAATTTCCATTATTATTTTGAAAATGACGGTTTTAATTGCCATCGTCTGAAATTTGAAGAAATATTGAATTTTGAATTTTTACTATTATGTTTTTGAAAATGACGGTTTTAATTACTGTCGTTTGAAATTTGAAGAAATAGTGAATTTTGAATTTTCACTATTATCGTTGAAGTGAATGTAGCAGTTTTAATCGCCGTTTATTTGAATTTTTGAAGGAAACTAGCGAATTTTGATTTCACTATTTGCTTATTTTTCTGTAAAAGACGCGAGATTGGTTTGCATACCATTCTCACTTCGTCTTCTTCATCCTCTCGACAAAACAAACAAAAATCGCCATTGTTGGTCTTCTTGCTTGCTCCAGTTCGTGCCATCAACAACATGTCTTCTCAAGGTATGTATTTCCTCTTGGATCCATTTGAATTTGTTGGTCTTTTTTGATTGATTGAATTAGAGCCAAATGTTTACCCTTAAAAAATCGATTTGGGTGTTTTTGATTGAGCCCATTTCGAGTGAAATTGATGATTGCATTAGGTTAGAAACCTGTTTAGGAGTATAAGGGTGCCTTTAGTTTGTATTTTGGTCCCCGTTTACGTCCCCTATGCTCGAAAAACGTGAGTGAGGCGAAGAAACCGTCTCATTTCACAATGCCAAGTTTATTTGCTTGGGTAATGGGTCCCACTAGGTTGCATGGTTGACGGGAAAGACCGTATTTTCCATTGTGGACCTTTGTTGGGTATTGTGGGCAAAATTGGAATTTTTGCCTTTTGTGACGGTCTTAAATCTGATAGAATAAGCGCCTGTTTGGGCTTGGATTGAGTCAGTTTGCCTTGAAATAGACCTCATTGGTAGTTTGGGTCGCTTTGAGGCGTGATAAATCACGTTGCCCTGTTGTGGTCGTATTTTGAAATTTTAACCGGTTTGCAATCAAATTGGCGTAGAAATTGCCTTTTTGGATCATAGAAAAATACCCCATTGCATCGGGAATGTATTTTGGTTTGTTGGCGGACCTTGTGTGGGTCTTGGGGTGCTATTTTTGTTGTGGTTGTTTTGACTCGTCTTTTGCTTGAAAAGAAGGGCGAGTCATTTTTTTTTTTTGCGTTTTTTGTAAATTGTTTTTGTTTGGTTGGGTGTGGGCGGGATTGCCCTTGTTCTGCCTTGCAGATTTTTTTTTTTTCGATTTGTCCGTTTTAAGCCGTCGTAATGCCGAAATTTCGGCTGACGTTCTTTCTTTGTCTTTGGTTGGAGGGGATCATTTGGGACCTACGGGGTCTGTTGTTGAGGCCGTGGAGGAGGAGGAGGATGGTCCCGGAGGAGGAGAGACGACTGTTTTTTGTTACAGGCTTGGTTGTGTTTCTCCCTGGCGGCATTTGCCCGGCCAATGATCGGGTATCGATCGTTGGTCGTTGTCTGCAGAGGTTCGGATGTCCGATGAGTGGGGTTCAATACGGGCATGTTATCCATGTCATGGTCCCCTTTTATCCTTAAATTCTGATGATTGGAGGTCAACGTCGGGATAACGTGCTGAGTTATGATCCTCGGTTGTCGTGTCATCCGAAGTCTGTCAGGCATCATTTTTCCCTTTGTCGCGGAGTAGGAATGTGGTAATGCCGTCATGGTAGCGACCTCTGCTTCTGTTGTTACTCCTTTCCTTTGTTGATTGGAAGGATGGGGAGTGTTTAGTTCGGTAGGTGGCGGATAGTCCCCAGCTTGTTGTCTTAGGCCAGTATCTGTATGATAGATGTCTGTACCGGTCCCTGTTTGTATGGTCAGTCGTTTGTATCAAACGTATGTTGATGTATTTTGCGTGAGGCGGTTTGTATATATGTGTTTTTGGATTGTGGTTCATTTTGTGATTTTTGGCTTTTTTGTGTTGTGTTTCGGAGAAGCGTTGTCGGCTGTCAATTCCCCTTTTGCTTAAAGTTAGTTCATGCATCGTTAGTGTATAAAATAGGCAACAGGTAGCACATATGCATGAACGCAAACACATAAAAGGTACTTTATTGTAAACAAAATTTAACCGCGATGACACGAAGTTAAAAATTGAAAATTGAAATTTTGAAATGACATTTTGAAAAATTCCGCGACAAGTCATCGTGTTTTGTATTTCTTAAAAGGATTGATTTGAAAATTGAGCAATTAACTCGTGTATTGAATTAAATTGCATCGAAATTGTTAAAATTGATTTGTGACTCAAAAAAAATCGAACTCAAACCACCAGGGGTGAATTTTAGAAAAGATTTTTGCGAGTGTATTTGATTTGAATTTTGGTGAGATCAAGGCTCTACATTGTGAGTGCTTGAATTTTGAGGAAAACTGATGTCGTGTTATCAATTTTCGATTTTTATTTTTGTTGGGAAAACTGCGAAAAAGCGAAAAATTTCCGGAATTTCGACTAACATGGAAACGATCCGTCGCGGATTGGGGAGAATAGCCCTTCCCCCTTTAAAAAAAAGTAAGAAAAATCCGTATGTTTAAACCTGCGTCATGGAAACCGTGTCGGATTTCGTAAAACGCGAAAACAAGGAAATGTGAGTGTGAGGAAACACAAAATGTCCTGGACCGTCCTGAAGAGGCGCGAGCATCCCGGCGGGAGGTTTGAGGTGTCAGGAGAAAACACACCTTGAAAGGGACAATTCAAGGTGGGAATCCTGAGAACACGCCTAAAGAGGCGCGAGCAGCTTGACGATAAAGGCCAGCTCTCCCTTTTTTTCTGAAAACGCGCTGATTGTTTTGTATTAATAGGTATGTTTGTGCTTCATTGTTTCATCAACCGAAACAAAAAACATCTCTACAAAACCTCTTCTTCTTCTTCCATAAAAATATTTTATGGATGCCTTTGAGAATGCGTTGCGACAATGGTGTCGGGATTTGTCGCCTCCCGAAAAGTATCAACTAATTTGCATGGGAGTTGGTCAATAGTTAGTGCTCCGTCAAGTTAAGGTGCAATCCTCGTTTCTCGAAGCATGCTCTTGGTTTTGGGATTCGAAACATCACATTTTCGTTTTCCCGAAAGGCGAAATTTGTCCCCTTGCCGAAGAAGTTGGAGCCATTGGTGGGTGGTCGGGCTGTGTTCCGATGCTTCCTCCGACTTGGTTGTGCTACACGGAGAAATTCCGTTCAATGTTGGGTTTGTCGACAAGTCAAGTCAACTTTCTTATTGCTCCATATGGTGTGGATATATTGGCTCTTATCAACATCTTCTCAAACCGATTGGATGCTAATGTTTCGGAGGTGGCTAGGAGAAGGGTTCTTGCCTTTTGCCTTGTCCATGTATACCTCTTTGTTGATGCTTTGAAGAAGGAGGGGACGAAATGCTATGGTAGCATGACCCTCGTGCATGTGGTTGAGCAAATGGAGCATGGTAGAGATCCATCATGGTTGGTACTTTGCGAGATCATCCAAGCTTTGGACAAGAAGGGCTCTTGTGGAGAAGTTCCTTCATTTGGATCCCCAAGGATCCTCCAAGTGTGGCTATTGGAGAGGCTAAGGTATGTAGAGCCCCCGGTTGATTCTTCTTCTTATTCCTTCCGTCACCTTACCATGAGGAAGAAATTGTACTCGGATAGCTTTGCTTCCACCGAGGCTTATTAGGCCGCGAGATTGGCGGAGGAGGGCGGACCTCATATCCCTTGGGTGGTGCCATGGTTGCACGTGAGGTCCTTCACGGGGTTGCCTGCTTCGGGTGCTAGTCCTCGTTCTTTGATGGAGGTAGATTTGAAGGTTGCTTCATTCATCTATCCCGAAAGGCTCATGAGGCAAATGGGGCGTCAACAAAAGGTGCCCGCTCAAGATACATTTGTTCAAGAGAATGTTTTCCGGAACTCCGAGCTTGTGTAGGTCTTCGAAAGATGGTGGGCCACTCGGACGCTTTGGGAGGTACCAATCCCCGTTGCCAGGACATGGGTGACTCCCGCTTATGTCAAGTGGTCAAGAGCTTCGTCCTTAGAAGAGAAGTCCAAATACCGTAAGGACGAGGTTGTCGACTTGAAGTATCGAGAGGTTGGCAAGGCCAACCGTGCCTTCTTTGAGGATTATATTGATGGAGCTAGCCCGGATGTGATGAGACCACCGAAGAGAAGAAGCTTGGGTCCCAAAAATGTAGTGAGCCGTGCATGGGCTCGTTTCGGGCCGAACATGGGGTCTTGCAATAGACCGGAGGCCATCGCCTTTGTAGATCCGTTGAGGATCCGTTCTGAAGAGGAAATCTGAGGGAAAAGGCAAAGGTAGAATGGAAGAGTGAAGACCTCCATTACCCACTTTATTATTATGTTGTATTAGTGTTGTGAGTTTTTCATTATGTTTTACTCGCTATGTTTCGTATGTTTTGTGCTAGGTTTTAGTCGAAACCTTAGCTTTGACAAGTTGTAGACTCGTCGAGCTTTATTTGTTGTTGAAATTGTAATCCCTCCCATTATTAATTAAATAAGAGGATTGCTCGTGTCGAAATATGAACGCTTGTTTCTTCCATCCATTTTGTAAAGGCAATTCGGCTTGAATCGTCCTAAACATTTGCACTTGGGAAAGTGGGATTTTTGTGGGAAGGGAGAAAGACTTCTTTTTTTTTTATATATATATTTTTGGGGGAAAGGGAATGTTTCTTTCCTCTTTTTTGATGTGGAGGTTTTTTTTTTTATTATGGGAATGGTTGTATCCTTCTTGTGTAAAAAAGGACTGCCTACGTATCCACCTGAAGAGGTGAAATCAAACCATGCTCGTAGTTCGAAATGTTTTGTAAATTTTTGATTGGGTTTTGTGGTTGTATCCTTCATGTATAAGACGGACTGCCTACGTATCCACCTGAAAAGGTGAAATCAAACCATGCTCGTAGTTCAGGTTTTTTTTTGTTTAGTGCAAATGGATGTTGCCTTTGACAGATCAAAGGACATTCGAAACGGGCAAGGTGCCGTAACTTAGACTCGATAAAATATGGAATTTCAAATCAGAACGTGCTGAGGAACATGACTTGAAAAGGGGTAAGGTGGTCGCTAGTTGTAAAACTAGGGTGGGGTCGTTGGTTGCTACGGTTCAAGGGTAGTATTTCTTAAGTTGGTCTAGGTTGGTCGGGTTTGTAAAATCCTTGCCGTCTAGGTCACTCAGTCTCACTGCGCCCCCCGAACGTATTTTCTTCACAAGGTATGGCCCGACCCAGTTGGGTTTGAATTTTCCCCTTGGATCGACGGGTAATGGTGCTCGGACCGACATGAGGACCAAGTCGCCTTCCTTGATGTTCCTGGGTTTAATCTTCTTGTTGAATGCCCGCTGTATACGTCGTTGGTATAGCTGGACGTTGTGCAAGGCGTTGAGCCGCCGCTTGTCTAGAAGAGCGAGTTGCTCATACCTTCAACGGGTCCATTCTGCTTCAGGGACTTGATGTAATACTACGGATTTTATAAGCTAAGTACTCGACAGAGTAGAGCCTACTCGGCCGAGTAGTGCCAAGAGTGTAGTTTGTTTGGGTTCTGCCGAGGAATACTCGGCCAAGTATGGTGAATACTCGACCGAGTAGAGGATACTCGGCCGAGCATACATTTTACTCGACCGAGTATCCGGTCTGACGGGTTATATTTTTTCCGCGATTGATTTAGAAAGGATTAGAGTTATTTATAAACGCAAAACAGTTTCCTATTACATTTCATAAAACCTAATCACTCAAACGACGCTCTAATCTTGTCTAAATCTCCCCTTGTGTGTGTGTGTGTGATCATAGCAAGTGCATTCATCCTTTATTTCTTTCGCCGGTAAGTCTTTATCCTTATATTGTTGATGATTAATTATAAGGTTTGTCTTTGTTCATGAATTGGGGGAAATGGGGTTTTGCAGTTAGTGATTGGAACTATATGATTGTTGTTGTAGGTGATGATGTGGTAATTGTTATGCATTTGTATGGTTGATTGCAGCGTAAGCGGATTGCGAAAAGGTAGGGTTTCCCTACTCAGTTCTTGTGTAATTGAATTGAGATATTTGTTGTATTGTGTATGATTGTTGTGTGCTGATCATCGGAGTGTTGGTGTTGTGGTGACAGTGGTGATGTGGTTGTGTTGTGACGGAAGTGGTGTTGTGATAGCTGTGATGATGTGGTATGTGTGATTGTGGTGGAGTCACTTGCGGGAGTGGCTTCACACCCTAGTTCGCCCTCCGTGGAACCCGCCACGGGAGGGGATGTGCACATTAAGGGACAGGGATTGTTAGTCGTTCGTTGATGAGCTGGACTAGGTGGGGATGGGCTGCGGTCACCCACTGGCGGCGAGGATTACCTGTTGCGATGGGTAATCTGGCAGGGCTATACACTTCGGTGTGTTGTCGGTTAATGTGTGAAATTGGGAGACCGGGGATGGAGGATGATCGGCCGGTTACATTATTTGTTTGTCTTATTTGAATTATGCGGTAACTGACCCCGTGTTGTTGTTTTGTAAAACCTGCGGTGATCCATTCGGGGATGGTGAGCAGATATGACAGGTAATGCAGATGTTTAGTTATGGGACAGACATGGGGAGACATCACTTTGAGTCTAGTTTCCGCCGTTACGAGTTTAGCCGTCAATGATTTTAGTTGTATTGAAGTTCTTACACTTTTAGTTTGAGTTGATTTGAGATAATGTATTCGCTAACTCTTTATAGTTTAATAAATGTTGTTTGGAAATTGTAACTTTGATATACTAACCTCGGGAAACCAAGATGGTAACAGCCTTTCATGTTAGGGTAGTCCTTGGTAAGGTACCTTGGTATGAGGGGGTGTTACAAAGTGGTATCAGAGCCGACGATTCCGGCACCTAAAACAAATGAACCCAATGAACTTAGGGAGTCTAAATAAAATGTACCCGGGGAGAGTTGTTTGGAGCTACCGCAAGGACTTGGGAGACGTCCCGAAGTCGCATTAAGGCCCTTACGATCTCAAGCCGGTCACATGGGGGGGGGGAACTGTTGTATGCTTGAGTTCTGTGAGTGTGATATCTATAGTTTGAACCTTGTGCATGGTTGGATGAAATGATGAAAGAAGTGGAATGTGATAGTTGTTGAAAGATGCATCGAGGTTTTTTCATGTTAAGCTTTGAGAAGGAATATGTTGGCATGTTAAGTGTTGGAACATGTTAAAATATGAAAGGTGAATTGTGAATTTGTATCTGATTGATATTGATTATGAAGAATGTGATCATGTTATCTGTTTAATACAATGTTGAGCATGAAGTATGGTAGTGGTACATGTGCATATGAACATGATGATTTTAATGCTTGATTGTTGGTAGAAGCATGTGATTAAGGTCATGCGTCTATATATGTAAATATCGTGTTTAATTTTAATGTGAGTATGATAAATGTTCAACTATGTACTGGTTTTTAGAGGTATTGAATTATTATTGTTGCCTTATGTATGTTCAAGTTGTTTTGGCTTAGGAAACTTGATTTGTATAAAGAACGATTAAGGAAGGGTTGTCTTAAAACTGTCATAAGTGGAGTTCTGGAAATGATATTGCTGTGATTCCAAGTTGAGGTGATAACTTGTCCTCTTACGATTCTAACGATAGGTCACACACCCAAAATGACCAAGTAACGAGTGAGATATGACTGTTTTACGAAAACAGGTCGGTGCTGAGAACTGCGCCGATACTCGACCGAGTAGTCCCTACTCGGCCGAGTATCTTTTATACTCGACCGAGTATCTTTTATACTCGACCGAGTATTCCATATTCGGCCGAGTCTCTCTCTGATAATACTGTTTAGCGTCTGGAGTCGTGAACTCGACCGAGTAGTCTCATACTCGGCCGAGTAAGGTCTACTCGGCCGAGTATTCCCAATACTCGACCGAGTAATCCTTATGCGACAATTGAGTTTGCTTCTGGAGTCGAAAACTCGACCGAGTAATATAGTTACTCGACCGAGTACCTCATTGGGCGGCCACTTTGAGTCGGTGGCTATGTTCTTACTTTTGTTTTGATTCGGTGGCTATGTTCTTACTTTTGTTTTGAGCCGGTGGCTATGTTTTTACATTGTTTTAAGTCGTAGGGTATATACACATGTATGTTTTGAGTCTTAACGCATTCTTTTATATGTGAGACGATCTTGATATGTAAGTTACCGGAAGTTATGACATGGAGAATGACGGCTTATGAGGGACATGTTTGGTAAGGAAGACATGTGTTAATGTGGTTGTGAAGGATAGTGGAAAAAGAAAAGGGAAGAATGATGAGCTAATCGAGGTAAAGAGCATGTTTTGTGAGATATGATGAGTGATATAGTCGTGTGTTGAGTAGTATAAAAGTAAGTGTATATGGGCAAGGGTGATGTAAGTGTAAGGAAGCATGAGAATGAAAGACTGAGATAAGGGATACGAATAGTGGTATATTTGGATGTGTAAGGATTTATGGAGGAAGACAGCTAGGATAGAGTTGCTTAAGGATATATGTAATGGAAGGTTTTTGTAAGAAGATAGGAAAGAGAGGTATATAGTGAACTTAAAGGAAGTTATATCGCGATGTGGATTTGTAGAAAGTGGCTAAGTTTGGGAAGTTGGAATATCAAGGGGTGAGCCTAGTGTGTAATTCTTTGGACAAACGGTATGAAGTGAATTTTGGTTTCTAGAGATGCGAAAGGGAGATACGACTAATTGAAGAGTAACTGTTAGTGCGTGGACTTGATGGTGAAAAGGGTGAGTGTGAAGCAAGATGAGAGATGATAAAAGATAAGAAGAATGATAAGATATTGATATGAATTAATGGAATTAGAGTTGTAGAGCTACGGAAAATAAACAAATGACTAAAAGGTTAGGTAGAAAGAGAAAGGAGATGACTTACTAATTGGCATTATTGAGTAAAAAGGAGGGAAAGACGGATGGAAGTAAGTTGAGAGAACGTTGACCGGAGTTAAGGAGCATGAAGGTAGGAAATTATGAAATGTACGATATCCCCACTAGAGGGTGTGAGTTAATGGTTATATAGGAGAGCAGGACGACGTGTTAGCCGTGATTTTCGAGGTATTAATGGAATAAGAAGCTTGTGGAGTGTTGCAAGATCTGAGATTTTGGTGGGGAGTTAGGTAGCGATATGATAAAGGATAGAATTGGGAATAATGTTGAGGTATGTTTTGTTGATGGATTGGATGTTCGTATTTGGGATGATAACCAAAGAGAGGAAACAAATTGTTATATTAAGAAGTGATAGTAAGAGAGTAGTCACATGAAGGATGTTGGTGTTATAGTAGGGTCACTAGTGGGTGAGGGTGATGTTACTTTAGGGAAGTTAGTTGTTCTAATGAGGTTGATTTTGTGGAGGTGGTTAGTATGTTTGGTTGTGAGGAAGTATAAGATGTGGATATACTAGGTGTTCGCTGAAAGTTGGGTACTGATGTTATGGCTACATTTGCCGGAGGGGTGATAATTGTGTGTAAGAGAAGATATGTTAGGAAGGGCACCTGAGTTAAGTCCGGATAAGAGATATTCATTGTCAAGTGGTAACTTACGTGATCAGGATTGACTAGTTGGATGTGATTATGGGTCTAAGAAATATATAAATGTTTGTGTGAGGTTGTGACCTCACGAGAAGCGGTATGGTGTGATAGTTATAATGTTGTTATCTGAATGTTCTGTAAGATATGTTGGATACGGTAACTTAATGGAATGATGATCAAAAGTCATAGTTTGGGTGGTCTGACAAGACTGGTTATACTTGCATGTGTATTCATGATATATGTTTATTCCATGAAAAAGTATGGATGGTATGCATGAGATTCTTGTCTATTTATTCCGTATGATATATGGTGTTGTGATCTGGTAAAGCAGTCTTGAGTAAGTTTTTCTTGTCCGAGATGTTATATTGAGTCAGTGTTTATGGGATTGTGTATGTTGTGATGTCTATCGGTGTGGTTGTGGTGCCTCGGGTGGTGATCCGGGCACGGTACTTAGTATTGTGATGCGGGTATTTTCGCATCACGGTCACGGGCTGTTGGTGGCGGTGTTGCGATGCCGTCACCGGTTGTGGTGGAGTAGGTGAGGTGATTATGATACGAGTTTCGAAAGTGCATACCAGTTAAACATAGATTGTTGTTTTATTTGCTGTTGTTCCTTGTGAGTTTTGGTTGAACATGTAGACTGTTGTTTTGTTTGTTGATGTTTCTTACCAGTTTCAGTTTGGGAATGAGAGTAGAGTAGGATATGAAAGAGAGTTGTATATGTTTTCGTTGTTGTCATGGTATAGTGATATTCTGTTGATGAGACACAGTTGTGAGAAGTTGTTACAGTAATTTTGATCTTATTTTAAGATGAGGCATCGGTAGTCATAGTCATGGCAAGTGATTCATGGAATATGTGTTGTAATGATCTGAAAGCGGCGGGTGGTTCATAATCTTTTGTTGAGATAGTAAGTGCAGGATATTGGGAATTCATGTCATGTTAAGTTATGTATGAGTTTTGCGGTAATGAAAGAAAAGAACTTGAGGATCTAGTGTGAGTGTACGTAACAAGTGTGGAGTGTGAGTTATGCTTTTGGTGATATGAGTTTTATATAATTTATATAGAGAGGTGTGTCATGTTACGGTAATGTGGAAGAGTTGAAGTTTTGGGTTAAGTTGAAGTTTTTGAGGTATAGGTTAGGGGGTGTGACGAGTGAATTGAAGGATGAGAGTTGTTTAAGTAAGAGAACCTAAGATATATGCATGGCGACTGTTCAGATTATAAGTGGTTATCTTTGACATGCGGTGGTGATGGGGATAATGAGAAGATATATCTAGGATTTAGTATTAGTGAGTTACGAGGACGTAACATTTATCTTAAGAGGAGTAGGATGCGATAAAAGAGATTTTGATGGTTGTGCATATGGTACTATAATTGGAAGTAGAGTGTTGGTGTAGCATAAAGGACGGATATTTTTTTTGATTTTTATTAAAGGTCATGACCGTGCTTGTAGTAGTTCTATGTTTAGGAATGAGAGAATATTTCAATAGTGTTGACAGTTGAATGATGATGATTATGAGTCTGATAGTTTTGACAGTTGGAAGATGATATTTATGTGTTTGAGTAAACTTCGAGGACGAAGTTCGTTTTAAGGATGGTAGAATGTAACATTCCGTTTTGATGGTTGATCCTCTTTTGTTATTTATAAACGCAAAACAGTTTCCTATTACATTTCATAAAACCTAATCACTCAAACGACGCTCTAATCCTCTCTATATCTCCCCTTGTGTGTGTGTGTGTGTGATCATAGCAAGTGCATTCATCCTTTGTTTCTTTCGCTGGTAAGTCTTTATCCCTATGTTGTTGATGATTAATTATAGGGTTTGTCTTTATTCATGAATTGGGGGAAATGGGGTTTTGCAGTTAGTGATTAGAACTATATGATTGTTGTTGTAGGTGACGATGTGGTAATTGTTATGCATTTGTATGGTTGATTGCAGCGTAAGCGGATTGCGAAAAGGTAAGGTTTCCCTACTCAGTTCTTGTGTAATTGAATTGAGATATTTCTTGTATTGTGTATGATTGTTGTCTGCTGATCATCGGAGTGTTGGTGTTGTGGTAACGGTGGTGATGTGGTTGTGTTGTGATGGAAGTGGTGTTGTGACAGTTGTGATGCTGTGGTATGTGTGACTGTGGTGGAGTCACTTGCGGGAGTGGCTTCACACCCTAGTTCGCCCTCCGTGGAACCCGTCATGGGAGGGGATGTGCACATTAAGGGACAGGGATTGTTAGTCGCTCGTTGATGAGCTGGACTAGGTGGGGATGGGCTGCGGTCACCCACTGGCGGCGAGGATTACCTGTTGCGATGGGTAATCTGGCAGGGCTACACACTTCGGTGTGTAGTCGCTTAATGTGTGAAATTGGGAGACCGGGGATGGAGGATGATCAGCAGGTTACATTATTTGTTTGTCTTATTTGAATTATTCGGTAACTAACCCTGTGTTGTTGTTTTGTAAAACCTGCGGTGATCCATTCGGGGATGGTGAGCAGATATGACAGGTAATGCAGATGTTTAGTTATGGGACAGACATGGGGAGACATCACTTCGAGTCTAGTTTCGCCGTTATGAGTTTAGCCGTCAATGATTTCAGTTGTATTGAAGTTCTTACACTTTTAGTTTGAGTTGATTTGAGATAATGTATTCGCTAACTCTTTATACTTTAATAAATGTTGTTTGGAAATTGTAACTTTGATATACTAACCTCGGGAAACCGAGATGTTAACAGCCTTTCATGTTAGGGTAGTCCTTTTTAAGGTACCTTGGTATGAGGGGGTGTTACACTTGACTCTCCAGTAGGATGCGTAGATAAGGGACCTCTAACTCTACCGGTTGAACCGCCTTCATACCCTATGCTAGGTAGAAGGGTGTGGCGCCTGTCGGTGTTCGAATGGAGGTTTGGTATCCCCAGAGTGCGAATGGGTGTTTGTTCGGCCAATCGCGGTAATTGTCTTGCATTTTCTTGATAATGTTGACAAGAGTTTTGTTAGCTGCTTCCACCGCTCCGTTGGTTTGGGGACGGTAGAGGGATGATCGATGTCGTTTGATCTTGTATTTGTCCAGCAAGGTCCGTGTTTCCGCCCGGAAGTGAGATCCTTGATCGCTGATGATCTCATGGCGTACCTCCTTGTGCATCATATCATGTAGGAGAGTGGTAGCGGTTCTTTGATAGGTAGCCCCGGCATTGATGAGGCCAAAGGGCATGACCGTGTTGCACTATGTACCTCACTTTGTAGTGAATGCAGTCTTGTGCATATCTTCCTCTGCCATTTTGATCTGGTTGTATCCAGCATACCCGTCCATAAATGATAAGAGAGCATGCTCGGCGGTATTGTCCACCAGAATGTCAACATGTGGCAAAGGGAAGTCATCATTTGGACTTACCTTGTTCAGATCCCTGAAGTCGACGCAAACCCGAATTCCCCCGTCTTTCTTTGGTACAGGCATAATGTTGGCCACCCAGTCAGAGTATTCCGACACTTTGATGAAACCGGCCTTAAACTGTTTATCCACTTCTTCCTTGATTTCCAGAGCCCATTCAGTGCGCATCCGGCGCAGCTTTTGCTTCACTGGTTTAGCTCCAGGCTTAATAGGTATCCGGTGCTCAGCAATTTCCCTGTCAATCCCAGGCATATCTTTATAGGACCAGGCGAATACGTCTTTGTATTCGTGGAGGAGGTCAATGAACTGTTGTCTTTCCGAGGGGTCAAGGGTTGTCCCTATCCTAAGTTCTTGAGGTGTGTTGTCGATTCCTACGTTAATAGGTTCGGTCTCTTCAATGATGGGGGTTCGGGTTTCCCGTTTGTCAAGTTCTTTGGCTAAGTGAGGTGGGTAGTCACTCAAGTCAAATTCCTCATAGTCATTCTGAATTCCATTGCAGTTAAATTAAGACGAGTCATAAGCAAACCTAGCATTCATTAAGTTGACACGAGCGAAAAGCTCGGAAAAGACCGATATCTCATGGTCAGTAAGAGGCGAAACAGCAGAGGAGATGGCCCCTGGAACAGGCTCCAGGTTGTCACCTTCCATGGGAGTGGGGATGACCCTAGTAGACTCAGCCTCTAAATCAGCCACAAGCTTGTGATAAAACAGCGGGAATGGGACCTTGACGAGGTCATCATGATTGTTAGGAGCTATGATAGACTCTGACTCCGACTCAGACTCAGATTCTTCTTCACTTCCCTCTTTGAACATGGGGCCTTCTCCAGTTGTGATCTTGAGAATGCGGCCTTGGCGATCGGTCCACTTGACGGTTTTCCTCCAGCCCTGTGTAGCTTTCTCTGGGTCAGTATCAGAGATCAAGGCGGTTGGGTCAAATTGGTTGTCCTTCAGAGCGAAGTTGATGATGTCCTCATAGTCGAGGTGCTTGATGTTATCCTCTCCAAAGAGGAGAGTGACAACTTGTATGTCGAGGCATGAGGATGGCTTAGACTCAGTTGTTGCAGCTTCGGTGTTGTCGGGGATGAAGTAGCAGTCCTGGAAGACTTTTATACCCGGGTACCTGGCCTTGGCCACAGAGTCATAGATCGGCTCAGGAAAGCCATGGTAGAGTTCGGACTCTCCCTCGGGGACAAAGTATCCATTAAGGGTCAGATGATAGGGATGGAGGATGACTCCGTGCTTCTTGCACTTCCGAACTAGGAGGTTCATCTCCTGGATATCTTCATCGGTTGGTTCATAGCCCAGCCCGAAGGGGATGTTGGGGAACTTAGCCTATTTCAAAGGAGGTAAGGCGCTCTTCGGCGAATTGAGGGGAAACCCGGGAAGTAACCCTGGCGCATTAGAATGCGGCTGACTGTGAGGTTGGCAAACGGGTCAGAATCAAAGGGTGTTGATTCGTCAGTTATGGCATTCACAGCTTGGAATCCCCACAGTTCATTGTCATCTTCCTCGATGGCGTGGGAAGCTATTCTCTTTCTCATGACGGCTTTGATCGGGGAAGCAAGAATCGTGATCATTTTCCCATTGAAGGGGACCCTGATTTTTTGGTGGAGAGTTGATGTAACTGCTTTGACGACGTATATCTAGGGACGTCCCAGGAGCATATTGAAAGAGGCGTCGATGTCGACTACCTGAAAACTGGTTTGCCTTTCCAGTGGTTCGGCCGCGACGGTCAGAGTGATGAGCCCTTCAACCTTACAATGAATGTCGTCATAAGCGCGCACTCCTTGATTGGTTGTGACCAAATCAGCTTCTTTGATACCCAGTTTATGAGCTGTTTTGAGGGAATGACATTCACCGCGGATCCGTCATCCACAAGAACCATAGGCACATTCTTTCTGAGGCACTGTATGGTGATGTACAGGGCCAGGTTGTGGTTGGCTCCGAAGGTAAGGATATCTTCGTCAAAGAAGATGGCCGGGTTGTTCAAATCAGGGATATCCCTTGTCGTGTGTGCTACCACTTCTTCCGGGGAGGAGGTACAGGGCAGAGTCAGTTTTTCCAAAGCTTGTAGTACAGCTTGCCGATGCTCGAAGGATGTAGCAATCAGTTGCCAAACTGATATTTCGGCTTTCGCTTTCTGCAGTTGTTTGAGGGTCGCATTCTCGGGTGCCCTGGGTTGAGTGTTCATGTCCGGGACAACTTGGTCATTCGTTGTTGGAGTGACCGTCGAATTTTTCGTGTTTTGATATGGACGTCTGGACCGGGTAAGATGACCGATCTCTTTCGCATGCTTCACTTTCCCTGGTACGATATAGACATCTTCAACATCATCTCTCCAGATGCCATTAATTTCGGGATCTCGAGGGTACCTTGGAGGAGTATTCCTCAGTGGGTAGTTTTTGTGAGGGACATTTTTGTGAGGGTAGTTTTTGTGAGGTTGATTATTGTGGGGGTGATTATTGTGGGGGTGATTATTGTGAGGGTGATTATCGTGAGGTGCATGCCAGAATGGTCGCGGGAGCAATCCATCCTGGTGAGGGTAGTTTTGGGTGTTTGGGGGACCTTCCCTCGGGCGTGGTGTTGGAGGATTGAAACTGAGTCGGCGGTAGGCGTCGTCAAGTCGGGTTATCCTTTCGGAGAAACTAGCTATAACTTCCTCAACTTGTTGGAACATGGTAAGCATAGTTGCGGAACTGGACACAAATACCCCGTCCGAGGCATCCTTCTCCAAGGCATTCACCTCGTCATCAATTGGCAAGATGAGGTGTGAGCAGTCCAAGGTCGGCTCATAATCGGAGATAGCATGGATTCCCAAAGGGTTCGTTTTGTTGTTTGGTTTAGTTGGTGGAGGCAAAGGCAATTCCCCTTTCTAGATCCTGTCTTGGATGATGTGTTTGATCTTGAAGCCGGTTTCCGTGTCATGCCCTTTCCCTTGGTGGTACTGACAGTAGGCATTAGGGTTCCATAAGCGGGATTTCTTAGCATCAGACGGATCCGGGGTGGGTCCGATTGGTTGTAGTTTCCCTTGGTCCATAAGCCTTTTTAGGGCGCTTGCATAAGTTGACCCTATATTAGTGAACACTCTTTGGGGGCGCTCAGCTCTCTTGGCGATTGGTTCAAGGAGGTTGACCTCATCAATCTTGTTCGTTTGACCATAAGGGCGAGGTCCAGTTAATGTGGATCCCTGGTAGCCTCTACTGGTTGTTTTGGCTAGGACACCCTTACATAAGTCGTCTTCAATGCGTGTCCCAAGGATTTGCGGGTCTTGGAAGGTCTTGATATTTTTGTACCTCAGTAAGTTGGCATACACTGGGCGGAGATTGTTGACAAACTTTTGCACTAAAGTTGACTCACTCGGCTTGCTGACCAACTGAGTGCTTACCCTCCTCCAACGGGTTAAGAACTCAGTGAATCCCTCCTTGTCATTCTGGGTTAGGACCTCCAGAGTACGGGTATTTTCTTGGATTTCGACATTGTCGGCATATTGCTTAGCAAATTCAAATGCGACCTCATCCCAGGTAGTAAGGTTCTTCGGGTCAAGGGAGTAGTACCATTGGAGAGGGATCGGTTCCAAGGATGTCGGAAAAATCCGGATGAAAAGTTCTTGTTTAACCCCTTTTATAGCCATGTAGTCTTTGAAGGCTCGAATGTGGTTGAGTGGGTCCTCCACTCCCTTGAATTTGGGCACATCGTTCAAGGTAAAGTTGTCAGTTAGTTGATCCCCAACAGGTTCAAATCTTCGATTGTTCTCCAGATGGATATTCTTACCCCGGGCTAGGAGTTGTTCTTCCAAGAGCATGAGCCTCTTCTCAGTTTCAGTTAAGGGCGGACTGTTGTGCTCTCCAGTTTCCTTGTTTTCCAGGGTGTCGATACGGGACTCGACACGATCTAAGGTGACCTTTAGAGCAGTGAGTAGGCTGGCTAGTTGAGCAGTTGTGACATCTCTATTGTTATCATTGTTGTTGTTGGACGAAGTTGAAGACGGAGCCATGGTTCTGAGGCAGAAAAACGGCTCACATTATA
Source organism: Silene latifolia (assembly GCF_048544455.1). Taxonomy (NCBI): domain Eukaryota; kingdom Viridiplantae; phylum Streptophyta; class Magnoliopsida; order Caryophyllales; family Caryophyllaceae; genus Silene; species Silene latifolia. The sequence goes on from NC_133538.1 coordinate 342,676,750, forward strand.
ACTCAATCCAACACAGTTCAAAGACTGAACGCAGACAACATAAAGGACGAGACAAAGATCGAACTCAACAAGACAAGGATGAGCGTGTGTGGTGCCTCTGTGCTGACTCGATTTATGACGTGATGGTGTTGACCGAACTTTGACATGCGTCCAACGTAACGGCGTGACGCCATTGGACGAGTCTCGTGGTGAGACGACTCATAAGTAAAGACCCATAAGTACGTTTTCTTTGAATCGATAGACACAAGGCGGAATTGGAGTGGTGGACTGAAGTTTTCGAAAATAGAAATTTTCAAAAAGATTCATTTGTCATTTTGTGGATGGCTTCCGAAGATAGGGATCCCCGCAAGTCGGTCAGTTGAAAGGGTTGTCTCAAGTTTGTTTGCAAAAGACGGTTTTGAGTTTGAGTCGGCTCGGAAAACAATGTATTGTTTCCCAAGACGGTTTTTGAAATTCAAAATTGTATGTTTTGAAAATCGGGTTTGAAATGTTTCAAGAGGTCTCGGGGACGGTGTATGGTCCTCGGGATCTCGAAAGTGTCTCGAGAAAAGGGTGTGTGCTTTCCTCGGGTTTTGAAAGAGCCATTGTCGGCGCGAAACGGGTTAAAATCTGTGTCTAGACGCGGCGATTATAACGGCGTAAAAAGGTGTTTCGAAATGATTGTAAAACCGAGTTTGAAAATCGTCATTATGACGGCCTAGAAAGGCGTGTTGAAATGGTTATAAAAAACCGAGTTTGAAAATCGTCGTTACGACGGCCTAGAAAGGCGTGTTGAAATGGTTATAAAAAACCGGGTTTGAAAATCGCCATTACGACGGCCTAGAAAGGCGTGTTGAAATGCAACGGTCGGCAAAAGACCGAGGTTTGAAACGGCCATTATAACGGCGCAAAAAGGTGTTTTTGAAAGTTTGAAAATGACATGGAAGGACTTATGATCATATAGCACATAAGCACTCACACTTTCATTATATTATGCATTATGCTGACATGGGTTTTGGCTTAAAAAGTTGGGTTACACACCCAGCAATCAAACCCCGATTTGCGAGAGGGATACCAATCCAAACAAAATGTGTAAGGAGGCTGCCCTAGCCTCGTGCTTGAAGGTGATGAAAGCTCTTTGACGATCATAAATGTGGATCGTCAATGGTATGCTTGACTCAATCGGGATTCGAAACGCGGGGAGGAGAAAACTCACGCCGACGAGACGAGCCAATTGCTCGAAAAGGGTTAGGTTATGGGCCCGGACAAGAAACCCGACCGTGACCGTAATATCAATTAATGCATTCCAACCAAGACCTCGTTTGAGTCTCACCATCTTGGGATCACAAAGACACAAGTGTCCTAGTTTTCCCCAGCGGAGTCGCCAATTTGTGAACACAGCCACCTGCACGCCCAGCCGATCTGTGGACATACAGTGGTCTTTTGAAAGCCACGCTCGGCGGCGTAAAAATGCTTTCGACCGGATCGTTTTAAATCGGTCGATTTCGTCTCGGCAAGGGTCTCGAAACGATTAGAGATGTTCAGAGTCGCCACCAAGCATTTGTGGGATGCTTAGAACCCGTTCAAATCCACTTTATACCTCGGTGAAACGAAGCACAAAGTAGTGTTTGACATAGGTACTAAAGATAAGGAATCGTCCCTCTTTAGCATCCTATCTCTAGAATGACTCTCGTACGCCCTGGATAAGGTCCTCCACTATCCAAAGTTTCTGAGTAAGAGGTGAAGGTACGTATTGGGAAGACCTTTAATCAGACACCCAATCCCGCCCGCGGTAGCGGCCTCTACTGATCGATCTTGGTTGGTTGAATGCAAAAGTTGATAAAACGGTTTAAATGCATGAATGCGCATACAATAATTTAAACCTAACATGTGAGAGCTTTCCAAGTCGATTAATTTAATCCAAGTATCAAGTATAAGATGTCGAGTTGTATTTATGGTTGATTTGCATGCAAGACGGAAATTAAACATCCATTCACCGAGTTAGGTTTATGGTGCATAACGTGATCCATTTGTCTTAGTAAGGCATTTTACAAATATGATTTTTGAATGAGCAAGTTAGTCGTCTGATCCGTCCTATACCCGGGTTAGCCGGAGTCGGGATCGTCCTAGAACAATACTGGAAAGGGAACAGACCCTGCACCAGGCAGCCAGATGAGGCGCGAGCCTATTGGCGATATAAGGGGCTCTCCCCTGGTTTGAAAATAGGAAAATAAATGGCCTGTTTAGGCACGGATCAGTCAACGGTATATGACGCGTTCTGACCATTTAAAAACATTTATAAAACGTGTTGAAAGATGGGTATTTGAACCCGTTTTGGTTTGAAAAGGCCGTTTAGGCCGCTTTCGTGTCGATTTCAAGAACGACACTTGAATAATCGTCATTGTTTTGACGGTATTCGATGTCGGGTTCGACTTTGTAAGCTTGACATGAATAGTTTTGAAAATAATTATGAACTAATTGTTTTAAATTTATTTGAATATAATTAGTCAATACTCATCATCGTACTCGGGTTAAAATCCGACATGGTATGTAAAACCAAGGATGACTTTGTGTTAGGGACTAATACATTTATTTTGAAAATGTAAAGAAATGATGAAAGGCTTTAAAATACCTTCCAAAATGTAAATAAATGAAATAAAAGGCTTTAAAATACCTTTCAAATGTAATTAACCAAATATTATCACCGAAACACGGATTAAACCACCATGGTATTAAGAACCAAGGATGAAAAATGTTTTATGGTTAAAAACTTGTAAAAATAAAAAGGATTTAAAAATATTTGAAATGGTAAAAACCGTTTACGAATATGAAAATAAGGGGGTTGAAGAGACCAAAAATAGATTGGACTTAAGGCTGGGCAGGGTGCTTTAGGCGCGAGCCTATGTGCTACGTAAGTAGCCTCTACCTCAACCAAAAAGTCCGGTTTTGGCTCATTCTTCCCATATTTTTGACCATGTCATGCATGATTTAGCATGTTATAGTCATGAAACAAGTAAAGACATGATAAAAGAAGGATTTTTACACCCTCATACTTACATGCTTGGCTTATGGCGAGAAACAGACGTAAGTGTATCAACTTGTTTGGTCGGAAAAGACTCGGTTTAAAACTGTTTTAGTAACTAAAAAGAGTGTTTTGTTAAGTTTAGTGATGGTGTAGTGGTCGAAATGGTCGGTCAAGTGATTTATTGCACGATGACGGTACCAAACTATGCGTAAGGCTTGTGTTTACGATCGGTAGGTCGTAAACACGTGTCGGATTGTGAGTTAGGAAGTCGAGTCGAGAATTTTAAGGGAGAAAAGAGGGGGCGGACACTCGCGTAAGTTCTCAAATGGTGGCATTTGAGGGGTATTTATAGGAGAATGAGTGGTTGTGTGAGTTTTGAGCGACGTGGCCACGTGGGCTGCTCAAAGAGGCGCGAGCCACTTCGCACGTCTTCGAGGTGTCTTGTCGCTTTCACACAAATGGAATCATGATTTGTTCTATCCTAGGATTTGTATACACATGTTTGGTACTTGACCATGCATGAATCTGGGAAATCTTAACATGGAAGCATTTGAATGGTTTGTTTTTTGTGTTTGACTCGGTTTGACACGTTGTTGGAGTCGGGATTTGAATTTTGAGTCGGTTTTAGGTCCGGTGTCGGTTTTGACTCTAGTTAGTGTCATTGCGACCCCGTCGTCATGCATTAAACACTCCAGGTACTTTTGAAAAGTTTTGAAATGTTTTATTTTCGAAATCGTTTTAAGTTTTCCGACGTAAAGTTGTTCACGAACTGTCGATCAAACGCTGTGATTCCAAAGCATGTTGTAGTCCGATAATCATCGGGTGTTTGTTGGAGTCTCAGCAGATACCGGGTATCTACAGTTATGTGCATGGTTAATTGATTGAGTAAGTGATAATTATACATAATTATGCTATGTAGGCGATGAATATGTGAAGGATCATAATTGATTGCTTGTGTGTGTTTGGATTGCGAAAAGGTAGGGTTTCCCTACTCGGTTTACTGTTTAATTAATTTAAGATTGTGTGGAAATTGTTTGTACGATTAATATTTTGATTATCTGCTGTTGTTGGATTGGAGATTTGTGGTGGAGTTGTGATGGTTGATGATGATGTTCGTGAGGTGCGTCCTCGGTTGAGTGGAGTCACTTGCGGGAGTGGCTTCACACCCTAGTTTCGCCCTCTGTGGAACCCACCACAGGAGAGGATGCGCACATTAATGAACAGGGTTGTCGCTCGTTGATGAGAGGGGCTTAGGTGGGCAAGGCTGCGGTCCCCCACTGGCGGTAAGGATTATCTGTTGCGATGGGTAATCTGGAAGGGTTACACACTTGAGTGTGTAGTCAGTTACGAGATGTGATTAGGAGTTGGAGGTGGATTGTGAACAACTGTTTATCTTTGTCGTACTCTGTCTTATCTTGATTATGCAGTGAACTGACCCCGTTTAATTGTTTTAAAAACTTTGGTGATCCATTCGGGGATGGTGAGCAGTTTATGACAGCTGATGGTTGTCTTTAGCTTCGGGGACGAGATGGGATGTCATTACTTCGAGTCTAGCTTCCGCTGTTACGAGTTTAGCTTTTTGATTCAGTTGTATTGAGACTTTATATTTTTCTTTTGAGTCGGATTTCGAGACAATGTAATAGTTATCTTTAAATACTTTAATTAATGTTTTGGAATGGTTTCTTTTGACATACTAGCCTTGGGCAACCAAGATGGTAACAGTCTCTCATGCTAGGGTGGTCCTTGCTAAGGCACCTTGGTATGTGGGGGTGTTACAAAGTGGTATCAGAGCGACGATTCTGAAACCTAAAACCAATGAACCTAATGAACATAGGGAGTCAAAATAAAATGAACCCGGGAAGAGTTGTTTGGAGCTACCTCAAAGACTTGGGAGACGTCTCGAAGTCGCATTGAGGCCCTTACGATCTCGAGTAGATCACACGGGGGTGTCTTAAGGACCGCAGTGTGTTTAAAGTTGGGTGTGTTGTACTTGTAGCTGTGAATTTTGTGAAGTTGTTGGATGAAATGAAAAGTGAATTACGTAATTTGAACATGGTGGTATATGAGAAAGTGAATTGCGTAATTGAACATGATAGACTTTGAGCATGATATTTGATTTATTACTTGGCTTTTGGAAGGGTAGTTAAGTATTGTATATAGACTTGCATGTTAAAGTATGTTATCGTAGATATATAGCTCGTTTTGGCATGACTCGGTCGAGCAAGGCGGGTACTCGAGCGAGTAGGGGATACTCGGCCGAGTAACCAAGCACTCGACCGAGTGTTGGTTGATGTATATGTAGCAGTAGCTACTAGTTGTGATCACTCGGCCGAGTAATAGGCATACTCGACCGAGTGACGTTCATACTCAACCGAGTTTGTTTTATGTGACCGAATCTTATAACCAATTTTAATATGTGATGTTAAGTTTATTACTTAGTGTTTGATAAATGCTTGGTTAAGTACCTGGGGAAGAGAAGTACAGTTGCATAAAGGAATGCAAAGAATAAAGACTGAAAGATGATTTATTTCTCATATTCTGCCTTTTAATTGTTTTGGCTGCTATTTTATACGTGGTTAAGATATGTTAACTCAATATTTATATGTGTTAGTCTCGTGTGTTAGATATATTTTGCCGCTGCTTTCATTCCTATACGAGTTACGGATTAAGAAAAACAAATATTTTAGTGAGCAATGGTCAGAATGTTACTGCACAGTGCTAATTATGACCAACCAATTTGTAAAATTTGCCATATTATATGTATAGATAATTTTTGAGTGATTCCAACTCCTCTAATTAGTAGACTCGTAGAAGTTTCCAAATTGATAAACCTCACTTGATATGGATTTGTCATTAATGAATATAATTTTTGCAAGTTGACCTTGAAACGCGACAAATTCCCGATAACAATCTGTTTTGACACGTCGATTTGGGAAAATCCTTATAAATTGATTATTTGTGCTTTGGACCTAATTTAAACTCTCCCCCTTCCATGACTCCCTGTATTTTCTAAAAAGTATAAAAACTCATTTATTCGTTAAATTGTTATTTATTGGTGATACTCGAAGTTATAGCATGCTTTATAGTGTCTGTGAATGTGTGTTTGATGACAAGTTTCTAATAAAGGTTACACTATGAATTTCAAAGTCTTAGTTTCTATGTTTTCGCAACATGTTTAGGTGACATGAGAAGTAGCTTAACCTATAAGCCTATGTGGAATAAGTGATGACATTGAAATATTGGAGGTGTCGTGTCTTATATGCCACTTATTACATGACGATGTCTGCAAATAGCATGAACATGAATGATATCTAGGTTGATTAAGTGGATTGATTGTTACACATATTATAAATAGTAAGAAGTGTGATTACGTACAAGTAAATTGTGGTTACTTAAGCTAACGAGTCTGATTGAGTCAAATATGTTACATGGTGGTTGAGTATATTATCGGCATGAATATGGGATAGAACATAATATGTGATGAATGAATCGATGTAGGATGAGGTAAGTCGTATAATAGTCCATGAATAATGTACAATGAGTTAATGATGTTATTAATTATCATGTAAAGTGGGGAAGATATACAAATAAAAACCTAATATGTTGAAACGGAAGTATTATGTGATTTATTTGCATGAAAGTAGTCTAGCATATCTAGTGATATGAAAATATATGGTTGACGGTACAAATAGATGGCTTTTGTAATACTACGGATTTTATAGGCTGGTACTCGACCGACTATGGCCTACTCGGTCGAGTTGAGTGTGTCGTGTAGCCTGTTTGGCTAATGCCCAGGAACACTCGGCCGAGTATGCTGAATACTCAACCGAGTAGAGGGTACTCGGCCGAGTATACTCTATAATCGACCGAGTATCCGGTCTAACGGGTATTATTTCAGTGGTTTGATTTGGAGATGATTAGGGTTATACTAAAACGTAAATAAGTTCCTAACTACACTGTTCCAAAACATAATCACTCAACGACGGTCTAATCCACTCCAAATCTCTCCCTAAAGTGTGTGTGATCATTAGCAAGTGTATTCACCCCCTTAATTCTTCGTCAGTAAGTTCTTATTCTCATATTCATTGAGTTATATTTCTAGGGTTTGTCTTTGATTATGAATTGGGGGAATTGGGATTTTGCAATTAGTGATTGTGTTATGTGATTGTTGTTTAGGCAGAGACTTCGTAAAGGAGCCGTTCTAGTTTGCTTGCTCGCATTCCTTGCTGATTGTTCTAAGGTAGGGTTTCCCTACTCAGTTGTGCTTAATTTATTTGAGATGCTTTGTTGTAATGTGTATGATTGTGGTTTGCTGATCATCGCTGGAGTGTGGTGTGGTGGTGTTATGATGGTTGTGATGGTGTTGTGATGTTTGTGGTGGAGTCACTTGCGGGAGTGGCTTCACGCCCTAGTTCGCCCTCCGTGGAACCCGTCACAGGAGGAGATGTGCACATTAAGGGACATGGTTATCGCTCGTTGATGAGCGGGATTTTGGTGGGGATTGGCTGCGGTCCCCCACTGGCAGCATGGGCTACCTGTTGCGATGGGTAGTCTGGTAGGGCTACACACGTCGGTGTGTAGTCGGTTACTGTTTGAGATCGGGAGACCGGGGACGGAGGATGATCAACTGGTTACTTTATGCACTTATCTTATTTTAATTCTGCAGAACTGACCCCGTTGTTGTTTTGTAAATTCTATGGTGATCCATTCGGGGATGGTGAGCAGATTGTGACAGGTGATGCATTTGGTGAGCTTGCGGTGGTCATGGGAGAGTCACCACGCCGGATTAGTTATCACCGTCATGAGTCTTAACTGTTGTTTTGTAGTAGCTCGCATTTGGATATTTCTTTTGTTGGATTTTGAGACAATATAACTTTTATAATTCTCGTACTTAATAAATGTGTTTGGGACTGTTGCTATTGATATTTAAAAACCTCGGGCAACCGAGATGGTAACAGCCTTTCATGCTGGGGTAGTCCTGGTAAGGTACCTTAGTATGACGGGGTTTTACAAAGTGGTATCAGAGCCGACGATTTTGGCACCTAAAACTAATGAACCCAAAGAACTTAGGGAGTCTAAATAAAATGAACCCGGGGAGAGTTGTTTGGAACTACCGCAAGGACTTGGGAGATGTCCCGAAGTCGCACTAAGGCCCTTACGATCTCAAACCGGTCATCAGGGGGGAAATAGTTGTGTGTCAAGTCAATGTATGTGTGTGGTACTTGTAACTTAAATTTTGTGAAATGGTTGGATGAAATGGTGAAAGTGATGAAACATGGTAGTATATGAAAGGTGGATTATGAATTCGTATATGATAGATCTTGAGCATGAAGTATGTTCAGCATGTTACCTGTTTAAGATGATCTTTAGCATGAAGTATGGTAGTGGTACATGTGTATATGAACGTGGTGATGTTAATGTTTGGTTTATTGGTAGTAGCATTTGATTAAGGTCATGCGTCTGTATACATGATTGTCGTGTTTAATTTTCATGTGAGTATGATAAAGGTTTATCTATGTACTGGCTTCTTGAAGTATTGGGTCGTTATTGTTTGTTTTATTCATGTTTAAGTTGTTTTTTTATGAAAAATTGATTTGAATGAAAACGTATTTTGGAAGGGTGGTCTTAATATTGTCATAAGTCAAGTTCTAGAAATGACATTGCTGTAATTCCAATTGTAGGTGATAGCTTGTCCTCTTACGATTCTAACGATAGGTCACACACCCGAAATGACCAAGTAACGAGTGAGATATGACTGTTTTACGAAAACTGGACGATGCTGAGAACTGTGTTGGTACTCGATCGAGTAAAGTAATACTCGACCGAGTATGGGGTACTCGGCCGAGTATTCCCGATACTCGACCGAGTAATCCTTCTGCGACAATTGGGTTAGCTTCTGGAGTTGAAAACTCGGCCGAGTAATATAGTTACTCGACCGAGTACCCAGTACTCGACCTAGTATGTTATATACTCGACCGAGTACTTCTTTGGGCGGTCCTTTTGAGTCGGTGGTTATGTTCTTACATTTGTTTTGAGTCATAGGGTATGTACACATGTATGTTTTGGGTCTTAAAGCGTTCTTTTATATATGTGACGATCTTGATACATAAGTTATCAAATGCTATGATAGGGAGAATGCCGGCTTATGAGGGATATGTGTTGGATAGGAAGGACATGAGTTATATGTGGTTGTGAGGGATAGTGGAAAAAAAAAAGGGAAGGATGAAGAGCTAATCGAGGTAAAGAACATGTTTGGTGAGATATGGTGAGTGATATAGTCGTGTGTTGAGTAATATAAAAAAAGTATTTATGGGCAAGAGTGATATAGTGTAAAGTAAATGTGAGAATGCAAAGGTTGAGAAGAGGTATGCGGATAGTGTTAAATTGGGATGTGTACGGGTTTATGGAGGGACACGGCTAGGATTGTGTTGGTTAAGGATATATGTCATGAAAGGTCGTTATAGAGAGATGGAAACGAATGGCGTATAGTGAGATCGAGTTATGCCGTGATGGGTAGATAGTGGTCGAGTTTGGGAATTTGGAATATCAAGAGGTGAGCCTAGTGTGTAATTCTTTGGGCAATTAACAATATGAGGTGAATTTTTGGTTTTCTAGAGATACGAAAGGGAGATATGACTAATTGAAAAGTAACCGTTAGTGTGTGGACTTGATGGTGACAAGTGTGAGTGAGTAGTATGATGAGAGAGGATCGGTGATAAGGAAGAATGAGAAGATATTTACACGAATTAATGGAATTTTACTTGTGAAGCAACAAGAAGGTAGTCGGATAACAAAGAGTTAGGTAGAAGAAGGAAGGAGATGAATTATTAGTTGGAATTATTGGATGGAAGTAAGTTGGGAGAACGTTGATCAAGGTTATGGGATATGAAAATAAGGAATCATGGAAAGGCACGATAACATCATGAGAGGCGGTGAGCTAATAGTTATATAGGAGTTTAGGACGACATGTTAGCCGTGAGTTTCGAGGTATTAAGGGAGTAAGAAGCTAAGATGGCAGAGTGTTTGCACGATACGATATTTTGGTGGAGAGTGAGGTGACGATACAATAAAGGATAGAATTGGAAATAATGATGAGGTAAATTTTGTTAATGGATTTGATGTTCGTTATTTGGGATGACAACCAAAAGAGGAAATGGATTGTTATATAAAGAAGTGATTGTGAGAGAGCGGTCACATGAAGGATGGTGGTGTCGTAGTATTGTCACTAGTGGTTGAGGATGATGTTACATTAAGGAAATTAGTTGTTCTAATGAGGTTGATTTTGTGGAGACTGATTTGTATGTATGAGTGTAAGGGAGTATAAGATGTGGATATATGAGGTGTTCGCTCGTAGCCGGGTACTGATGACATGTTACGTTCGCCGGGTGGTGATAATTGTGTGTGTGGGAGGATATGTTGTGAAGGGCACCTGAGTTAAGTTTCGATGTGAGATACTCTATATCAAGTGGTAACTTACGTAATCATAACTGGCTAGTTAAATTTGTTTATGGGTCCATGATATGTGTAAATGTTTGTGTGAGGTTCTGACCTCACGAGTAATGGTATGGTGTGAAAGTTGTAAGTCGTTATATGTTGTTCTGTGTAATTTGTTGCGTTGTGATCTAGTAGAACGGTCTTAATAAAGTCTTCTGGTCCAGGAAGTTGTACGGAGTCAGTGTTATGATATTGTAAAGGTTGCGATGACTATCGATGTGGTTGTTGTGCACTGGGCACGGTAATTCTTGTTGTGATACGAGTATTTTCATGTTGTCACAGATTGTTGTTTGTTTACTGTTGTTTGCTGTCAGTGTCGGTGTTGGCATATCGAGTGTTGTTTTGTTTGTTAATGTTTCTTATCATTTTCGGCTTCGGTTTGAGAATAGAGTATGATATGAAAGAGAGTTGGGTATGGTGCTGTTGTTGTCATGGTATAGTAATATTCTGTTAATGAGACACACTTGTGAGAGGTTGTTAGAGTACTTTTAATCTTGTTTTGGATAAGACGTTGGTGGACATAGTTGTGGCAAGAGAATTGTGGAACATGTGTGGTATGAACTGGAAACTACAGGTGGTTTAGCACCTTTTCTTGGACAATGAGTACGAAGTTTTGGGACTTAGTATCATGTCAAGTTAAGGGTGAGTTTTGTGGTAATAAAAGAGATGAACCTGAGAAGCTAATGTGAGTGTGTAATATTTTTTGGATTGTAAGCTAAGATCGTGGAGATGAGTGTATAAGTATATAGAACTATGTTGTTTTGCGGTAATGTGGAAGACATGGAGTGGTGGTTATACTAAGAATTTTATGATATGTGTTATGTGAGTATAGAACAATTGGAGGCACGAGAACTGTTAGAGAAAGAGAGCCCTGGATATATGAATGGTTGTAGATATTGAGGATATAGTGGTTTATCATTGACAGGCGGTGGTAAGGTTTATGGAAGGTATAGCAAAGGACCTAGTATTAGTGAGTTACGAGGACGTAACATTTATCTTAAGAGGAGTAGGAGGAGACAAGAGAGTTGATGGTCATACAGTTGCAATTGGAAGTTTGAGTGTTGGTGTAGAATAAGGATGGATTGTGTGATGGTCGATTTTATTACAGGTGATGACAGTGCTTATAGTAGTACGGTGTTTAGTAGTGTGGGTAAACTTCGATAGTGTTAACGGATTTGGGTGATGATGTTTATGTGTGTGAGTAAACTTCGTGGACGAAATCATTTTAAGGGTGGTAGAATGTAACATTCCGTTTTGGTGGTTGATCTTGGCTGGTGGATTGTCTTGGTAATGAGTTTTCTTGTGAACGTTATGGAAGTAAGACATAGTTGGCAACACTTATGTTGTGGGTATCCGATAGTACTATGGAGTTAGTATTGAGAGATTATGTTGTAGTTGAGACGATACCGTGAGCCATGTTGTGGAAGGGAGCGTGGTTGGTGGAGTAAGTGTTAGGTGTCTATGTTTTATAGGTTAGGTTGGAACTTCGGGGACGAAATTCTTTTTAAGGAGGGAAGACTGTAATACTACGGATTTTATACGCTGGTACTCGACCGACTATGGCCTACTCGGTCGAGTAGAGTGTGTCGTGTAGCTTGTTTGGCTACTGCCCAGGAACACTCGGCCGAGTATGCTGAATACTCCTACCGAGTAGAGGGTACTCGACCCAATATACTCTATACTCGACCGAGTATCCGGTCTAACAGGTATTATTTCAGCGGTTTGATTTGGAGATGATTAGGGTTATATTAAAACGTAAATCAGTTTCTAATTACACTGTTCCAAAACATAATCACTCAACGATGCTCTAATCCTCTCCAAATCTCTCCCTAATGTGTGTGTGTGATCATTAGCAAGTGTATTCATCCCCTTAATTCTTCGTCGGTAAGTTCTTATTCTCATATTCAATGGGTTACATTTCTAGGGTTTGTCTTTGATTATGAATTGGGGGAAATGGGGTTTTGCAATTAGTGATTGTGTTATGTGATTTTTGTTTAGGCGGAGACTTCGTAGAGGAGCCGTTCTAGTTTGCTTGCTCGCATTCCTTGCTGATTGTTTTAAGGTAGGGTTTCCCTACTCAGTTGTGCTTAATTGATTTGAGATGCTTTATTGTAATGTGTATGATTGTGGTTCGCTGATCATCGCTGGAGTGTGGTGTGGTGGTGTTGTGATGGTTGTGATGGTGTTGTGATGTTTGTGGTGGAGTCACTTGCGGAAGTGGCTTCACGCCTTAGTTCGCCCTCCTTTGGAACCCGTCATGGGGGGGGGGGGGATGTGCACATTAAGGGACATGGTTATCGCTCATTGATGAGCGGGATTTTGGTGGGGATTGGCTGCGGTCCCCCCACTGGCGGCGAGGGCTACCTATAGCAATGGGTAGTCTTGCAGGGCTACACACCTCGGTGTGTAGTCGTTTACTATGTGAGTTCGGGGACGGAGGATGATCATCCGGTTACTTTATGCACTTATCTTATTTTAATTATGCAGAACTGACCCTGTTGTTGTTTTGTAAAATCTGTGGTGATCCATTCGGGGATGGTGAGCAGATTGTGACAGCTGATGCATTTGGGGAGCTTGGGGCGGTCATGGGAGAGTCACCACGCCGGATTAGTTATCACAGTCAAGAGTCTTAGCTGTTGTTTTGTAGTAGCTAGCATTTGGATATTTCTTTTGTTGGATTTTGAGCAATATAACTTTTATAATTCTCGTACTTAATAAACGTGTTTGGGACTGTTGCTATTGATATTTAATAACGTCGGACAACCGAGATGGTAACAGCCTTTCATGTTGGGGTAGTCCTGGTAAGGTACCTTGGTATGAGGGGGTGTTACAGCTTGTGTGATGACGTGAGCAGCTGAATGATAGTTAATTGTTGGTAATATATTGGTGTTGAAGCGTGCACATTTTTTTAAAAAAAATTTATGATCCACATGAGTTGACATGGAACATGTTATTAATCACGATGCAAATGATGATTGTCCTAGTATGTACTGTGCTTGTAAACAAGTGCGTAGTAATGATTCGAACATATGTGGGTACCGAGTTTGAGCATGATGTGGAATTACGGGTTATACATGTAAAATTTATTCATGTGCATATTTTAATTTATTTGACAAGTAGTACTAATGTGGATACAAATTTGTGCGTAATAGCGAGAATTAGCAACTTATACTATGTATGTACAGCTTAATGATAGTAATGAGTATGAGTAACGATAACATGACTTTTGTTGTTTACATCTCTTGTGCATTTTTGATAATTGCGATGAAATTGGTGACTCTATCGGGAAGCATGATTAGTAACATAATAAGTTAAGCATGTTCGGTTATTTGAACTAGTAATAACATTGATATGTAATTAAAGGTTGTGTTATTGCATATGTTTACTGTTCGAGTATATGTGCATAAACATTGATTTTAATTTATATTGCGATAACATACTTAGTAAGTTGTTAGTATATGTATAGCACTCGTACATGTGGTCGACAACGATTGGCGAATTATGATGGTCTCCATGCACTTGACACTATGTATGACACTATGTAAGTTGTTAGTATATGTATAGCACTCGTACATGTGGTCGACAACGATTGGTGAATTATGACGGTTTCCAGGGACTTGATACTATGTATGGCATGAGATTTTGAGATGAGGCTATTAGTTTATAATACGTCACGTGGTGTTGGTTGTCTAGTATCCAGTTATGAGTGGAAGTTGTTTATAGTGGTTGGTCTCGTCCTTTTTGGTATTAGTTGGCTAAGTGAGCTTTGGGTCTGCACTAGGGCTTTATGAGTTGTTACTAAAATGTGACATGATTTGATGATTTACAATCTCTTAGGAACGAGTTAAATATGACAGATGAGCACAAATACTGACCTTATGTGGTGGATTGTTGTTTGTTATATCGTTAAAGAGGCTGGTGGTGCATCACGAAATCTCGGGGTCTGTAGGTATATGGGATGAATAAGAAACTTCAGGACGAAGTTTGTTTTTAGAGAGATTTAATGTGATACTATGTTATTCTATGTGGTTATTTGGATTTCCATTAGTAATTACTACTTCAAACAATGCGGTAACATGTTTATTATATTGAATGATAGCTTCCGTGGGTGGTCGAACTATAGTTGCATATGTTGTTTATATGTTTTATTATGAATTGTATTTGTGAGGAAGGACCGTGATATCGTGTGGCTTGTGTGGTTTTATATGAGTTAGGTTACGGGGACATAACCTTCTTTTTGAGGGGGATGAAATGTGACAACCCGAGTTTACTCAAGTTTATATGCGTTAGCATAGACTTTAGTAGTTATGCATATGAGTTATATTATGGGTATGCATTATATTGTGCTAATTATATGTGATGTTAGGTGTTGTTGGTTGTAGTTGGTGCAAACTTCGGGGACGAAGTTCTTTTTAAGGAGGGAAGACTGTAATACTCCGTATTTTAGTGGGAGTACTTGGTCGAGTACTTGGTTGGTACTCGGTCGAGTGTGTGTTACTCGGCCGAGTGCACTTGACCGAGTAAACCGGTTCAGCAAGTTTGACGATTTCTTTTATGTTACGACCAAGGGTTTTGTTTATAAGGCTTAAGTCATTTATAGTTCTTTTTAACATCTCTAAAATCATTTCTAAACCTAGAGAGAGGGAGAGGAAGAGGAATTGTCGAGCCTTTCATTTGATTGAAGATTTCTCACCGATTTCAACCTAACTCGATTTCCCTGTTTGTAATTCGATTTCATTCAATTGTTTATACTATTTTACAGTTTTCATCTTCGAAAAGTTTGAAAATAGAGTCCAGTTTATTTGAAGTCTAGTTTATGCATATGAAATTTCGTAGTCATATTCTTTATGGTTTGTCTTAGGTGATTTATTTATGAACATGTCGCTGAAAAGTCTGCGAATCTGATTTGGTTGTGGAAAATGATTTGAAACCCTAATTTATATATCGATTAAGTTTTGGGTCATTTTCATACATAATCTTTGTAGAGTCTAGATGACAATAGGATTTTGAATTACCGAAAAATGATGTGTTAAACTCGTTTTATGAATGAATACTTTTTATGCGACGGATTCTGTCAGCTTTTGAAAATCAGTCTGAAAACCCTTGATAAATTTGGAATTTGTGAAATATACGCAGATAATATTTTTAGCTATGATCATGGGGTTCCAATCCAATTGGCCTTGCATCGATTCGATTTTTATAGAATTAGTTATGCATTTTATACTGAGTCTGACATGTGCTGGAAATTAGGAAAAGTCGTGTTTGTTCTTCAAGTTGATATTCCTATTAAGTTATGATGAGTCTAGGTTATGTGCATGGTTAATTGATTGAGTAGGTGGTAATTATAAATAATTATGCTATGTAGGTGATTGATATGTGAAGGATCATAATTGATTGCTTGTGTGTGCTTGGATTGCGAAAAGGTAGGGTTTCCCTACTCTGTTGACTATTTAATTGATTTAAGATTGTGTGGTAATTGTTTGTACGATAGATATTGTGATTATCTGCTGTTGTTGGATTGGAGTTTGGTGGTGCAGTTGTGATGGTTGATGATGATGTTCGCGAGGTGCGTCCTCGGCTGAGTGGAGTCACTTGCGTGAGTGGCTTCACGCCCCAGTTTCGCTCTCTGTGGAACCCGCCACAAGAGGGGATGTGCACATTAATGAACAGGGTTATCGCTCGTTGATGAGCGGGGCTTTGGTGGGCAAGGCTGCGGTCCCCCACTAACGGTGAGGATTATCTGTTGCGATGGGTAATCTGGCAGGGCTACACACTTTAGTGTGTAGTCAGTTACGAGATGTGATTGGGAGTTGGAGGTGGATTGTGAACAGCTGTTTATCTTTGTCGTACTTTGTCTTATTTTGATTATGCAGTGAACTGAGCCCGTTTAATTGTTTTAAAAACAGTGGTGATCCATTCGGGGATGGTGAGCAGTTTGTGACAGGAAATGGTTGTCTTTAGCTTCGGGGACGAGATGGGATGTCATCAATTCGAGACTAGCTGTTGCGAGTTTAGCTTTTAGATTCAGTTGTATTGAGACTTTATTCTTTTCTTTTGAGTCGGATTTCGAGATAATGTAATACTCCCTCCTTTCAACTCCACACTACCATTATCTATTTTGTACACTATTCATAGTTAAGTATTTAATATCAATTTTCTCCCAATACATAAGTGAAAATATATTCATGCGGGATCTTGTTTTATTCGTCGTTACGAGTACATTAAAAATATCTATCTTTTATATTTTTGCAAATACGTAGCTAACGATATTTAGCGTGTAAAAGACGCGTTGCCAAACGTGAAAAAAGAAAGTGGTAGTGTGGAGTTGAATGGAGGGAGTAGTTATGTTTAAATACTTTAATAAATGTTATAGAATGGTTTCTTTTGATATACTAGTCTTGGGCAACCGAGATGGTAACAGCCTCTCATGCTAGGGTGGTCCTTTGTAAGGCACCTTGGTATATGGGGGTGTTACAGGAATAAGCAAGCAAGGCTGAGCTGGAGACACTGCTTCCTAAACCGTGTGGAATAGCTTAGTTTCCTAGGTTGAGTCTAATATTAGTTTCCTAAATCGAGTCGGATGGTTAATTGTTTTTCTAATAATAATAAGTTTAGGAAAACTAGTTTCCTAACTCTAGCTAGAATAGTTGTTGTTATTTGCTAGTTAGTTTAGGAAGGGTTGTTAGCTTCCTATTCAAGCATGATTAGGATATAGAATTAGTATAAATAAGGCTTTTTTGTAAACCTTATTTTTCAGTTTTTAAGAGAGTGATAAAAATATTTCCCGGTGTGAGAACAATTTAGTTCAAGGCTTGCGAGTTTTGGCTTACTCGTCTTCCTTGCGAGGATGACCCGAGAGTATAATCAAGTTCGTACCTTGCAAGGTGGAGAGCGAGATTCATTTTATTATCCTATTACTATCCCGTTCTATTGTTCCAATTTCACAAATCCATCCCGTCTTTCAGTCCTATTTCACGAAGTTCATCCAATAAATACAACAAATTCCGATGCCAAAGTTATTTATCTTAAGTCGTTCGTTCAAACCTACAAATTATATATAACATTTCTTGTGACCTTATTTGTTTAATACTCTAATTTGATGTTCTCAAATACGATACAAGAGCATTTTTGCGTTTTGACGAATCAGAGCCTATAATTAGGGCTATGATTGTCTAAACGAATAGTTTGTTGAAAAATGATACGCCACATTTTATAATGTTTTCAGACGTCTTCACCAGCTGCTTTTTATTTCACTATGCCATTCCTGTAACAAAACCTCAGCCTAAAATTGTTAATTCTCGAAGCAATTTCTATAATGAGTCATTCGTAGACAACCTCTTTGTATTATTAACATTCGTAAAGCTGTGTACAAATAACTCTCCTGGCCCCCCATTAAAGAGAATTGCATTGAGTGGAAAATTGTATTATTAACTTACATGGGCAAGCGATGTTCAATGTTAGGTGTTCACTTTGTAACCATATAAGAAATTTTGTATGCCATCTTTGCTCTTCACGCATATGCTTGAACGTCATTCTGTTTGGTTTGAGCTTATGATAGACACAGAACATGGTGTAATTTGGAATGTAGATTTCATAGAGCTGTAAAGAATGAAGGACCAACATGACTAATACCCTCACCTATCAACCAAATTTTCCAAATCTAGGTTGCCTTGTTGGTTTGCATGATTTGCGGTTTAGTAGTATTCGATTACTCGTCTGATTCTTGATAATCCCGTTGGATATTGAACTTAAATTATCTACCTTGATACTTCAATTATACTTATGCCTTGTTTGTTATTCAACATCCGATTCCTCGAGGGGTTACTTGGCTCATTATCAAATTAGGTATGTTTCTCACCCCTTCCTGGAAAAATCAAATGAAATTATTCTCTGAAAATACTTATCCATTTTGTTTGTGCAGGAGTCAAGCTTCCCTGAAGTTCTAATGAATAACAGTTGGGTATCTCCAAGTAGTACATCTAAAACAACACGAGGTGGTGGAAGCGTTTTACTAGTGGAGACGAACTGCACTCCTAACGCTGACCCCAGCACTGAAAACAACGAAATTTAAGCCTTGGGATCTGGGAATGCATATTCTGCGTTTTGTTGAACCTCCCAAGACATGTAATGGAGTCTTTTGACTTGACACGACTTTCCGAGGAGATATTGTCTGATGTTATCCAACCTGACAATGTCGTGCAGGAAAGGCCTACTTCAGAAGCTTTAGATACCTCTCAGTGTAAGATGATATCTGAAAGCTCAAATAGTTCATGAGTTTCTGACTCCTGATAAAGTATCTATTTCTTCTATTACCCCATCCTGGATACCTTGCTCTTTGCCATTTGATTCTGGCAGCTGTAGCCTGTAACCATATGTAGTTTCTCATATTACAAGTCGTAAAATCACCCAGTTCTGATTACCTGTGCATTTAAAAAAAAATCAAAATTTCTAAAATGCGTCATAAATTCTGTGAATAAATCATATCTGATGCAGTTATTGCCTCGTCACTCGTCAGTGTCTATTTGTATCCACAAGAGAACAATCACATTTCTTTGATTTACATTTGAAAGTATTTTTTGGTCTTTATGATACACACTTATCTGCAGGTTCTTGTATGCTACAACACTTCGTTTGTTGTGTAAAGCTTGGGAGATGAACGATAAGGTCTTTGGGACTTTGCAAGTAAGTATCTTGTGTCTGTACACTCATTTAGGCTGTTTTTGTTTTATATGTAAATGTAGTAATCATTGGTGGTGTAGGGGATTTTCGTAGGGATATGTATGACCGCACACACAATAATAAAGACAAGATTAACAGGGACACAAATATAACGAGGTTCACCAAATTGGCTACATCCTCACTATTTTGGTAAAAATTTACCGAGTTATTAATTTAGTTGGTGAGTTATAATGATCGATCTAAGACCAACGCCAAAGTGAATGCAACGATATAAACGAACAAAAGAACAATGAAATAAAATATTGACACGCAGAGTTTGGTGACGCGAAAAACCCAATGTGGGAACAACCGCGGGGGCGTCGGAATCCCACCAATTTGGCATTATAATCGAGACGGAATTCGTGAAAGTAAAGAGATACAAGGGCAGTTTTCTAAAGTATTGTTAATTGATTGATTGGGAGAGTTGTTGTAGGAGCTTTGGTGTGGAATGAGATGGTCTTTTGTCTGCCTCTCCTTGACTTTATATAGCTACTGCGTTGCTAGGATTGGAGTCCACAACGCCCCCTGCTTCTGCTCCTGGATTCCTACGTCTGTTTCACCAAAGTAGGGGGTAGTTGCTTGACTTACTCAATGCCTCTCGTAAAGAAACAAGCACACTTGTGTTTGTTCTTATCTCTTAATCTAATGGCCCTTGTGTTGCAACGTCAGCGATCCTTCCCCTTATGTATCCTCCAATGGTTGCTTTCCACGTCAGTGATCCTTCCCTTTTTGTATCCTCCAATGGTTGCTTGCCACGTCACTATGGATAAATAATTGTACTCCCTCCTAATATTCCCTTTCTCTAATAAATGTGAGGAGTATTATAATGAAAGAGGAACATTAGGCTGAATAGGAGGGAGTAATTTTTATCCCCAACAATTGCCACTAAATTTCTGTCTAAAATTATTTTGGGCGGGAATTTCTGCTTCGGGACGCCTAAAACTGACGAGATTTGACAGTTATATTGTCTCGTGTTTCCCTTCAATTTAATTTGCTTTTACCGCCCCCTTAAATTCTTTAACTCCCCATTTATTATGTCCCTCCAACTTCCAAACTTTCCCATTTAACCCACTCCGGCGCTTTGTCAGGTACGTCGTCTCCTCCATTTTATCTTTTTTTTCTTTCTTCTCCTTCCATTTGTTCCATCATGTATCGAAAAGATGCATCCCCACAGTCTACCTCAGATCCTCCGGTGCCGGCGAATAGTTTCTCCTCCGTCCGTGTTCTCTCCGTCAAACACTCATGTGATTCCACTTTTACGCCGGCCGATCCTGCCCTTATTAGGGAAATGTTCGGGTTTTTCAACCACGTGGTGTTCCATATTCCTATTCCTGGTCAAAAGGCCGATTTCGTGAGACCGGGGTGGATATGTTTGTATGAGTATGCCTTCCCTCTTGGTTTGAGGTTTCTGTTTCCGTCTTTAATTTAAGAGTTTCTGACCTTTAACCATTTGTCAAGTAGCTCCTTACACTTGGCGAATTTCGCTTGTGATTTGCGCTCTGAATAGCCGTTTTGGTTATGACATTGGTCTTCGTGATTTAGATCACTTGTTCTCTGTTAGATCGCTTAGCCGAGGTCAAGTGACCATCCGAGACCGCAATGGTGAAGAAAACTGTATTTTCTTTCCGGTGAAACCCGATGATAGTGTAACACCCCCACATACCAAGGTGTCTTACCAAGGACCACCGTAGCATGTGAAGCTGCTACCATCTCGGTTGCCCGAGGTTAGTATATCAAAAGTAACCATTCAGAAACATTTATTAAAGTATAACGTTTAGCGATTACAACGTCTCAAAGAAAACTAAAACAAAAGTGTATAAATCTCAAAACATCAAAACCCAAATATATCTAAACTCGTAACAGCGGAAGCAAGACTCAAGGTGATGACATCCCATCTTCATCCCTGCAGCTAAAGATAACCATCACCTGTCACAATCTGCTCACCATCCCCAAATGGATCACCATAGTTTTACAAAAAAATAACGGGGTCAGTTCACTGAATAATCAAGATAACCAATGTACAAGAAACAACCACGAAAACAACTGTACAACCATCCTCCGATTCCACTCATGCCTCATATCTGACTACACACTCAAGTGTGTAGTCATGCCAGATTACTACCGCAACAGATAATCCACAATGCCAGTGGGGGACCGCAGCCTTGCCCACCTAAGCCTCGCTCATCGCAACGAGCAACAACCCATGTCCATTAATGTACACATCCTCCTTTGTGACGGGAACCACAAGGGGCAAATCAAGGGCGTGAAGCCATTCCCAAAAATGACTCCACTTAGTCGAGGACGCACCTCACAAACATCGACAAACAACAACAATTCCAACAACCAAGAAAATAATGCCAACAACGATACTAATCATGCCAATACCACAATAAACAATCTTAAATCAATTAAACAGACAACTGAGTAGGGAAACCCTACCTTATCACTGATCCGAATCACAAGCACAGAGCGGAAGCTAGAATTGTTCCTCTACGAATCCTTCACCTAATAACAATCACAACAATACTAATCACAAACATGTCAATCCACCTTTCCCCCAAATATAATCATTAGGGCAAAACTCTAAGAGAAAATTCTAAACAAAAGATACAATACTAGTGACTTACCGACGAAACTGATGTAAAAGAGATGAACGAAAGACTCACGAACGATCAACTTCCTTGAGAGTGATTAACGTTGATTAGAGGAGTGAAGAACGTAGTTGAGGTTTTGGTAAAATGAATTAGAAACCGTTAACGTGGTTTGTATTATCTTTAATCACCCTTAATCAAACTGTGAAAATCAATCCCGTCAGACCGGATACTCGGTTGAGTACCATGAGTACTCGGCCGAGTACCCCTTACTCGGCCGAGTATTACACTACTCGGCCGAGTAGTCCTGGACAGTAGCCTGACCATAAAACACATGACACATTACTCGGCCGAGTTAGCCTTATTCGGCCGAGTAATAGGACTCAGAAAACCGTGGTATTACAGTCTTCCCTCCTTAAAAACGAACTTCGTCCCCAAATTTCACATCCATACGTACATGGCAAGCACACATACCACTCCACCAAATATCACCGCACAACTCTCATCCTTCATCCTCGGCACTCACGCACCCAACAATGCCTAACGCCTACCTAAAAACGCAACTCACAACATAGAATCAATCATAGAGTAGCCCACCTAACTTCATAACTCTATCGAATACCAACAACACAAGTGCCGCCAACTTTGTCTTACTTCCATACCGCTCACTAGCAATTCAAATATCACCACCATCTACCAAGCGAGTTGTTACATTCTACCACCGGTAAAATGAACTTCGTCCTCAAAGATTACTCACACTCATAAACGTCACCACCCAAAATTGTCAACACTACCGAAACCATACTTACCTACAACCTTACTCCATAACCATACACATAAAATACATACTACAACAAGAATAGCCCACCTAACTTCATAACTCTATCGAATACCAACAACACAAGTGCCGACAACTTTGTCTTACTTCCATACCAACCACTAGCAATTCAAATAACACCACCATCTACCAAGCGAGTTGTTACATTCTACCACCGTTAAAATGAACTTCATCCTCGAAGATTAGTTACACTCATAAACGTCACCACCTAAAATTGTCAACACTACCGAAACCATACTTACCTACAACCTTACTTCATAACCATACACATAAAATACATACTACAACAAGCATAACCTTTACCTTTCATGACATCAACCACAAGTCCATCCTTATTCCATATCAAGACTCAACACTGCCAAATATACCACTGTACGCATAACCATCAAACTCTCTTTGTCGCATCCTACTACTCTTAAGATAAATCTTACGTCCTCGTAACCCAACTAGTACTGATCCTTAGCTATTCCTTCCCATTATCACAATCTATGTCATTGATAACCGACTATAACCTTAACACCGCTAAACATTCCCAGTTCCCAGGGCTCTCTCTCTGTCGCTCCCTAATTCTATACTCCTAATTATTCCGCACAATGACACGGCTATCGTGTACCCTGTCAAAGATAAAACCAAACGGTTCCAACTAAAATGTAGTAGAGGCAGTCGAGTATCGAATCCACAGGGAGGTAATGTAATTATCAGCTATCTAGTTCTGGTCCTAAAGTAACAATTGGGGGGTTTTGTTTGAATTGGTTGCTAAACTACGAGGTTTGAAGGAAGAGAAATAAAGTAGAGAGCAGTAAAAGCAAGGAAATAAGATTAAACTATCAAGAGAGAAGGGACATGTCGAGAATTCGGTTCACTACGACAGTCTAGTGACTCAGCTGAAAATGATTCAGACGAACTAATGTGAAACGGATGTTGAAAGGTCCTTTCGGTCCACTTCCTATCCTAAATTACCACTAACTTAACTTTCATCCTCATTAGGGTAGTCTACTGTTTATAGCAGGCCTATTTAGTCCAATCTTTCGATCTAGGATTAATTTTAGCCAGATTAAAGGGTGACATAGAAGCGTGCACTCAACTAAGTCGAATAAATACAATTAAATTGCTATGGTGACAGGGTCTCACAATTAAATCATCTAATTCATTTACTACATCGTCACATTTCTACCGCAGATCCCCTAATCCCAATATGAAAGGGGTTTAGCTACTCATATTTCTAATTAAACTAACAACAATTAAATTCCCAGCAGTAAACATTATGAAATAAACAATAAATTGCATAAAAGAAAATTAGGGCAGATGGATAATCGAAGTAAACAAGCAATTAAAAGCAAACAAATGATTAATTATTATTAAGAAGGAGAAAGGAATTACAATCCAAGCGAATCCGGCGTAAAGAACACAAAATCCGAGTAAAAATAATCCCAAAGCGAGGTTACAGTGAAGGAGAATAATGTACGTAGCCAAGTTTAACAGTAGAGAGTTTGATAAAATAAAAGATAGCTCTAATTAACCTAGTAAAGCGTGCTTAAATAGCAAAAAAAATAAGTTTAGCGAAATAAACATTCACACGGGCTAATTAAAGCCCATATCCATCAAAACCACTCGATCGAGTGGATTAAAACCACTAGATCGACCAAATCCTCAGCCAAAACTACTCGATCGACCAGAAAGTTACTCGAGCGAGTACTTGGTCTTTCTGCAAGTCAAGGATCGAGTAGAAAAGTGCTCGATCGACCATCTTGGGTTGTAGAAACCACTCGATCGAGTGGGAAAACTGCTCGATCGAGTGCTTCATCTTCATTTCAGCTCAAGTCCGCCACCGAATGCCTCGTAATGCGTGCAACGACGCATTCAAATGCAGTATCTCACTCTGGGACAATCCCGTCTCCTCTAAATGCATGCAAAAAAAGACGAAAATAGGTATGATTCCACTACTTTCGCGATCATTCCTACAAAAAGGACAAAATGCGCCAAAGTAGCCAATTCGGGGCAAAATACCATAAAAATAGTATAAATATGCATAGAAATACGTGCTGAAATAGGCTAAAAAGACTATACATTAGGCACGTATCACACAACACCTAACATATACCACAAAATCCTCAACATAACCACTACCACAACTCTCCCACATTACCGTACAACCACCTTCTTTTCTATTCACGTACCTATCCCTACCACGTAACTCACGACCCAAAATTGTTACACAACCAGTTGATCCTCAAATTCCCTTTTTACTGTCATCAAACACGTCCATAACTTGAGATGATACTAATTCCAAAACACTTCATACTTACTGTTCCGATAAAAGACTATAAACCAACTACAACTTCCGGCTCAGTACCTATATGTTCCGCTAATTACTTGCCACAACAATGTTTCTTCAACAAGGTATCACTGTAACTATGACAACATCGACCACATGTGCAACTCTCTTCCATATTATACTCTAGTCTAACCCTCAAGCTAAAATCACTAGAAACGCACTAAACAGAACAACAATCTATATGCCCATACTAGACTGACATAATCTTTCAAAAGTTCATCTCACAAGTACCCCACCTACCCAACTTATACTATCTCATAAATACTGACTCAGTACAACTTCCTTGATAAAAGAAAATTTCCTTAATACCGCTTTATTAGATCACCAAAACACGACATATTAAACGGAATAATTAGATAACAACTTTATGAACATCACCCCATACTACTACTCATGAGGTCAGAACCTCACACGATCACTCACACACATCATAGACCCATAATCAAATCTAACTAGCCAATCCTGATCACGTAAGTTGCCACTTGATTAAATACATCTTTCACACGAGGTCAATGTAACGCCCCATATTTTTGGCTAAATTTAAATTTACTTTTATATACAAAACTGGCCAAAATACGGGATATTATAGTCAATATACAAATTTTTTATTACAAAATGAATTCTCTTTATACAAAATGAAATATAAAATAAATCAAACTTTTAGAAAGTTTTAAATAAAATCTTGTCTTGAAATAAAATTCTTTTTGAACAGCAGCGGAAGACCTGAAAGCAAAACCAGAAGACAGAAAGGAACTACCCCCATGACGAGTAGCCCAGAAGGGAGAAAACACGTAAGCCAGAAAGCTGAGTTATAGATAATACCACAATATAAGCAGAATATTTTTTTGGTCATGGCGTGGAAACATGCACACATAGGAGTAGTCCTGGTAAGATTATGACAGGTGATGCATTTGGTGAGCTTGGGGCGGTCATGGGAGAGTCACCACGCTGGATTAGTTATCACCGTCATGAGTCTTAGCTGTTGTTTTGTAGTAGCTAGCATTTGGATATTTCTTTTGTTGGATTTTGAGACAATATAACTTTTATAATTCTCGTACTTAGTAAACGTGTTTGGGACTGTTGCTATTGATATTTACTAACCTCTGGCAACCGAGATGGTAACAGCCTTTCATGCTGGGATAGTCCTGGTAAGGTACCTTGGTATGAGGGGGTGTTACAAAGTGGTATCAGAGACGACGATTCAGGCACCTAAAACTAATGAACCCAAAGAACTTAGGGAGTCTAAATAAAATGAACCCGGGGAGAGTTGTTTGGAGGTACCGCAAGGACTTGGGAGACGTCCCAAAGTCGCACTAAGGCCCTTACGATCTCAAACCGGTCACCAGGGGGAAAATTGTTGTGTGTCAAGTCAATGTATGTGTGTGGTACTTGTAACTTAAATTTTGTGAAATGGTTGGATGACATGGTGAAAGTGATGAAACATGGTAGTATATGAAAGGTGGATTATGAATTCGTATGTGATAGATCTTGAGCATGAAGTATGTTGAGAATGTTACCTGTTTAATATGATCTTGAGCATGAAGTATGGTAGTGGTACATGTGTATATGAACGTGGTGATGTTAATGTTTGGTTTATTGGTAGTAGCATTTGATTAAGGTCATGCATCTGTATACATGTTTGTCGTGGTTAATTTTCATGTGATTATGATAAAGGTTCATCTATGTACTGGTTTCTTGAAGTATTGGGTCGTTATTGTTTGTTTTATTCATGTTTAAGTTGTTTTGTTATGAAAAATTGATTTGAATGAAAACCGATTTTGGAAGGGTTATCTTAAGATTGTCATAAGTCGAGTTGTAGAAATTATATTGCTGTAATTCCAATTGGAGGTGATATATTGTCCTCTTACGATTCTAATGATATGTCACATGCCCGAAATGACCAAGTAACGAGTGAGATATGACTGTTTTACGAAAACTGGACGATGCTGAGAACTGTGTTGGTACTCGACCGACTAAGGGCTACTCGGCCTAGTATTCCCAATACTCAACCGAGTAATCCTTCTGAGACAATTGGGTTAGCTTCTGGAGTCGAAAACTCGGCCGAGTAATATAGTTACTCGACCGAGTACCCTGTACTCGACCTAGTATGTTATATACTCGGCCGAGTACTTCTTTGGGCGGTCCTTTTGAGTCAGTGGTTATGTTCTTACATTTGTTTTGAGTGATAGGGTATGTACACATGTATGTTTTGGGTCTTAAAGCGTTCTTTTATATATGTGACGATCTTGATATGTAAGTTACCAAATGCTATGATAGGGAGAATG
Source organism: Silene latifolia (assembly GCF_048544455.1). Taxonomy (NCBI): domain Eukaryota; kingdom Viridiplantae; phylum Streptophyta; class Magnoliopsida; order Caryophyllales; family Caryophyllaceae; genus Silene; species Silene latifolia. The sequence goes on from NC_133538.1 coordinate 342,704,015, forward strand.
CCGGCTTATGAGGGATATGTGTTGGATAGGAAGGACATGAGTTATATGTGGTTGTGAGGGATAGTGGAAAAAGGAAAGGGAAGAATGAAGAGCTAATCGAGGTAAAGAGCATGTTTGGTGAGATATGGTGAGTGATATAGTTGTGTGTTGAGTAATATAAAAGAAAGTGTTTATGGGCACGAGTGATATAGTGTAAAGTAAATGTGAGAATGCAAAGGTTGAGAAGAGGGATGTGGATAGTGTTAAATTGGGATGTGTACGGGTTTTGGAGGGAGACGGCTAGGATTGTGTTGGTTAAGGATATATGTCATGAAAGGTCATTATAGAGAGATGGAAACGAATGGTTTATAGTGAGATCGAGTTATGCCGCGATGGGTAGATAGTGGTCGAGTTTGGGAATTTGGAATATCAAGAGGTGAGCCTAGTGTGTAATTCTTTGGGCAATTAACAATATGAGGTGAATTTTTGGTTGTCTAGAGATACGAAAGGGAGATACGACTAATTTAAAAGTAACCATTAGTGTGTGGACTTGATGGTGACAAGTGTGAGTGAGTAGTATGATGAGAGAGGATCGGTGATAAGGAAGAATGAGAAGATATTTACACGAATTAATGGAATTTGAGTTGTGAAGAAACAAGAAGGTAATCGGATAACAAAGAGTTAGGTAGAAGAAGGAAGGAGATGAATTATTAGTTGGAATTATTGGATGGAAGTAAGTTGGGAGAACGTTGATCAAGGTTATGGGACATGAAAATAAGGAATCATGGAAAGGCACGATAACATCATGAGAGGCGGTGAGCTAATAGTTATATAGGAGTTTAGGACGACATGTTAGCCGTGAGTTTCGAGGTATTAAGGGAGTAAGAAGCTAAGATGGAAGAGTGTTTGCTCGATACGAGATTTTGGTGGAGAGTGAGGTGACGATACAATAAAGGATAGAATTGGAAATAATGATGAGGTAAATTTTGTTAATGGATTTGATGTTCATTATTTGGGATGACAACCAAAAGAGGAAATGGATTGTTATATAAAGAAGTGATTATGAGAGAGCGGTCACATGAAGGATGGTAGTGTTGTAGTATTGTCACTAGTGGTTGAGGATGATGTTACATTAAAGAAATTAGTTTTTCTAATGAGGTTGATTTTGTGGAGACTGATTTGTATGTATGGGTGTGAGGGAGTATAAGATGTGGATATATGAGGTGTTCGCTCGTAGTCGGGTACTGATGACATGTTACGTTCGCCGGGTGGTGATAATTGTGTGTATGGGAGGATATGTTGTGAAGGGCACCTGAGTTAAATTCGGATGTGAGATACTCTTTATCAAGTGGTAACTTACGTAATCATAATTGGCTATTTAGATTTGTTTACGGGTCCATGATATGTGTAAATGTTTGTGTGAGGTTCTGACCTCACGAGTAATGGTATGGTGTGAAAGTTGTAAGTCGTTATATGTTATTCTGCGTAATTTGTTGCGTTTTGATCTAGTAGAACGGTCTTAATAAAGTCTTCTGGTCCAGGAAGTTGTACGGAGTCAGTGTTATGAGATTGTAAAGGTTGTGATGACTATCGATGTGGTTGTTGTGCACTGGGCACGGTAATTCGTGTTGTGATACGAGTATTTTCATGTTGTCACAGATTGTTGTTTGTTTACTGTTGTTTGCTGTCAGTGTCGGTGTTGGCATATCGAGTGTTGTTTTGTTTGTTAATGTTTCTTATCAGTTTCGGCTTCGGTTTGAGAATAGAGTATGATATGAAAGAGAGTTGGGTATGGTGCTGTTGTTGTCATGGTATAGTAATATTCTGTTATTGAGACACAGTTGTGAGAGGCTGTTAGAGTACTTTTAATCTTGTTTTAGATAAGACGATGGTGGACATAGTTGTGGCAAGAGAATTGTGGAACATGTGTGGTATGAACTGGAAACTACAGGTGGTTTAGCACCTTTTTGTGGGACAATGAGTACGAAGTTTTGGGACTTAGTATCATGTCAAGTTAAGGGTGAGTTTTGTGGTAATAAAAGAGATGAACCTGAGAAGTTAATGTGAGTATGTGTAATATTTTTTGGATTGTAAGCTAAGATCGTGGAGATGAGTGTATAAGTATATAAAAGTATGTTGTTTTTGCGGTAATGTGGAAGAGATGGAGTGGTGGTTATACTGAGGATTTTATGATATGTGTTATGTGAGTATAGAATAATTGGAGGCACGAGAACTGTTAGAGAAAGAGAGCCCTGGATATATGAATGGTTGTAGATATTCAGGATATAGTGGGTTATCATTGATAGGCGATGGTAAGGTTTATGGAAGGTATAGCAAAGGACCTAGTATTAGTGAGTTACGAGGACGTAACATTTATCTTAAGAGGAGTAGGAGGAGGCAAGAGAGTTGATGGTCATACATTTGCAATTGGAAGTTTGAGTATTGGTGTCGAAAAAGGATGGATTGTGTGATGGTCGATTTTATTACAGGTGATGACAGTGCTTGTAGTAGTACGGTGTTTAGTAGTGTGGGTAAAATTCGATAGTGTTAACGGATTTGGGTGATGATGTTTATGTGTGTGAGTAAACTTCGTGGACGAAGTTCACTTTAAAGGAGGTAGAATGTAACCTTCCGTTTTGGTGGTTGATCTTGGCTGGTGGATTGTCTTGGTAATGAGTTTTCTTGTGAACGTTATGGAAGTAAGACAGAGTTGGCAACACTTATGTTGTGGGTATACTATAGTACTATGGAGTTAGTATTGAGAGATTATGTTGTAGTTGAGACGATACCGTGAGCCATGTTGTGGAAGGGAGCGTGGTTGGTAGAGTAAATGTTAGGTGTCTATGTTTTATAGGTTGGGTTGGAACTTCGGGGACGAAGTTCTTTTTATGGAAGGAAGACTGTAATACTACGGATTTTATAGGCTGGTACTCGACCGACTATGGCCTACTCAGTCGAGTAGAGTGTGTCGTGTAGCCTGTTTGGCTTCTACCCAGGAACACTCGGCCGAGTATGCTGAATATTCGACCGAGTAGAGGGTAATCGGCTGAGTATACTCTATACTCGACCGAGTAACCGGTCTAACGGGTATTATTTCAGCTGTTTGATTTGGAGATGATTAGGGTTATATTAAAACGTAAATCAGTTTCTAATTACACTGTTCCAAAACATAATCACTCAACGACGCTCTAATCCTCTCCAATTCTCTCCCTAATGTGTGTGTGATCATTAGCAAGTGTATTCATCCCCTTAATTCTTCGTCGGTAAGTTCTTATTCTCATATTAAATGGGTTATATTTCTAGGGTTTGTGTTTGATTATGAGTTGGGGGAAATGGGGTTTTGCAATTAGGGATTGTGTTATGTGATTTTTTTAGGCGGAGACTTCGTAGAGGAGCCGTTCTAGTTTGCTTGCTCGCATTCCTTGCTGATTGTTCTAAGGTAGGGTTTCCCTACTCAGTTGAGCTTAATTGATTAGAGATGCTTTATTGTCATGTGTATGATTGTGGTTCGCTGATCATCGCTGGAGTGTGGTGTGGTGGTGTTGTGATGGTTGTGAGGGTGTTGTGATGTTTGTGGTAGAGTCACTTGCGGGAGTGGCTTCACGCCCTAGTTCGCCCTCCTTTGGAACCCGTCACGGGAGGGGATGTGCACATTAAGGGACAGGGTTATCGCTCGTTGATGAGCGGGATTTTGGTGGGGATTGGCTGCGGTCCCCCCACTGGCGGCGTGGGCTACCTGTTGCAATGGGTAGTCTGGCAGGGCTACACACCTCGGTGTGTAGTCGTTTACTGTGTGAGATAGGGAGACCGGGGACGGAGGATGATCAGTTGGTTACTTTATGCACTTATCTTATTTTAATTATGCAGAACTGACCCCGTTATTGTTTTGTAAAATATGTGGTGATCCATTCGGGGATGGTGAGCAGATTGTGACAGGTGATGCATTTGGTGAGCTTGGGGCGGTCATGGGAGACTCACCACGCCGGATTAGTTATCACCGTCATGAGTCATAGCTGTTGTTTTGTAGTAGCTAGCATTTGGATATTTCTTTTGTTGGATTTTGAGACAATATAACTTTTATAATTCTCGTACTTAATAAACGTGTTTGGGACTGTTGCTATTGATATTTAATAACCTCGGACAACCGAGATGGTAACAGCCTTTCATGCTGGGATAGTCCTGGTAAGGTACCTTGGTATGAGGGGGTGTTACAGCTTGTGTGATGACGTGAGCAGTTGAATGATAGTTAATTGTTGGTAATATATTGGTGTTGAAGCGTGAACATTTTTTTAAAAAATTTTTATGATCCACATGAGTTGACATGGAACATGTTATTAATCACGATACAAATGATGATTGTCCTAGTATGTACTGTGCTTGTAAACAAGTGCGTAGTAATGATTCGAATATGTGTGCGTACCGAGTTTGAGCATGATGTGGAATTACGGGTTATACATGTATAATTTATTCATGTGCATATTTTAATTTATTTGTCAAGTAGTACTAATGTGGATACAAATTTGTGCGTAATAGCGAGAATTAGCAACTTATACTATGTATGTACAGCTTAATGATAGTAATGAGTATGAGTAACGATAAGATGGCTTTTGTTGTTTACATCTCTTGTGCATTTTTTATAATTGCGATGAAATTGGTAACTCTATCGGGAAGCATGATTAGTAACATAATAAGTCAAGCATGTTCGGTTATTTGAACTAGTAATACCATTGATATGTAATTAAAGGTTGTGTTATTGCATATGTTTACTGTTCGAGTATATGTGCATAAACATTGATTTTAATTTATATTGCGATAACATACATAGTAAGTTGTTAGTATATGTATAGCACTCGTACATGTGGTCGACAACGATTGGCGAATTATGACGGTCTCCAGGGACTTGACACTATGTATGACACTATGTAAGTTGTTAGTATATGTATAGCACTCGTACATGTGGTCGACAACGATTGGCGAATTATGACGGTCTCCAGGGACTTGATACTATGTATGGCATGAGATTTTGCGATGAGGCTATTAGTTTATAATACGTCACGTGGTGTTGGTTATCTAGTATCCAGTTATGAGTGGACGTTGTTTATAGTGGTTGGTCTCGTCCTTTTGGTATTAGTTGGCTAAGTGAGCTTTGGGTCTGCACTAGGGCTTTATGAGTTGTTACTGAAATGTTACATGATTTGATGATTTACAATCTCTTAGGAACGAGTTCAATATGACAGATGAGCACAAATATTGACCTTATGCGGTGGATTGGGGTTTGTTATATCGTTAAAGAGGCTGGTGGTGCATCGCGTGGCTTGTGTGGTTTTATATGAGTTAGGTTACGGGGACATAGCCTTCTTCTTAAGGGGGATGAAATGTAACAACCCGAGTTTACTCAAGTTTATATGAGTTAGCATAGATTTTACTAGTTATGCATATGAGTTATATTATGGGTATGCGTTATATTGTGCTAATTATATGTGATGTTAGATGTTGTTGGTTGTAGTTGGTGCGAACTTCGGGAACGAAGTTCTTTTTAAGGAGGGAAGACTGTAATACTCCGTATTTTAGTGGGAGTACTTGGTAGAGTACTTGGTTGGTACTCGCTCGAGTGTGTGTTACTCGGCCGAGTGCACTTGACCGAGTAAATCGGTTCAGCAAGTTTGACGATTTCTTTTATGTTTTGACCAAGGGTTTTGTTTATAAGGCTTAAGTCATTTCTAGTTCTTTTTAACATCTCTAAAATCATTTCTAAACCTAGAGAGAGGGAGAGGAAGAGGAATTGTCGAGCCTTTCATTTGATTGAAGATTTCTCACCGATTTCAACCTAACTCGATTTCCCTGTTTGTAATTCGATTTCATTCAATTGTTTATACTATTTTAAAGTTTTTGTCTTTGAAAAGTTTGAAAATAGAGTTTTATTTATTTGAAGTCTAGTTTATGCATATCAAATTTCGTAGTCATATTCTTTATGGTTTGTCCTAGGTGATTTATTTATGAACATGTCGCTGAAAAGTCTGCGAATCTGATTTGGTTGGGAAAATGATTTGAAACCCTAACTTATATATCGATTAAGTTTTGGGGCTTTTTCATATATAATCTTTGTAGAGTCTAGATGACAATAGGATTTGGAAGTATCGAAAAATGATGTGTTAAACTCGTTTTATGAATGAATACGTTTTATGCGACGAATTCTGTCAGCTTTTGAAAATCAGTCTGAAAACCCTTGATTAATTTGGAATTTAAGAAATATACGCTAGATAATATTTTTAGCTAAGATCATGGGGTTCCAATCCAATTGGCCTTGCATCGATTCGATTTTTATAGAATTAGTTATGCATTTTATACTGAGTCTGTCATGTGCTAAAATTAGGAAAAGTCGTGTAATTATGCTATGTAGGTGAGTAATATGTGAAGGATCATAATTGATTGCTTGTGTGTGCTTGAATTGCGAAAAGGTAGGGTTTCCCTACTCTGTTGACTGTTTAATTGATTTAAGATTGTGTGGTAATTGTTTGTACGATAGATATTGTGATTATCTGCTGTTATTGGATTAGAGTTTGGTGGTGGAGTTGTGATGGTTGATGATGATGTTCGCGAGGTGCGTCCTCGGCTGAGTGCAGTCACCTGCGGAAGTGGCTTCACGCCCTAGTTTCGCCCTCTGTGGAACCCGCCACAGGAGGGGATGTGCACATTAATGAACAGGGTTATCGCTCGTTGATGAGCGGGGCTTAGGTGGGCAAGGCTGCGGTCCCCCACTAACATTGAGGATTATCTGTTGCAATGGGTAATCGGGCAGGGCTACACACTTTAGTGTGTAGTCAGTTACGAGATGTGATTGGGAGTTGGAGGTGGATTGTGAACAACTGTTTATCTTTGTCGTACTTTATCTTATTTTGATTATGCAGTGAACTGACCCCGTTTAATTGTTTTAAAAACAGTGGTGATCCATTCGGGGATGGTGAGCAGTTTTTAACAGGTGATGGTTGTCTTTAGCTTCGGGGACGAGATGGGATGTCATCAATTCGAGTTTAGCTTCCGTTGTTACGAGTTTAGCTTTTTGATTCAGTTGTATTAAGACTTTATACTTTTCTTTTGAGTCGGATTTCGAGACAATGTAATACTCCCTCCATTCAACTCCACACTACCATTATCTATTTTGTACACTATTCATAGTTAAGCATTTAATATCAATTTTCTCCCAATACATAAGTGAAAATATATTCATTCAGGATCTTGTTTTATTCGCCATTACGAGTACATTAAAAATATCTATCTTTTATATTTTTTGCAAATACGTAGCTAACGATATTTAGCGTGTCAAAGACGCGTTGGCAAACGTGAAAAAAGAAAGTGGTAGTGTGGAGTTGAATGGAGGGAGTAGTTATCTTTAAATACTTTAATAAATGTTTTGGAATGGTTTCTATTGATATACTAGCCTCGGGCAACCGAGATGGTAATAGTCTCTCATGCTAAGGTGGTCCTTTGTAAGGCACCTTGGTATGTGGGGGTGTTATAGGAATAAGCAAGCAAGGCCGAGCTGGAGACACTGCTTCCTAAACCGTGTAGAATAGATTAGTTTCCTGGGTCGAGTCTAATATTAGTTTCCTAAATCGAGTCGGATGGTTAATTGTTTTTCTAATAATAATAAGTTTAGGAAAACTAGTTTCCTAACTCTAGCTAGAATAGTTATTGTTATTTGCTAGTTAGTTTAGGAAGGGTTGTTAGCTTGCTATTCAAGCATGATTAGCATATATAATTAGTATAAATAAGGCTTTTTTGTAAACCTTAATTTTCAGTTTTTAAGAGAGTAATAAAAATCGTTCCCGGTGTGAGAACAATTGAGTTTAAGGCTTGCGAGTTTTGGCTTACCCGTCTTCCTTTCGAGGATGACCCGAGAGTATAATCAAGTTCGTAACTTGTGAGGTGGAGAGCGAGATTCATTTTATTATCTTTTTACTATCCCGTTCTATTGTTCCAATTTCACAAATCCATCCCGTCTTTCAGTCCTATTTCACGAAGTTCATCCAATAAATACAACAAATTATGCTGCCAAAGTTATTTATCTTAAGTCGTTCGTTCAAACCTACAAATTATATATAACATTTCTTGTGACCTTATTTGTTTAATACTTTAATTTAATGTTCTCAAATACGAGACAAGAGCATTTTAGCGTTTTGACGAATCAGAGCCTATAATTAGGGCTATGATTGTCTAAACGGACAGTTTGTTGAACAATGATACTCCACATTTTATAATGTTTTCAGACGTCTTCACCAGCTGCTTTTTATTTCGCTCTGCCATTCCTGTAACAAAACCTCAGCCTAAAATTGTTAATTCTCGAAGCAATTTCTATAATGAGTCATTCGTAGACAACCGCTTTGTATTATTAACATTGGTAAAGATGCGTACAAATAACTCTCCTGGCCCCCCATTAAAGAGAATTGCATTGAGTGGAAAATTGTATTATTAACTTACATGGGGAAGCGATGTTCAATGTTAGGTGTTCACTTTGTAACCATATAGGAAATTTTGTATGCCATCTTTGCTCTTCACGCATGTGGTTGAACGTCATTCTGTTTGGTTTGAGCTTATGATAGACATAGAACATGGTGTAATTTGGAATGTAGATTCCATAGAGCTGTAAAGAATGAAGGACCAACATGACTAATACCCTCACCTATCAACCAAATTTTCCAATTCTAGGTTGCCTTGTTGGTTTGCATGATTTACGGATTAGTAGTATTCGATTACTCATCTGATTCTTGATAATCCCGTTGGAAATTGAACTTAAATTATCTACCTTGATACTTCCATTATACTTATGTCTTGTTTGTTATTCAACATCCGATTCCTCGAGGGGTTACTTGGCTCATTGTCAAATTAGGTATGTTTCTCACCCCTTCCCGGAAAAATCAAATGAAATTATTCTCTGAAAATACTTATCCATTTTGTTTGTGCAGGAGTCAAGCTTCCCTGAAGTTCTAATGAATGACAGTTGGGTATCTCCAAGTAGTACATCTAAAACAACACGAGGTGGTGGAAGGGTTTTACCAGTGGAGACGAACTGCACTCCTAACGCTGACCCCAGCACTGAAAACAATGAAATTAAAGCCTTGGGATCTGGGAATGCATATTCTGCGTTTCGTTGAACCTCCTAAGACATGTAATGGAGTCTTTTAACTTGACACGACTTTCCGAGGAGATATTGTCTGATGTTATCCAACCTGACAATGTCGTGGAGGAAAGGCCTACTTCGAAAGCTTTAGATACTTCTCAGTGTAAGATGATATCTGAAAGCTCAAATAGTTCATGAGTTTCTGACTCCTGATAAAGTATCTATTTCTTCTATTACCCCACCCTGGATACCTTACTCTTTGCCATTTGATTTTGGCAGCTGTAGCCTGTAACCATATGTAGTTTCTCATATTACAAGTCGTAAAATCACCCAGTTCTGATTACCTGTGCATTTAAAAAAAACATCAAAATTTCTAAAATGCGTCATAAATTCTGTGGATAAATCATATCTGATGCAGTTATTGCCTCGTCACTCGTCAGTGTCTATTTTTATCCACAAGAGAACAATCACATTTCTTTGATTTATATTTGAAAGTATTTTTTGGTCTTTATGATACACACTTATCTGCAGGTTCTTGTATGCTACAGCACTTCGTTTGTTGTGTAAATCTTGGGAGATGAACGATAAGGTCTTTGGGACTTTGCAAGTAAGTATCTTGTGTCTGTACACTCTTTTAGGTTTTTTTTTTTATATGTAAATGTAGTAATCATTGGTGGTGTAGGGGATTTTCGTAGGGATATGTATGACCGCACACACAATAATAAAGACAAGATTAACAGGGACACAAATATAACGAGGTTCACCAAATTGGCTACGTCCTCACTGATTTGTTAAAAATTTACCGAGTTATTAATTTAGTTGGTGAGTTATAATGATCGATCTAAGGCCAACGCCAAAGTGAATGCAACGATATAAACGAACAAAAGAACAACGAAATAAAAGATTGACACGCGGAGTTTTGGTGACACGAAAACCCAATGTGGGAAAAACCATGGGGGCGTCGGAATCCCACCAATTTGGCATTATAATCGAGACGGAATTTGTGAAAGTAAAGAGATCAAGGGCAGTTTTCTAAAGTATTGCTAATTGATTGATCGGGAGAGTTGTTGTAGGAGCGTTGGTGTGGAATGAGATGGTCTTTTGTCTGCCTCTCCTTTACTTTATATAGCCACTGCGTTGCTAGGATTGGAGTCTACAACGTCCCCCTGCTTCTGTTCCTGCATTCCTACGTCTGTTTCACCAAAGTTGGGGGTAGTTGCTTGACTTACTCAATGACTCTCGTAAAGAAACAAGCACACTTGCGTTTGTTCTTCTCTTTTAATCTAATGGCCCTTCTGTTGCAACGTCAGCGATCCTTCCTCTTATGTATCCTCCAATGGTTGCTTTCCACGTCAGTGATCCTTCCCTTTTTGTATCCTCCAATGGTTGCTTGCCATGTCACTATGGATAAATAATGGTACTCCCTCATATTCAGCCTAATATTCCCTTTCTCGAATAAATGTGAGGAGTATTATAATGAAAGAGGAACATTAGGCTGAATAGGAGCGAGTAATTTTTATCCCCAACAATTGCCCCTAAATTTCTGTCTAAAAATATTTTGGGCGGGAATTTCTGCATCGGGACGCCTAAAACTGACGGGATTTGACAGTTATATTGTCTCGTGTTTCCCTTCAATTTAATTTGCTCCTACCGCCCCCTTAAATTCTCTAACTCCCCATTTATTATCTCCCTCCAACTTCCAAACTTCCCCATTTAACCCACTCCGGCGCTTTGTCAGGTACGCCGTCTCCACCATTTTCTCTTTTTTTTTTTTCCTTTCTTCTCCTTCCATTTGTTCCATCATGTATCGAGAAGATGCATCCCCACAGTCCACCTCAGATCCTCTGGTGCCGGCGAATAGTTTCTCCTCCGGCCGTGTTCTCTCCGTCAAACACTCATGTGATTCCAGTTTTACGGCGGCCGATCCTGCCCTTATTAGGGAAATGTTCGGGTTTTCCGACCACGTGGTGTTCCATATTCCTATTCCTGGTCAAAAGGCCGATTTCGTGAGACCGGGGTGGATATGTTTGTATGAGTATGCCTTCCTTCTTGGTTTGAGGTTTCTGTTTCCGTCTTTAATTCAAGAGTTTCTGACCTTTAACCATTTGTCAAGTAGCTCCTTACACTTGGCGAATTTTGCTTGTGATTTGCGCCATGAATAGCCGTTTTGGTTATGACATTGGTCTTCGTGATTTAGCTCACTTGTTCTCGGTTAGATCGCTTAGCTGAGGTCAAGTGACCATCCGAGACCGCAATGGAGAAGAAAATTGTATTTTCTTTCCGGTGAAACCCGATGATAATGTAACACCCCCACATACCAAGGTGTTTTACCAAGGACCACCCTAGCATGTGAAGCTGCTACCATATCGGTTGCCCGACGTTAGTATATCAAAAGTAACCATTCAGAAACATTTATTAAAGTATAACGTTTAGCGATTACAACGTCTCAAAGAAAACTAAAACAAAAGTGTATAAATCTCAATACATCAAAACCCAAATATATCTAAACTCGTAACAGCGGAAGCAAGACTCAAGGTGATGACATCCCATCTTCGTCCCTGCAGCTAAAGATAACAGTCACATGTCACAATCTGCTCACCATCCCCGAATGGATCACCACAGTTTTACAAAACAATAACGGGGTCAGTTCACTGAATAATCAAGATAACCGATGTACAAGAAACAACCACGAAAACAACTGTACAACCATCCTCCAATTCCACTAATGCCTCATATCTGACTACACACTCAAGTGTGTAGTCATGCCAGATTACTACCGCAACAGATAATCCACAATGCCAGTGGGGGACCGCATCCTTGCCCACCTAAGCCTCGCTCAACGCAACGAGCAACAACCCATGTCCATTAATGTACACATCCCCCTTTGTGACGGGAATCACAAGGGGCGAATCAAGGGCGTGAAGCCATTCCCAAAAATGACTCCACTTAGTCGAGGACACACCTCGCAAGCATCGACAAACAACAACATTTCCAACAACCAAGAAGATAATGCCAACAACGATACTAATAATGCCTATACCACAATAAACAATCTTAAATCAATTAAACAGAAAACTGAGTAGGGAAACCCTACCATATCACTGATCCGAATCACAAGCACACCGCGGAAGCTAGAATTGTTCCTCTACGAATCCTTCACTTAATAACAATCACAACAATACTAATCACAAACATGCCAATCCACCTGTCCCCGAAATATAATCATTAGGGCAAAACCCTAAGAGACAATTCTAAACAAAAGACACAATACTAGTTACTTACCGACGAAACTGATGTGAAAGAGATGAACGAAAGACTCACGAACGATCAACTGCCTTGATAGTGATTAAGGTTGATTAGAGGAGTGAAGAACATAGTTGAGGTTTTGGTAAAATGAATTAGAAACCGTTAACGAGGTTTATATTATCTTTAATCACCCTTAATCAAACTGCGAAAATTAATCTCGTCAGACCGGATACTCGGTTGAGTACTATGAGTACTCGGCCGAGTACCCCTTACTCGGCCGTGTATTACACTACTCGACCGAGTGTTCCTGGACAGTAGCCTGACCAGAAAACACACGACACATTACTCGGCCGAGTAACAGGACTCAGAAAACCGTGGTATTATAGTCTTCCCTCCTTAAAAACGAACTTCGTCCCCAATGTTCACATCCATACCTACATGGCAAGCAAACATACCACTCCACCAAATATCACCGCACAACTCTCATCCTTCATCCTCGGCACTAACGCACCCAACAATGCCTAACGCCTACCTAAAAACGCAACTCACAACATAGCATCAATCATAGAGTAGCCCACCTAACTTCATAACTCTATCGAATACCAACAACACAAGTGCCGCCAACTTTGTCTTACTTCCATACCGACCACTAGCAATTCAAATAACACCACCATCTACCAAGCGAGTTGTTACATTCTACCACCGTTAAAATGAACTTCATCCTCGAAGATTAGTTACACTCATAAACGTCACCACCTAAAATTGTCAACACTACCGAAACCATACTTACCTACAACCTTACTTCATAACCATACACATAAAATACATACTACAACATGCATAACCTTTACCTTTCATGACATCAACCACAAGTCCATCCTTATTCCACATCAAGACTCAACACTTCCAAATATACCACTGTACGCATAACCATCAAACTCTCTTTGTCGCATCCTACTACTCTTAAGATAAATCTTACGTCCTCGTAACCCAACTAGTACTGATCTTTAGCTATTTCTTCCCCTTATCACCATCTCTGTCATTGATAACCAACTATAACCTTAACACCGATAAACATTCCCAGTTCCCAGGGCTCTCTCTCTGTTTCTCCCTAATTCTATACTCCTAATCATTCCGCACAACACCTAACATATACCACAAAATCCTCAGCATAACCACTACCACAACTCTCCCACATTACCGCACACCACCTTCTTTTCTATTCACGTACCTATCCCTACCACCTAACTCACGACCCAAAATTGTTACACAACCAGTTGATTCTCAAATTCCGTTTTTACTGTCATCAAACTCGTCCATAACTTGACATGATACTAATTCCAAAACACTTCATACTTACTGTTCCGATAAAAGATTATAAACCAACTACAACTTCCAGCTCAGTAACAATATGTTCCGCTAATTACTTGCCACAACAATGTTTCTTCAACAAGGTATCACTGTAACTATTACAACATCGACCACATGTGCAACTCTCTTCCATATTATACTCTAGTCTAACCCTCAACCTAAAATCACTGGAAACAGCACTAAACAGAACAACAATCTATATGCCCATACTAGACTGACATAATCTTTTAAAAGTTCATCTCACAAGTACCCCACCTACCCCACTTATACTATCTCATAAATACTGACTCAGTACAACTTCCTTGATAAAAGAAAACTTTTTTAATACCGCTTTATTAGATCACCAAAACACAACATATTACACGAAATAATTAGATAACAACTTTATGAACATCACCCCATACTACTACTCATAAGGTCAGGACCTCACACAATCACTCACACCCATCATAGACCCATAATCAAATCTAACTAGCCAATCCTGATCACGTAAGTTGCCACTTGATTAAATACATCTTTCACACGAGGTCAACGTAACGTCCCATATTTTTGGCTAAATTTAAAACTTGCATTTATATACAAAACTGGCCAAAATACGGGATATTATAGTCAATATACAAAGTTTTTATTACAAAATGAATTCTCTTTATACAAAATGAAATATAAAATAAATTAAACTTTTACAAAGTTTTAAATAAAATCTTGTCTTGAAATAAAATTCTTTTTGAACAGCAGCGGAAGACCTGAAAGCAAAACCAGAAGACAGAAAGGAACTATCCCCATGACGAGTAGCCCAGAAGGGAGAAAACAAGTCAGCCAGAAAGCTGAGTAACAGATAATACCACAATATAAGCAGAATATTTTTTTGGTCATGGCGTGGAAACATACACACATAAAAATAAAAATAAACACAGAGAATAATAAAAATACTCCCCGGTAACTAAACTCAAACTCAAACATACTCCATAATATAATAGACACTCTCGTCCCAATAATTAACTCAATCTCAACTCATTACTCCATCTCACTCATTACCCTGTCTCATTCATTACTCCGTCTCATAATATAGTACTCCAAAGTAACCAGATATTGTATTCTCATCGTCGACCCTAAGACCAGGACAAGGGGTAAGTGAACTCGCGGATAAGACCGCAAAACAATATTTCCATCTCAATGTCAATTCCAATCTCAGAATATAACTCAATAATCAGGTTCACACTGGACCGTAAACACAATATGGCACAAAGGCCTCATAACTCAATACCAGTAACCAATCTCAATCGCAATATCAATATCGTCAAAAGGTCCAAAGAAACTTGCTCAACACTTAGTGTAAAACTCTAAGCTACTCACCCACGAGTCGAAGGTCAAAGGAAACAACAATTTAAACACAGTACCAAAATAATCAACAACACTAACTAATAACTTTTCAAGTTAACAAATTTTCACTTCCCGTAATATCAACTCAAAGTCGAATGATATCTTAAATACTAATCTCAATAGCGGTAATCTTGACAATTAATTATCACGCTATTTAATTGTACCCACATGTGTTTCATAAATCAAACTATTGTGTTTATGTTGGCTCCACACGAATCCCATATGTAGCACACTACTAATTCACACAATTATTATCACCAAATTGTCTCCAGTACTACTCCCTCAAACACTTAATCTTACGCATAGCCCCGTATTACCGAAAACCCAATTTGCAATAAAAAGATGTGCACCTAACTAATAATATATGCATAACAATGGCTAATATGATATATTAATAAGACGACTATCAGCAAACGAATCCGAGAATCCACAACATTAAACATGTATACATGCAACCAAATAACTCCAACAAATAAATAGAATTCACACATATACATACAACCCCAAATAATAATAAGAGTATTAGGATCGGTAAAATCGTGTTACCTTAAAACGCAAGATCGTCACAAAGTCAATAGAAGATCGTAATAAAATACAACCAGGCGCCGTCAAATAGACACGAGAAAGAAACAACAAGAAAGAGCTTCTGGGATTAGAAAAGACCCATGTAGATTGGATTTGATAGGTTAGCACAAAACTCAATAGAGTTTATTTGAATGGCTGATGCTAGTGACGACATAATAGAATAAGGAAAAGTGATAAAGAGGGTTTTATACAGCTGATTGTTACAAGGTTTATTTTAATATTTATATAATATAATGGTAAAGATAAGTAATGGGCTCTGAAAGATGAATAACGGGTTTGATCCATTATTACTACAACTCTAATTTCTTTTCCGAGTAAAATAGTAAAATAGTATAAATAAATAATTTTTCAAGTATTTAGACACATCATTATAAGCACTATTTTAAAAACATAAACTGAACTTAAAGAAAACATTTAAAATTTTAAAAGTATTACCGTCAAACTCATATGCCCCTTCATGACACATTCTTCCAATTTGCATAGCTACCACCACCCGACCAAAGTAACCATAACATAAATGCTCAATTACTTACAAACGCCTCCTATATTCACATCTTATACTCCCTCGCACCTTGACATACTAATCCAGTCCCTACCAAAAATCAATCTCTTTCGAACGGTTCACTTCCTTATCTAACATCACCCGTAATCACTAGTGACAACAACATGAGACCGCCATCTTTCGCATGACTACTCTTTTACAATCACCTTCATCGTGAACTTCTTTTATCACTTTCTGTGCCTGTGAATGATTAAGGCAACGCAAGAGGACACCAAGTGGAGTTCCTCTGCACAATTCTCCATGCATGAGGAGGTATTGAGAGGCAAGTAGACGTATGGCATGTTGTCCCCTCTTATCCATATCTGGTAGGTATGTACCATTAAGCTTGAAATTTAGAATGGCCGAGAACCAAGGTTCCTCTGGGGTTTCCTCTTCATTTGTAAGAAAGTGTACATAGGCTGGGTCTGATTGCCGTTCGATGCACAAAGGCATTTCAACCATGTTGTCTGGAATATTAATCAAGGATTCGAGTTTTGCAAGAGCGTCCGCAAACTGATTTTCTTCGCGAGGCAGGTTTAAATAAGTAACCTTATCGAAGAATTGAGCAATCTGATCTATCCTAGCCTGATAGGGTGCTAGACTTTCACTTCGGATTTTCAAAGATCAAGTGATTTGGTTAATGATAAAGATGTGTCCCCGTGAACTCGAAGGTTCTTGATGCCTAAACTTACTGCTGCTTGTAGACCAATGAGGCAAACTTCATACTCTACGATATTGCTTGTCACCTCGAAGTCTAGTTTGGCAGAAAGTGGTGTATGCTCGCCTTCAGAAGAAATGAGCAACACTCCTATTCCAAATCCTCTCAAATTGGATGCCTCATCAAAGTAAAAATCCCAGGAATCCATACCGGTTTTTAAAATATCCTCATCTGGAAAGGACAATATGTCTATTGCATGCGTATCGTTGATAAGATTATCTGCGAAGAATTCAGCCACGGCACGTCCCTTTATAACTTTCAAAGGTACGTATTTGAGATCGAACTCTGAGAGCATTAAGGTCCATCTTGCCAAGCGTCCATTGAGAACGGGTTTCTCGAAGAGGTATTTGACGGGATCCATTTCAGAATACACTCTGACCGAGTAGCTAAGCATGTAATGGTGTAGCTTTTTTGTTGCCCACATAAGAGCGAGGCATGTCTTCTCGAGGGGTGTATACTGATACGTGCATTTTGTATAGTCTTTTTAGCCTATTTTTGCACGTATTTCCATGTACTTTTGTACTGTTTATATTGCATATTGCATTTGAAATATGTTGCAAGGTTTAAGGATCAATAGATGGTTAAAGAAGGGAGCGATTAACCTACAAGTTGAGAATGGAGCAAATGTTGCTGCATTAGTCGTAGGAACTATTTCTCTAGTAATGCCTAATGGCAAGACCATATGTAATACCCCGTATTTTATATTGTTTATTGAGCCGAGTAATTGTCTGGTCGTATTGATATCGTAGGGTCGAGTTATTCGTAAGCTTGTCAAGACGGGTTTAACTGAATGAGATCACGTTAACTAATTCTTTTACCAACCACGCGGACCCATAACATTTACCCACTTACCCAATCACGTTTACCCATTTACCATCTAACCTAAAATTTAACCTAATTCTACCCTAACATTACAAACCCTACTCCCTCACCCGCCTACCTCTTTTCTTCGGTATCAAACATCAGCCTTCACGCAATTCGAGAGAGAGAGAGAGAGAGCGTGGGCATTGACGGTGCAGCAGGGAAGAGCTTAGGGTGATTTTCGACGTGGTGAGGAGGCCCTGGTGGTGGTTTTCGTGGCGGTTTAGGTAAGCAGTCACCATCACTTTTCTCTTTTGTTGGTTGTCAGGTTGTGGTTGTTGTCTCGGTGTGTCGCAGGGAGGTAATAAGGGTGGTTGGTGTCGGGGTAATGGTGTTGGGTGGTCTGAGTCGCCCTATTGGTGGCGGTCGGGTGGGCTTTAGGTGGTGGTGGTGGCGAGATAGGCGGCATCGACATGGGGGGGGGGGTAGCAAACGAGTTTATTTATGTTTTCAAAGCGAGTTTAGATGCTAGGCTTGGGGTGGCGCCACCGTGGACTCGGGGAGGTCAAAACGCAGCGGCGCCACGGCGATCGTGTGCGTGGCTAGACGGTGAGCAGAGTGGTGGTGATAGGGTGGAGTCTTTGTTGACAACACGGTGGATCGTGGGGTTGTGTTGTGGGGCTGCTTTGTGGTGGCAACCGTGGGAGGTGGAGTGAACCGGGGGGAGTTCGTGGCCACGGTCGACTCACCGGCGGGAGTCGAACCCGGTGAGGGTGTTGGTGGGTGCTCGGTAAGACCCGGTGTCCGACCCGCGGTACATCACGGTGGAAGGGGGCGCGTGGGAGTTCGGGAAACGGGTTGGAAGTCGTGGGTTTGGGCGTGTTTTTAGTCGGCTTTGATTCATTTCTTTATTGTTTAAATTATCATATTTTGTAGTTAATGTTGGAAATCATTATTTCAATATTTTTCATATTCATATATGTATCAATTTAATTTAGTCATAAAATTAATTACGAATCTTATGCATGCAAACAATAATGAAATTAGAGAAGAAATCGTATTCTCACCATATAAATTTCGGTTCAAATGGGCACAAGAGAGATCACCTTTCTCTCTTGTTCTTGAGCTTATAATGATGGATGATCCTCCAAGATCCCAAGTATAGAAATCCTCCTTAGATTGCACCCAAGACTTACCCTTAAACTAGTATACTAATTAACTAGATTAATATACAAGTACCCTTAAAACATCCTAATATAATTATTACTACTACACTTAGTAATGATGTTTAATATTAGAATTGATGAACATTATCATGTGTATCTCCAAAACTTGTTGGAGAATGGTAGAGAGAATATTAGGAGCAAGTCACGTATGAACCAAATGAATGAATGTCTTGTATCAACAACAAGAACTCACTAATCAAGCAAGTCTCACGGTTTGAGAGGAGAAAACCGTGCATCAAGAGAAGAGCCAAAGGCATCTCACCCATCACTCTTTGTTCTACACATGCTAGAGAATAAAACAATGTAGTATGGGTGTGTTCTTCTCAATGCAAAAGAATAATACAAAGTAGTATGGGTGTGTAAATAATTTACAAAACCTATGATCTATTTTATCATAAAAATAAATCAATTCCACACTAATTTTGACTCCCTCCATACGGTGCACCAAACTTATAAAAGTTGTACACATGCAAAAGGAATCAAGTAGGTATGGGTATTATAAAATATGCACAACCCATAATCTAATTATGATAAACAAATCAATTGTTCATCACAATTACTACCTCCCAAACGGTCCATTCACTTTAAAATGGGCTACCATTTTATTTTGTCAATTTGTCATTTGTCACACAATATGTCACATGTAGTATTTTACATGTTATTAATTAATTTAATGCATATTTATCCCATAAATATCATTTTCCGAATTAATTAAATTACATACAATAAATTGACTAGTGATACTTGATCACATAAATAAAATGGGTCACAAAATTATAATTCACAACATCTTGTAATTATAATTAACCATTCATTCTTAACTCTATTGTTTCTCAAACAATAAGCTATTTTAGTAATAAAGCCTTTTTATTACTAAAAAGGATCTTATTTAATCCCATTACAATAAGATATTAATTTCTCTCTCACAAGTAAATTGTTCACTTTTAAGGAATTGATTACCTCGTATCGTCATACAATTAATCAATTTATCCATTAAGGGAATTGTCCTTTAGGTGTGACCTTAAGGGATCAACTGACCACCACCGTCACACGACAGTAATGTCAAACTCTAGTCAGCCAATCATTACCGATTAATGACGGTCAGTCGACTGTATAAATAATCATCCCTCATGTATTCTTTATATAAGATTTAATAATGATATTTAAATCTTGTGATCGCACTATTGTTGAGGACACATTTCCCAACAATCTCCCACTTGTCCTCGACAAGTGTGCGTCACCAATTCTCTTGTCCTATTACAATCTCCCACTCAATGCAAGGTGTCTTTCGGGTCGTACTTGCAAGTGATCATATCGAGAGTGGTTTTCTCGATCTGGAGAATAACTGATTGACCGGATTATCTACCATAGATACTTTCCGAGCGTGGCCACGCATTTCCAGTTAACTACTCCTCGAGTGGCCTTGAGATTTGTTTTAACCCTGACAAGGGGGTGGACAATTCCTATCGCCCTATTCCCTTCGTTCAGCCACAGTCCATCATAACCCAAAATATACCCAGTTTGACCTCATTTACGAAATCGTAGAGTATAAATCAAAGCTAATCAGAAGTTGTGCCAACTTGGGCGAATAGTCTCTAGTCAAAAGAATTGACTCATAAGAATACTATAGTAGCTCTTGCCACGACCAGGCTTTATGAATTACCGTAACTCTATAAGCGGTCACTGCCCGACAGAGTGTCCTATACAGTCTGCCTATGTGATCGACTAGTCATCCCATATGACTCTATGGCACTTGAACTTGCCATCAATCGCATCACACTCTAGTCACTTCGAGACGTCACCTCATACAAGTGACTATGGGCGAATACTATGTTAATCCGTGTTCACTTTAACGGGGTTCAATTGTCAGTACAACCCGTTTGGATGTAACAAAGTATAAAAGGAGTTTTTAAAGAAAAACTCGAACGACAAATGCGATTATCACATATGAATAGTCAATGCCTGATTACTATTTCATATTCTATAATCTAATTTGATCTTGTACGTAGTTGTTCATTTCAAATCAATTGAAATGACATGATTCATCATGTTTAGCCTTTGAGAAGGCCTTGGTTAGTAGGTTTTATCAACTTCTTGTACCTTACTCAACCTTACTACATACTCGTTTTCCTTTGTAATGTACACATTTGCATTACAAAACTTTCTGAGTACATGTCGAGATCCAATCAAGACATAGGCCCTCTAGCCTAAGAATAGCTCCCACTGTTTTCACAGTGTGCGAGACTCATCCTTCTTGCACATCTCATGATTGCAAGTGTACTCAATTTCCGTTATAAAAATTTCTCATTGTTCTTTATTGCCTAGAACGATTCTAGCAAATCTACTTCTTAATAATCATAGCCACAATGGTATCTTAACCATCCTAATGTGTTTTGATAATGGTTTTGTCAGAAACCATGCGCAATCTCAATTGTCAATTGTCACTTGTGTAACACCCTTACACAAAATTGCATCATAAACACTTTGCATTACTTCCTTAATGCTTCTGCAAGCACTTAAGGGTAATTTTCAGGCTTACATGATAAAGATTACTTAAATTCGATTTTGAAAACAATTCATCATACTCAAAGTATATGAAGTGTTATACATCATTACTCATTTAATTGATCCGGCAGCGGAAGCAAATGGAATCAATCAAATATGTTCAATTTAATTGAACTAGTCATGAATCTTATCAACATAAGACTTCTTATTGACGCTAATATCACATGGATTTATCTGCATAAATCTAGATATTAAAGATGTATTATATTACTCCAAAAGTCTTAAATCATTCTCAATGATCAATATGTCATCCACATATCGGACTAATTAAAATTTCCGTAACTCCCACTAAACTCCATGTATAAACACAACTTCTCGACTTATCGAGAAAAGTTTTATCACATGATCAAATCAATGATTCCAACTCATTGATGTCCTACTTAAGATTCTCACTTAAGTTTCACATTATCTTAGGATTGCAAGAATCTACTGAACTAAAGACATGTATTGAATACATTCCTTCTATTGAAGAAGTGAGTTAGATTCACTTGCTGTGTATTTCATAATAATGAAACATAATCCCTAAGAAGATCCAAATAGACTTAAGCATTTCAGTTGGTGCAAAACCCTTTGCAACCAATCTGCTTTGAAATCTCTCTTTATTAGTGCAAAACCCTTTGTCACTAATCAAGTCCTTTTGTTTCGGATTTTCATGGCTCTAAGCCTTGTATTGAGTTGTGACTTAAACACTCTTATGCAAGTCATATGTTCATTACTTTCTAGAAGTAATCAACTTGAATCAAACAATTTCTTTTGTAAGTTATAAGCTCTTTACTTTCTTAAAAGTAGCTTGAATTCATCATACTTAACAAGTGACGAATTTAACCTCCTAGGTTTTAAAGAAACAACGTCTTACACAACACGTCTCATGTAGCCAAGAAAGACCTGTTTCTTGCAACATAACATTCTTTGTGGCTCTTGAATAATTTCTCCCACTCTGTCTTCTAAAAATAAACTTGTATTTTAGAACGACAGCTTCACGAGCCACAAACCTGGTGTACTCGTGATTATCATAAGGAAAAATGAGCATTTGTTTCTTGTGAAAACTTACAAACATGGTACCCTTACCATTTCATATCTCATATGATTCGATTTAGTGGAAAAATAATTTAGACAAAAATGATAAAATCCCCAAAAAGATCAATTTACTCAAAGTAACTTGATTGAAATCCAAACCATATCGAATAGCGTTTGGTTTCTTATCCAGCCACACATTACTCCATAATGCGTGCTAAGAGAGATTAACTTGTGATACTATATCACATTTCCTTTGGCTTATATCAAAGTCTTCACTTTGATAATCCCATCACGACTAAATCGTGATTCCTTGAATTCTTTGAACTTCTTCAAAAGATTTCTCTATTTACCTTATTAAGTGAACACATTAGCGTCAACTTAAATTGATGGTAAAAGAAAATGATCAACCTATTTTGGATCAATGATTTACAACCTCGATCTACTTTTCAACCAAAAGGCATGAGACATCTTGCTTTGAATACAAGATACGCATAAACCATAAGATCTAATGGTTTCAAGAGTACTCGATAACTCTTTGCGTTCATCATTCCAAAATTTAAGGTTTAATCTTGGGTTACCAATTTGAGTCTTGCATCATCTTCATGATATATCATTCTAGTTTGGTTTAGAATATAATCACCTTGATAATGGGCCAGCCATACATCAAATCGTGGTGTATAGAGTCACAAAAGTGAAACCTCTTTTGTATCTTTAACAAGTTTGTATTCTTATTTAGAGTTTTTGTACTTAATAGTCACAATTAAGTACAACTCCAAACCCAAAAACTAGATTTAGTACACAATGACTCTATCTCTCGACTTCATTGTTGCTAGTCGTCATATTCTAATCACCCTATGTATCAAACATAATGATGAAAACCACCTCCGGTTTCTAATATTGACGAAGTAGTACTAGCAAAATTTATGTTTAATCAAATAAACATTTAAAGAAGAAGATCCTATTAGATGTCCCACAACTAACTTGTTGATTCTTCAATAATTTGGGGTAGTTTCCTTTCTCGTGTCCAACATTTAAGACAATGGAAACTTTATCGGTCGGGATTGATAGGTTTAGTATCGTCATTCTCAACAACTTTACTTTTAACATTACCTTCTATCAATTCCATTATAATCTTTACTTCTTGAACCTCGTTCTCATCTTAACGGTTTAAGAGAATGCTCCCACTCATTTCAATGAGTCTTTGTTTTGAGAAGCAAAATTGAATTCATGAAGATCACACTTCATTTGTTCGTTTTAGTCTTAAAAACTTCAAGGTACTTAATTCAATTAAGTATATGAATAACAATCCATTCTAAGTAGATTTGTTAGTCAAGAATCAAAAACCTGTTTGATAATGAATAACTTTAATCTATACTCTTTACAAGAGATCCTTAGCAATGGTTCATATGAGGTTTTAGAAGCAAAATTCAAATTTGTCTCTAGTTACGTTGTTTTAATGGAGATTTGGAAAATCGAAATGATATCGTATATGAATTGTGGTAAAGAAATAGAACAATATAATAACGGAATAGAGGAAAACTTAACATTTATCGTTTTAAATCATACTTGTAGATAACAAGTTTAAAGCATTTTTCTAGTGACCTCTACCCAACTAGATAAATGATTCCGAGATCCAAATTCATATTAACTTGGGCACGGGATAGCCGATGGAACCCTTATCAATATAACTCGGTGGATTAACTCTTTAATCGATTCTACTTTTAGAACTCTCGGTCGATAAAATTACTCTTAAATCTTATCTTTAGCCCTAACACATGAGACTACGGTCAACAATACTTCCGTTGAGGTCAATCCAAATTTCGAATAAACGTGTCCATGATCCAAATCCACATCAACTTGGGCACGGTGTGGCCGATTCATCCCTTATCAACATGAATTCGGTGGATTGACATTTATCACCCACTTCACCAACGTAACAAGGTTTGTCTTACGGTAAAAGCTTCAACTCAACTCCTTGCGAAACTGGTACTTCATGGTTTCTACTATTTGGTAAGGCTAAGTCTCAATTGTTTATTTTAGCGAGAGGTCATGTCAATTTATTATCTATCACGTTTTAAGTGAACTAAAGCGGTGAACTACGATAATTATAATTGACACGGTCGATAAACTCGATTAGAAATGATAATGCATGTTTAGTTATGGCGATTTGGCAATGCATGTAACATATTAAAAGAAATGCAATGCAATAAATAAAATTCCTAGTATGGCCTTCCTAGAAATAGAAAATCAAATAATCTATTACAAATTCGGAAACCAACTCCATTGGTCCCTTGAATCTTCAATTGGCACGCCTCCCAAGACACCGTCTTTGTCGGATCACCTTTCCGAATGGCACCGTCTTTGAAGATGCTCCATAATTACAAATAATAATAAAAATACAAAGCTATTCCTATTATACATTTGTAAAATGGAAAAAAAAAAAAAAAACTAATGAAACAAAATAAAAATGATACGAGATCACATAAAATTACAACCGAATCAATATTCCCTTTCATTACGGGTAATATTAATTTAAAACTAAGGCCATACTAAGAAAAATTACATAATTCAAAATTATATAAATAAAAGACATTCAACAATTGAAATATGCAGCATTATAATATGTACCTATCATGCAAAATCATGTGCCAAATCGCCCTATTTATCTTATGTCGTACATATAACCCGGTTTCATGGAAATGCGTGATAATAACCTTTTAAAATCACTAATTAACACTTAAATCACATCTAAGCTCAAGTTAATTATCCTAACACATTTTAGGACTCAAAAATCAGTCTTCACTAAATTTTTGACAATAATTCAACTTGATTTAATTTTATGCTCATTTTTGACCTTAAAAACTCAATATATATGATATAAATCCAAATTAAAACATAAAAGTTTCAAAATTTGAATTTTAAAATTTTGAACATTCTGGAATAATTCCATGACCCTCATAATGTCAAAAAACATGGTTAAAAAATTTCGAATTAATATTGAGTAAATATAGTTGCATTTTATCAGTTTTATCTCATAAAATACATAAAGTACTCGAAAATTACTCCTATAATTTTTACAACTTTAGTTCTGATATTAGGGATATTAATGCAACTTAAAATAATTTTCTCTAGCCATGTTATACGTTTTAGCTAATATTTGCTAAAATAGTCACTATTTATGCCATTTTTACTCAAAAATCCATAAATCATGCTAAAGAAGATATTTTAATCTATTAATTTACATACACTCTGTAAATCTAGCATGTGACATCATATTAAAAGATCATGGCTTAATTCGACATTTAACTATTTTTAACCATTTTACCTCTTTTAATCCATTTTTATCTCATAAAAATCATAAATCATGCAAAATTAATCACATTAATTCGTCCTTTTACACACAACTTGTAAAATATGCATGTGAGGTCATATAATTTTTCCAAGGTCAGAAACGAAAATTAACTATTTTTAGCATTTTAATTCCCATTTTAGTCATAAAAATGTAATAAAATGACCAAAAATCCTTAAAATTGAGCATTAATTTCCGTGAATCATAAAAATGACCTAAAACATTTTAGGACCAGAATATATAACATGCAAAATAAATTTCGTGATATTTCATAATAAATACAAATTTATAAGTTTTGTTTGTTAATCATATAACTCGGAAAAACAATAACCGATTTGCATGCAACCAACCTTGTGCTCTGATACCACTTGTTGGAAATCATTATTTCAATATTTTTCATATTCATATATGTATCAATTTAATTTAGTCATAAAATTAATTACGAATCTTATGCATGCAAACAATAATGAAATTAGAGAAGAAATCGTATTCTCACCATATAAATTTCGGTTCAAATGGGCACAAGAGAGATCACCTTTCTCTCTTGTTCTTGAGCTTATAATGATGGATGATCCTCCAAGATCCCAAGTATAGAAATCCTCCTTAGATTGCACCCAAGACTTACCCTTAAACTAGTATACTAATTAACTAGATTAATATACAAGTACCCTTAAAACATCCTAATATAATTATTACTACTACACTTAGTAATGATGTTTAATATTAGAATTGATGAACATTATCATGTGTATCTCCAAAACTTGTTGGAGAATGGTAGAGAGAATATTAGGAGCAAGTCACGTATGAACCAAATGAATGAATGTCTTGTATCAACAACAAGAACTCACTAATCAAGCAAGTCTCACGGTTTGAGAGGAGAAAACCGTGCATCAAGAGAAGAGCCAAAGGCATCTCATCCCCTCAACAATAGTGCGATCACAAGATTTAAATATCATTATTAAATCTTATATAAAGAATACATGAGGGATGATTATTTATACAGTCGACTGACCGTCATTAATCGGTAATGATTGGCTGACTAGAGTTTGACATTACTGTCGTGTGACGGTGGTGGTCAGTTGATCCCTTAAGGTCACACCTAAAGGACAATTCCCTTAATGGATAAATTGATTAATTGTATGACGATACGAGGTAATCAATTCCTTAAAAGTGAACAATTTACTTGTGAGAGAGAAATTAATATCTTATTGTAATGGGATTAAATAAGATCCTTTTTAGTAATAAAAAGGCTTTATTACTAAAATAGCTTATTGTTTGAGAAACAATAGAGTTAAGAATGAATGGTTAATTATAATTACAAGATGTTGTGAATTATAATTTTGTGACCCATTTTATTTATGTGATCAAGTATCACTAGTCAATTTATTGTATGTAATTTAATTAATTCGGAAAATGATATTTATGGGATAAATATGCATTAAATTAATTAATAACATGTAAAATACTACATGTGACATATTGTGTGACAAATGACAAATTGACAAAATAAAATGGTAGTCCATTTTAAAGTGAATGGACCGTTTGGGAGGTAGTAATTGTGATGAACAATTGATTTGTTTATCATAATTAGATTATGGGTTGTGCATATTTTATAATACCCATACCTACTTGATTCCTTTTGCATGTGTACAACTTTTATAAGTTTGGTGCACCGTATGGAGGGAGTCAAAATTAGTGTGGAATTGATTTATTTTTATGATAAAATAGATCATAGGTTTTGTAAATTATTTACACACCCATACTACTTTGTATTATTCTTTTGCATTGAGAAGAACACACCCATACTACATTGTTTTATTCTCTAGCATGTGTAGAACAAAGAGTGATGGGTGAGATGCCTTTGGCTCTTCTCTTGATGCACGGTTTTCTCCTCTCAAACCGTGAGACTTGCTTGATTAGTGAGTTCTTGTTGTTGATACAAGACATTCATTCATTTGGTTCATACGTGACTTGCTCCTAATATTCTCTCTACCATTCTCCAACAAGTTTTGGAGATACACATGATAATGTTCATCAATTCTAATATTAAACATCATTACTAAGTGTAGTAGTAATAATTATATTAGGATGTTTTAAGGGTACTTGTATATTAATCTAGTTAATTAGTATACTAGTTTAAGGGTAAGTCTTGGGTGCAATCTAAGGAGGATTTCTATACTTGGGATCTTGGAGGATCATCCATCATTATAAGCTCAAGAACAAGAGAGAAAGGTGATCTCTCTTGTGCCCATTTGAACCGAAATTTATATGGTGAGAATACGATTTCTTCTCTAATTTCATTATTGTTTGCATGCATAAGATTCGTAATTAATTTTATGACTAAATTAAATTGATACATATATGAATATGAAAAATATTGAAATAATGATTTCCAACAGTTAATTTAATTCCCGAGTCATTTAAATAATTTATTTAATTTAAATTCCCGAGTCTTTTAAAATAATTAGAGACGGATTTTGAGTTGGGTTTGTTAAAAGAGAAAAGTTACTATATCGGGAAAGTTTCCATTTTAAGAAATTCTATTTTTAGTAACTTCTATTTTGGGAACGGGAATAGTTAAGTGATTGTTTATCATTTAATTATCTTTCAGAGGGAGCATTGTTGTGGAATATTACTGGACACCCGACTATTTGATTGCGGTATTGAGGTAGGGAAATACACTTGACTTCTTATCGTGTTATTGAATCGTGTTGGCTTGTTTGTGTTTCATATGACCAAGTTGTGAACGTGACTTGATTCGTGGTTGTTGATTACGCTATGATATGGTTGACTGAATTGTTCGTGTTGAGTGTGTTATCACGACATTTGGTAGCTGGCATGATTTCATTCATTGTTATACATTTGTATTGCATTGTTTACTGTGGAGCATTCATATGCATTGGAGATGGAGGATATTGAGGTGATATGGTGTGGTGATGATGTGGTTGTGATAAGGCCCAAAGCGGGTTCGGACTTGCCCTGGTGTCCTCAACAAGGAGGAGATCGGCTACGGTCGATATATATAGTCTACCGGGGATCGGTATGGCTGGGTTGTCCGGGTTATGAGTTATGAGATATGAGTTATGAGATATGAGTTATGATATATGAGTTGAGGTGGAGATGGAGGTGACAGAGGAGCATGCATATCATATTTTTGTTGTTTCATTGTTTTCCCTACTCAACCTCGTGGTTGACCCTGTGTATTCGTGAACACCTGTGATGACCCAAACATTGGCGAGCAGACTTGACAGGTTTAAGAGACAGAACGGGAGCTTGGTGGGCGTGAGACACTGGATCAGAAGACTTAGTAGCTAGATCATCATCTAGAAAACTTTCACTTTTATTTATGTTAGTTCTTTGTAAATTGACGTAAAAGAGGTTTTGTAATAATTAAGTTAAAAATAATTATATAAATTGCCTTGCAGTTTAATTTGTTATTCACTACCTCGGGAAACCGAGATGGTAACAGTCCGGTTTATTAGGGAATGTCTCGGCGAAGGCTCCTTCATAAACCGGGGTGTTACAAAGTGGTATCAGAGAGCCGAACGATCCTCAGGCCTAAACCAATGAACCCAATGAACGTAGGATGTGTCTAAATAAAATGAACCCCTGGGAATAAACTGTTAGGAGCTCACAGTGCAGTTAAGAAGGCGCCCTTAATACGTGCTCTTTTGCCCTCTCAGTTTTGAACCAGGTAACCCGAGAGAAAATTGAGTGAATGGGGTAGTTAGCAGGAAAACCTTGGATATAATCGAGTTGATGTATACCTTGAGACCCATATATTCTAACCATTCTGCAGGACAACGTTACGGTAAGTATTTTGTATAAATGATGACGTGATCATATGATGTTGTGGAAATGAGAAATAAATTTTCGTGTTCAGATTGATAATCAATGAAGTGTTGGATTGTAGTAATCGTGAGCGTGAAAATAATTGCAAATTGATGATATTTATCTGGATGGATGTGAATGACGTGTTGATAGTGTTATTATGTCTAGTGATATGTGGTTATGTGATCCCGAAGCCATGCTAGTATAGTATTGTGATAGTAATTAGAAACACCAGTGACTTGCTTGTTTCTAGTCATAGCAATCGTGATTTAGATGTAAGGAGTAGGTCGAGATGCGAAGGGATTCTATGGGATAGACGTTTACGTAAGTGCAAAGTGTGAGATTTAAGTTGGGATGGGTTAGTGTACATAGTGGGTTCATAAGAGCTTGTAACATAGTAAAGAATGACCTAGTGCTGAAACACGTTTGTTTGATTTTACTCCCTAATTGATCTTGCTGTCATTTCTTTTCTGTTAATTTTCTATGGATGAAAATTTTACGAGAGATAGCCTCGTGAGTTAGTGTTCATTTGGCGTTGGTTTCATGTTTATAGGATATACGGATTAGGAGTAATAAATAATTAAGTGGGCTGTGGTCAGGAAGTTCCTGTGCAGTGATGTTTTGACCAACGATTTTGTAAAAATCCTCATTTAATTTGTATAAATGATTTTTGAATAATTACAACTCCATCGACTAGAAGGTTCGCATACGTTTTCAAATTGATAAGCCACGAAAATTTTTGATGTCTCTATATTAAATGGTAAGTTTTGCAAACTGACCCAAGTTTCGGACCAATTGCTGCCACATACTTGTTTGGACCAACTGAGTTGTAAAATTCTTTAAAAATTGAATTCTTGAACTTTGGACCTCATTCTTTTTATCACGAATTATTAACTCTCTGTATGTTATGAAAAGTAATATAACTCAAGTTTTCGTTGAGCGGCTATTTATTCGTGATTTTTGAAAGTTACAACGTGAATCATGACCTGTAAAATGTGCGTTCTATGTTAAGTTTTCATACAGTTGATTGATTAATTCATGAGCCTTAGTAATGTGAAATTATAATGTTTTTATATGAAGATAGTCGCATGCATGTTCAGTAGTTATGTATCTTAACAAGTGATAAAATTAAAACTTAGTTGATAACATTGTTGGCATGATAGTATGAGTAAAATTGAATAGCTTAATTTGATTCTTAATCGAGGGTGAAATATGTTGTACGAGTCCAGTTGTTTGCATATTTTGTGGCATGTTGTAATATCTCTGGTGTTCATCATATTTGTATAGTGGTCGGGTATACATAAATATAAAACTATATTATCATATCTTGGTAAAATTGGTGGCGTTAAACGTCCTAATGTACTCGCATGAATATTTACAATAATTATGTTAAATGTTTACACATGAATGGTAGTAATGATTATGTCTAAATGTTCCCACATGTAGGATGTCATCTGAGTTCTAAGGTCCTTTATGTGAGTCTGTGTGCCTATAGTTATACTTATTGCTTTCATTACATTAAATTATTTCATTGAACCTAAAACCTATAACATGATAATAAATGATTATCGTTATTCCTTATTGAATATGTTCGTTATTATATACTCATAAAACGCTAAAGTGATTCTTGCAATTGTAGCACGACATTTGACATACCTATATTTCCGAGTCGTTGCTATCAATTATAATCTAACGAATATTGTTTATGATAACTATGTTGACAATTATAATGGGATAACCCTTTGATGATCCACATGTTATGTGTATGTTTAAATGATAGTCGTTATAGTTACGTTTAATTGAGCCGCGAGTTGCCTATTTGTTCAAACCGTGCAAACCAGAGAACTTGTTCACCTTGCTAATCTTTTGCCATAGATAATGTTTTACAAGTTATATGATGGTATATGTACATGTCTAGGCTAATTATGCGATATCTTTTGTTTTGCTGAAAAGGAGTTATACTAAGTTGCTGGACACGATTGAATGATGTGGTTGCTAAAATATCAAACACATGTGTGATATGGAAGTAATGTTGTTGTTGTCATGGATCATATGTTGTTACTTTTATCGGGAAATATGTTTCAGAATTTATATCAAACAAATTGACTAATTCGTGTTGTATGTCTGATGAGTCAAAAGGTTTTGATTACGTGTTATGTTTTCTATGGTTTCAAGGTGTTTAAGTAGTGCTTATGTACCGCATGTTTTAATACTCCTGGTGATTTATTAGTAGTAGGGCGGAATGAATGCACATATGGTTCAATTGTTCGGAATTGGTAACAGTTTTGACTTGGGAGAGGAATTTGGTGGGGTCAATGTTAGATTGTATGCTGGTTTACGTGTATTCTTGCGGTTGATATTTCTAAAGTGGTTGTTCTCTGGTAGATAATGCGAACTGTGGTGATCTTGAGTTGACCAAATCCCTAGTATTACAACAGTTACCCTGAAAACTTGTTATATAACTTTCGCACACTTAAACCTCGAGAATGAATCCTTTATCTTAACACCCTTCTACGGTAACACCCTTGTGTCTTAATTTGTTTAACTTTCCACTTTGTAGGATGGATCCCTACAATGTGCACCCGCGAGACTGTTACATGTCACTTGATGCTGACTTTAATGAGCATTGTGAGAAACTTTGTCTTTGCCATGGACAAGTATGGCCATAATGGGCACCCCAGTACCTAACTAATACTCGATTAAGAGCGTATACCCTTATCGATACTATCCCGACTGGCATACTAAAGGACAGCAAACGCTTCTATATGAGAGAGTTGTCCACCCATTGCATGAGGCTATGCCGTGACCCCACCATTCTGCGGTGGGGCGGATACCCGCCCGAGCATACCTTTGACTTTATAGCGGCGACTGAGATACGAATTTTACGTTAATGTATCGATGCCGAAAATCACGACTGAACCACCCATGCCAGACTTCGGGGAAGAGGTGAACCAGGAAGGGAATGACGTAGAAGTCACCAGAATCAGAGGAAGCGCGACCTAAGGACCGTTAGGTTAGGGTTAGTAACACCATGATCGGTCTGTTGTGGAGCCGTGTAAACCTTTGGCTCCTTTCTTGTTGTTCTTTAGTTGATGTTGTATTTTAAGTCAAGCATGGGCTAAGTAATAAGTGTTACTTGATGACAATCAGTTAATTCCATAATAAAACCTTGTTTTCGACTTTAATGTTACTGCGCAATCTCTTATCATGTGTTCTTTTCTGTGACATGTTGTTGACAGTGATTTTGTTGCATAGGGATATGAAATTTGAAAAGAGGTTACGAGGACGTAACCATGTTTTTAGTTGGGTAGGATTGTAAAATCTTAATGTTTATGTTGCACTTGTTTATAAATTGTGGTTTTGATCAAGTTGTAGATCGTGGTTTTGATCAAGCTGATGTTTCGTTGCGTGGTACCCATACAAATGAGTTCTCTATGTTGTGTAATTAAACTGCTGTTATTATGGTGCTCTGATAGTTTGCATGAGTTCATGAGTGGTGATAGGTTTGCATGAAGTAAGTTCCGGGACGTAACTTTCTTTTTAGGAGGGTAGAATGTAACATTCCGTTTCACCCGCTTAAGTTCATGAGTTCTTGTACTAGAAAATCTATTTTGGTAACCACGGTGATGCTTGGAGGTTTGGTAGATGAGCGAACTTCGGGACGAAGTTCATTTTAAGGGGGGAAGACTGTAATACCCCGTATTTTATATTGTTTATTGAGCCGAGTAATTGTCTGGTCGTATTGATATCGTAGGGTCGAGTTATTCGTAAGCTTGTCAAGACGGGTTTAACTGAATGAGATCACGTTAACTAATTCTTTTACCAACCACGCGGACCCATAACATTTACCCACTTACCCAATCACGTTTACCCATGACCCATTTACCATCTAACCTAAAATTTAACCTAATTCTACCCTAACATTACAAACCCTACTCCCTCACCCGCCTACCTCTTTTCTTCGGCATCAAACATCAGCCTTCACGCAATTCGAGAGAGAGAGAGAGAGCGTGGGCATTGACGGCGCAGCAGGGAAGAGCTTAGGGTGGTTGTCGACGTGGTGAGGTGGCCCTGGTGGTGGTTTTCGTGGCGGTTTAGGTAAGCAGTCACCATCCCTTTTCTCTTTTGTTGGTTGTCAGGTTGTGGTTGTTGTCTCGGTGTGTCGCAGGGAGGTAATAAGGGTTGTTGGTGTCGGGGTAATGGTGTTGGGTGGTCTTAGTCGCCCCTATTGGTGGCGGTCAGGTGGGATTTTGGTGGTGGTGGTGGCAGAGATAGGCGGCATCGACATGGGGGGGTAGCAAACGAGTTTATTTATGTTATCAAGCGAGTTTAGATGCTAGGCTTGGGGTGGCGCCACCGTGGACTCGGGGGATGTCAAAACGGCGGCGCCACGGCGACTGTGTGCATGGCTAGACGGTGAGTAGAGTGGTGGTGATAGGGTGGAGTGCTGTTGACAACAGCGGTGACTGTGGGGTTGTGTTGTGGGCTGCTGTGGTGGCAACCGTGGGAGGTGGAGTGAACCAGGGGGGAGTTCGTGGCCACAGTCTGACTCACCGGCGGGAGTCGAACCCGGTGAGGGTGTTGGTGGGTGCTCAGGTCAGACCCGGTGTCTGACCTAGCGGCTGTCACGGTGGAAGGGGGCGCGTGGGAGTTCGGGAAACGGGTTGGAAGTCGTGGGTTTGGGCGTGTTTTTAGTCGGCTTTGATTCGTTTCTTTATTGTTTAAATTATCGTATTTTGTAGTTAATTTAATTCCCGAGTCATTTAAATAATTTATTTAATTTAAATTCCCGAGTCTTTTAAAATAATTAGACACGGATTTTGAGTCGGGTTTGTTAAAAGAGAGAAGTTACTATATCGGGAAAGTTTCCATTTTAAGAAATTCTATTTTTAGTAACTTCTATTTTGGGAACGGGAATAGTTAAGTGATTGTTTATCATTTAATTATCTTTCAGAGGGAGCATTGTTGTGGAATATTACTGGACACCCGACTATTTGATTGCGGTATTGAGGTAGGGAAATACACTTGACTTCTTATCGTGTTATTGAATCGTGTTGGCTTGTTTGTGTTTCATATGACCAAGTTGTGAACGTGACTTGATTCGTGGTTGTTGATTGCGCTATGATATGGTTGACTGAATTGTTCGTGTTGAGTGTGTTATCACGACATTTGGTAGCTGGCATGATTTCATTCATTGTTATACATTTGTATTGCATTGTTTACTGTGGAGCATTCATATGCATTGGAGATGGAGGATATTGAGGTGATATGGTGTGGTGATGATGAGGTTGTGATAAGGCCCAGGCCGGGTTCTGCAGGACTTGCCCTGGTGTCCTCAGCTGCGAGCTGGCAGATCGGCTACGGTCGATATATATAGTCTACCGGGGATCGGTATGGCTGGGTTGTCCGGGTTATGAGTTATGAGTTATGAGATATGAGTTATGAGATATGAGTTATGATATATGAGTTGAGGTGGAGATGGAGGTGACGGAGGAGCATGCATATCATATTTTTGTTGTTTCATTGTTTTCCCTACTCAACCTCGTGGTTGACCCTGTGTATTCGTGAACACCTTTGATGACCCAAACATTGGCGAGCAGACTTGACAGGTTTAAGAGACAGAACGGGAGCTTGGTGGGCGTGAGACACTGGATCAGAAGACTTAGTAGCTAGATCATCATCTAGAAGACTTTCACTCTTATTTATGTTAGTTCTTTGTAAATTGACGTAAAAGAGGTTTTGTAATAATTAAGTTAAAAATAATTATATAAATTGCCTTGGAGTTTAATTTGTTATTCACTACCTCGGGAAACCGAGATGGTAACAGTCCGGTTTATTAGGGAATGTCTCGGGGAAGGCTCCTTCATAAACCGGGGTGTTACACCATATCTTTAGAAGATTACTACTATATTCCTAAATTTGTTTCGAAGATTGTTTTCACTTCGTCTTTGGATAAGAGTGGTTTTAGAACAATCTTCTATAATAACCAATGCTCTATTTATGATGGTGATGATTTATATGTGAATGGTTATTTGCAATTTGGTCATTATGTTTTACCTGAGTTAGTGATTTGTCTTATTATGACCATTTCTGGCCAAAAGAGGAAGAGAAGTAATCAAGGGAATCAAACCTACCTTTGGCATTGTAGGCTTGGTCATATTGGTGCGAAAAGAGTAAACAAGTTGCACCGACGAGGGTGTCTTGGTCAATATGATTATGAATCATATGACACCTCTGAATCATGTCTCCTAGGAAAGTTGACCAAATCTCCTTTTACTGGAACTAGAGAAAAAGTTAGTGAGCTTTTAGGACTCATACATTCTGATGTATGTGGGCCTATGAAAGTTCAAGCTAAAGGTGGATATTCCTACTTCATCACCTTCATGATGATATGTCAAGATTTGGATTTGTTTATCTAATGAGACCAAAATCGTTTGACATGGTCAAAAGACTTCGCTGTGAAGTTGAAAAGCAAACTGGTAAGAATATAAAGGCCATGAGATCTAACCGGGGAGGTGAGTATCTCAGTGATGAATTCATTGATTATTTAAGACAAGATGGGATCTTGTCGGCACTTCTCGTGGAACACCACAACATAATGGTGTTTCAGAAAGGAGAAATCGACCTTTATTAGATATGGTAAGATCCATGATGGGGTTCACTGATCTTCCTGTCTTTCTTTGGGGATATGCTTTAGAAGCTGTTGCGTGCATATTAAACAAAGTACCCACTAAGGCAGTCACCAAAACACCATATGAGATATGGAAGGGACGTAAGCCTAACCTTAAGCATTTAAGGATTTAAGAATGTCCAGCTTATGTAAAGCGACTGCAGTCAGATAAGCTTGAAGCTAAATCTGACAAATGCAGCTTTGTTGGTTATCCCAAATAGACTATGGGATACTATTTCTATCACCCATCTGAACATAAATTGGTTGTGGCCAGAAATGCAACTTTTCTGGAAAAGGAATTCCTTGAAAGTGGAAGTCATGGTGTAAAAATAGATCTTGATGCGATCAAAGATACCAATGAATCAACAGTGGCTCAAGAGCATGAGATGCCAATTGAGCAACCTTTATTTGATGTCTTACAGTTGACACAAATAGTTCAAAACTCAAATGTTAAGGAAAATCGGTTGATTAATGAATCAACGCAGGAACCTGAGCAACCAGAGAATCAAGTAGTACATGAGTCTCTTAGAAGGTCGACTAGGGAACGCCATGCACCAAATAGATTAAATCTATTAGTGCAAGATGACGAGGGTAATCATATTGATGATATTGCTCACGTCGATGATGATCCAAGGTCCTTTAAAGAGGCTATGGCAAGTCAAGATCATGAGAAATGGCTTAAGGCTATGGAATTAGAGATGGAGTCTTTGAGAATCAACAAAGTGTGGACTTTGGTTGATAACTCTAAGGACAAAACCCATTGGATGCAAATGGGTGTTTAAGAAAAAGATTGGAGCAGATGGTAAGGTTGAAACCTATAAAGCTCGTATTTTTTCTAAGAGGTATAATTGATACCGTCGTTAGGTACCAAAAATAAATACCTATTACTACTAACAGAAGCTAGCGGTAAGTAGGGTCGATCTCCACAGGGAGGCTAAGTATCTATCTGCTAAGCACGTCTGTCGGGTTACAATTGCGGGGTTTTAAATTTTTTTTTCTATACTACTGAAGATATAAAGCAAGAGAAATAAAGTAGAGAGCAATAAAGGCGAGAGAAAAACTAAGATTGATCAGATAAGGAGAGATATGTCAGGATTTCGGTTCACCATGGCAGTTCACTAACTCAGTCATAAATAGTCTAGACAATCTACTGTGAGAAGGGCAAGGGAAAGGTCCTTCTGGTCCGCTATCCACCCTACATTATAACTAACTTAACTTCCGTCCTCATTAGGATAGTCTACTGTTCATAGCAGGTCTGTTCATAGCAGGTCTGTTCATTCTAATCTTCCGATCTAGGAGCGAATTTAACCAAATTAAAGTTATTTAGAAGCGTGCACTAAACTAAACATATTACAGTTATATTGCTATGGTCACAGGTTCCCACAATTAATCATCTAGCCTATTCACAACATCGTCACATTACTACCATGGATCCCCTGATCCTAACATAGAGGGGTTTAGCTACTTATGCTATCATATTTAACAAATATAACGATGAATATGCTAAGAGACATAATAATGAGATAATCAAGATGAATTGTATACTAGCGATAATTAAGAGACAGTGAAATAAGAAGAACAACAATTAAAAGTAAACAAGAATTAGATTAAGATTAAGAGAGAGATTACAAAAGAGCGAATCCGGCAATAAGAACAAAGTAACAGCAGAAATTAAGAGTAAAGTTTCAGATCCAAAGTGTTTAAGAGAGTAAAAAGTAGTATCAAAAGTGTGTTTATGACCTAATGACAACCTCCCTTATATAGGGATGCGTTTTATTAACATAAATAAACCTAACAAGAATTAATTAACCCGTGTAAAATAGCTAGTCACTCGATCGAGCCTTTTCAACCTACTCGATCGAGTGAATCTTCAGCAAAACCGTTCGATTGAGCAAAAGCAGCTCTCGATCGAACTCTTCCAAATTAGCCAATTTCGATCAAGTTCAGAACCACTCGATCGAGCACCTGCAGCTGCCAAACCACACGATCAACCTCTAAAAGCTCTCGATCGAGTAGATACCCACTGAAAACAGCCATGACACTCGTTGGATAGCTTCCTAGGACATTCCTTCACGCTTCCCGAGGTACGACTTCTGCTCTAAATCTCCGTCTCCTTAAAATGCATGCTAAGCGGGACGAATAAGGCGCGATTCCACTACTTTTAGGTCCATTTCTGCAATTAAGACAAAACAGACCAAAGTAGCCAATTCGGGGTATTTTGCAATACAAAGCAATGAAAATGGCATAGAAATGCGTGCAATAAGAGGCTAAAAAGTCTATATACATTGCACGTATCAAATCTACCCAAACCGAACCTTTACTCATCCTCGAGTAAACTAAATGCAAACTAATAAAACGGATATGAAAACTCAGAGCTAGATATAACTTGTCCACTTAAACCATTTAACGCAATCAAAACTAAAAGCTATAGCTACAACAGTCAAGCGCAAACGAATTATATGATGTCTATAAATAAGCTGACCTCTCGACCTTGCAAGACCTTTAAAATCGGACTCTCACGGGTCACTCTTCTCTCATGAAGCAAAGGGTGAATATAAATGTGTAAGAGAAGAAGAGGAAAAATAGTCACTCACCTAAACTGTGACCCACATAACATGCATGCAACAAAATTGATAGACGATTCTAGCTACCGTACATATATTCCAACCAACAATGTCCATCACAGCCGAGGGCTTACAATAGTTATGGTAAAGTGAGGCTACATGTAAGAAATGGCAAAGTGATTATGGGATATGTGGAGGTAGAGCGTCAAGCTAGCACACAAACAAGACCATATAAGAATATCCAATTCTCAGCTGACTACGAGATCAAAACACAAGTGCCCATCTTTTTCACAAAACTCACTAACCAATACACAATCTCCTCAAAAAGATATAAATAAAAACGGAGGAGTAAGACCGTCACGAACTTCCCTTTTTTAAACGGTCTTTCTTTTTCATTTTACAACTTTTTTTTTTCTTTTCTTTTTTCACACGTTTTTTTTCTTTTTTTTTCATTTAATTCAATTGCTTATTTTCTTTTTCATGCTTTTCTCATTTTCCTGCACACTTTTCTTTCTTTTCTACCAACTCCATATAAATGAGAACAAACCAACTTGCACCAATAAGAATATACCACCAAAAGTACACTAAACTAGCTTGACATGCAGGCTTAATTTGGGTGTAGTTAATGGGTCAAAAGGCTAAGTTTGGCTAATGTGGAGCTAAATGGGTGAAAATGAAGATAGGGGAAAATTGCAAGCACCTCCCTGCATGTGACACTGACCACAAACCCGAATGTATGCAAGCAAAAAGCAATCGAATTTCATAAAAGTGCAAAGTGACGAACATGTTATGCAAGGAGTACTACACTCGAATTCCTACATGAACTGGTCATGAATGACACCAGTTATACGACTCTACTAACTTAGAAATTTTGAAGTAGTTTGCCAATTTTATCAGGTCAAGTCTATATGATCAACTATATTTTAACATTAACTCGTAGACTAAGCATATGACTAAGCTAATAACTGCCAATTAGATGCAAGGCTTAAGTGAAATGACAAGTTAAAGTGAAAAATCATCATGGAAATCTAACATTCTGACTCAACCTAAATGCAAAATAAAACGTGAATTTTTGGATTTTTCGAAATTTTCTATTTTTTTGGAATTTTTTCATATTTTTTGAAATAAAATACAAATGCTAGCAGAAAAAATAAACGTGAATGCAGAACAAATGCAAATGCAGACTCAAATGATGCATTACCCTCCCCAAACCAAAACGGACAACGCCCTCGTTGTCCTTCAGCATACACCAGTAGTATATATAGGGTAAAGAGATAAAACAACCAATAAATGAATGAATACAAAAATTAAATAAGGAGATGACAAATAAATAGAAGAACAGAAATACATACAAAATAGCGAACTTCCCCAAACCAGCCAGAAAACTAGGGAAGTGAGTAGACCAGCAGCTACTCGTCAACGGCCTCATCTTCCTCCTCTACCACCATGTAGTCAGGATCCCTCTCCTACTCCCGTCTCATACCCTCCTCAGCTCAGGCTCTCTCCTCCTGCTCAGCTATGTCCGCCTCGCTCTCTGGCTGTGGGTACCCCTCCGCCGGGTACGGGTAGAAAGAAGGGTGTGGCCAGCTGTCTGGAATGGGACGTCCTCTCCTTATGTGATACTCGTATAAAGGGAACAAGGCAAGTGCCTGGTCCCGCTCCATACGAGCTACCTTGGTACACATCTCGAGCAACAACCGTCATGACGCCCTTGGTCCATCACCTAAGGCTCCACAAAAGGAGTAGGAGGATCAAAATTAGCCGGAAAGACTGGCTGTGTCACAGAAGTAGTAGGGATAGGGGTCGGTGTAGGCGTGGGCGTGGAACTCTGCCCAGCCAGAGTCAGTGTGGACCCCACTCCAGTCTCAGGTCGCTTCCGCTTCTTAGAAGCGGAAGTAGTGGGAGAAAAAAGTGGAAGGTGGTAAGAAGGTAGAGGTGGAGGCCACCCACCCGTCACAGAGGTCAAAGGTGTAAGACGGGGTAGGTCGGGAAATAGAAGGGTCACGGACCTGGAACTATAAATCTTCCAGGCACGCTGGTCTGAAGCTAACCAAAACATCACCAACATGGCGTTAATATCTAAGTCCGCTTCCTTATCAATGTGTCTCAAGCCTCTGGGGAAGTCAGTGAAAAGAGAACCGGCGAGAAAAGAGGCTATGCCTTCACAGTAAATCGTGCCCGTCTCCTTCTGCCCGACAGCATTAAAATGCTGAGCCGTCAAGTAAGCAATGTTAAAAACAAAGGGGTGTGGACATGGGCTACAGGCCGGTCTGTGGATTTGGGCCACCTACCGATCTGCGGTCACGGTCCACCTGCACGCCAAGCCAATCTGTGGACATGCAGCGGTCTTTTGAAAGCCATGCTTGGCGGCGTACAAATGCTTTCGGCCGGATCGTTTTAGATCGGTCGGTTTCGTCTCGGTAAAGGTCTCCAAATGATGTAGAGATGTTCGGAGTCGCCACCAAGCCTTTGTGGGATGCTTGGAACCCGTTCGAATCGACTTTATATCTAGGTCAACCAAGGCAAAAAGCGGTGTTTGACATAGGTACTAAAGATAAGGACTCGTCCCCCTTTTAGCATTATGTGCCTAAAATGACTCTCGTTTGCCCTGGATAAGGCCATCCACTATCCAAAGGTTATGATTACGGGGTGAGGGTACATATTGGGAAGCCCTTTAATCGGACACCAATCCCGCCCGCATCAGCGGCCTCTACTGATCGATCGTGGTTGTTTAAGTGCAAAAGTTGATAAAACGGTGTAAATGCATGAATGCACATCCAAAAGTGTTAACCTAACATGTGAGCTTTCTAAGTAAGTTTGTTAATCCAAATATCAAGCATAAGATGTCAAGTTGGATTTAGATTGATTTACATGTGAAAACGGAAATTAAACATCCATTTACCAAGTTCGGGTTATGATGCTTAACACGATCCATTTATTGAAAAAGGGTATCAAATGACAAAGTGTAAAAAACGTAAACTTGTCAATCTGATCCGTTACGTATTCGGATAAACCGTAATCGGGATCGTCCTAGACAAGTACCAAAATGGGACAGAACAGTGCCAGGCAGCCCTGTTAAGGCGCGAGCCTATTGGCGAGATAAAGGGCTTTGCCCTGGTTTTGAAAGATGGAAACAGACGGCCACTTGGGGCGCGAGCCATGAGCCGACCTAAGGGGGCGTCTCCTGGTTCTTGAAAAGGTTATTTAAAACCGTATTTATGATGAAAGATTTGCAAATGTTGTTTACATGACTCGGAATAATTACTATTATGTTAGTAATATTCATTGTCGGATTTGCAAGTTGGAAAAGTATAATTTATAAATAAAAATGTAAAATGTTTGATATGAACTAAATATGTTAATTTCATTTATTTGTAATTAATCGATATTTATCACCGTACTCGGATTAAACTGACATGTTGTAAAGAACCAAGGGTGATTATGAATCATGACTAATATGTTTACAAATGTAAACAAATGAGAAAAATGGTAAATAAAATAAAAGATGTTTAAAATACCCTTTAATTTGTAATTAACTAAATAATATCACCGAGTCACAGAATAAACCGTCATGGTATAAAGAACCAAGGATGATTTTTGTAATGGACAAAATATGTTTATCATAAAAATGAATTAAAATGGTAAAAACCGATTACAAATAAGAAATGAAATAAAGAGGAAAGACGAGAACAAACACGGATGAGTCTGACCTGGAGACCTACAAGAGGCGCGAGCCTCCCTGCATAGCAAGGAGCTCCTGTCTCAGGCCAAAACTCGATTTTGGCTCGTCTAACCTATATTTGAATCGTGTTATGCATTGTTCATGCATATAAACTCATAAAAACAGTAAAGGCATGAAATAAATGAGTTGTTTACACCCTCAAACTTACGTGTATTGATGTTTACAAAGTAGACGACTTTAGAGACGGTTTTCTCGTTGTGACTAATCGCGATCAAAGAAGTTTAAAAAGGTGACTTAAAAAAAGGTTTTAGTTTTGAAAATGAGTTGAAATTATGTTGTTGAAAAACATGTTGATTAATGTTGAGCTGGTTGAATGGGTCGGTCGAATGCATGGCGACGGTACCAAATAAAATGTGTAAGGCTTGTGTTTACGATCGGTAGGTCGTAAACACGTGTCGATTTTGTGACTTAGTAAGTCGGGTCTAGAAGTTTAAGGGAGAAGGAGGGGGCGGACTCTCGCGTGAGAATTATGGGGTGTGAAGGTTGGTATTTATAGAGAAATGGGGGTGGTAGCAATTCGGTTAAGTTTGCTTGCTGGCCAAGGGCATGCCTAAAGAGGCGCGAGCTACCTTGAGAAACAAGTGGGTGTATTGTTCTTTTCGCAAATTTGGATTTTGCATTTGTTCTAACCAATGTTTTATTGGTTTTGATTTGTGGTCTTTGAGGTTTGCTTAGCCGTGTAAGCTTCCTCTTGGGTGATATTTGGGGTAGGTAATTTGTGTGCTTGACTCGGGTTTGACCCGTGTGAGTCGGGATTTAAATTTTGAGTCGGTTTTTGGCCCGGTGTCGGTTTAGACTCTAAATAGGGTCATTTTAAAGAAAATTACATGATTAAGACATTCATGGCATTATTTTTTACATTCGGGATATGGGTTGACTCAGGTTGACTTGAGTTGCGGGTTTCTGAGTCGGTTTTGGGTCCGAAGACGGTTTTAACTCTAAATAGTGTTATTTTAAAGCAAATGAAGTTAGAAAACTTTTGAAATCATTTTTCATATCCTAGTAGTGCATTAAACCGTCTCATGTATAGCCAATCCACGCACGCATATCAAAAACACGTTATAGTCCGATCATCATCGGGTCGTTTTTGGAAGGTGCAGATACTGGGTATCTACAAGGGGCCAGCGCTATCAATGTTTAAATAGCCCCCTAAAATAGACAACTCAACATTGTTAATGTTGTTAGGCTATTTACGGCCAAAAATCGTCCCGCCAAGAAGACAAAAAAAGTAACGGGTCAGGGGGAGGTGAATGTGAGCCAGTCGGCACTAGCTAAAGGGAGTCTATGCCAAAGTGGGCCAAAGTAGAGCCAGGA
This sequence comes from Silene latifolia, assembly GCF_048544455.1. NCBI lineage: Eukaryota > Viridiplantae > Streptophyta > Magnoliopsida > Caryophyllales > Caryophyllaceae > Silene > Silene latifolia. Next base: position 342,748,032 of record NC_133538.1, read on the forward strand.
CCTTCCGAGGAGGTCCCTGATGGCCGTAAGAAGACAAACCTAACCGCCTCCCAAACTCAGTTAAGGTCCAGGTAGTGGCCTGGTTGAACAGTCGAAAGGAGACACAAGAGCTCTCCGTGTCAGTGTCGTAGGCACCAGTTGAAAAGGTAAACGAGTTGAAAAACTCAAGTGTGAGCTGCTCGTAGGTCAGTGCGTGCATGGTGATCAACCCAGTCATCCCCGTCCTGTTTAAGAACTCAGCAACAGGCTCGTAAATCCCCAGTTTCTCAAGTGAAGTCCGACACAAGAATTTAGTAGAAGCAATGTCACAGCGCATTAAATTTTTAAAGCCTTTACGATGAATAGAATTCATGAAACGTACCTAACGATAGTCGGGAAGCGGGTCCAAGGAGTCATCTGCTCGGAACGTGGCAGCAGTGCGTCCAGCAGTAGGAGGACCTCGTCCTCAACCCTGCCCTCGGCCAGCAGCAGTAGGCAGTCCAGGTGTGCGACCTGTGGCTGGCCGAATGGGAACAAGCGCAAAAGAGGTAGCAGCAGTGACATATAGTGAGGACGCAGCAGGGGTCGTCACCATGGAAGGGACAGTGGCTGCAGTGGTGACAGTAGAAACAGTATTAGAAACAACAACAGCAGGGCTAGTGACGGTGGCAGTAGCAGGGACCACCGTCTCAGAACGGGATGGGGTAACAATAGAACTAGTAGAGGTCACGGTGTTACTATCCATCCTAATCAATCAAGTAAGTACCATAATAAGACAATTAAACGATTAAAACACGATTTCCCCAAATTTTCGAAAAAATTTTGAAACCTTAGCCCTTCATTTTAGGTCGAAAACATCAATTAAACAACAAGAAAGAGGGGAAGAAGACTTACTTGATTGAAAACCCACAAGAAGATGCAAATTAATCGACAAAAAACGCACAAAAACAGTCGAGTTTTGACCCAACTCGAACAAACCCTAACTCCGAAACTAAACTGCAACAAATGCAATTTGGAACGGGAAAAGACGGGGCTTTTGTCGAAAATCACAAAATAAGCACAATGTGGGAGCTGAATTTGGTAATGGGGATGAAAAATGGAGGATTTGGAGATTTTTAGAGTGTTTTATCGCAAAAATAAGGAGAGAAGAAGAAATAGAATGAAAAATAGAAGAGGAAAAGAAAGACTCCCTGCGTGATATAAGCCTTAAGCATTCGATCGAGTGGTTTGAAACCAGTCGATCGAGTCCATCTTCCTGCATTCCTCTAGATCGAGTAAACCGACGTTCGATCGAGAACTCTCCTTTTTGGTCAATTCGATCGAAAACTTTAATCTGCTCGATTGAACAATTTACCTAGGCATTCCTCTCGATGGAGTACAAAAAGTACTCAATCGGGTTGTTTTCCTTTGGCACATGTCCCAATGCAGCGTATCTTCCCCAAACCTGCATAAAAATACATAGAAATACTTCCCGAAAATACCAAATTCACAAAATACGTAGTCTATATTCGGTCTTACGCTAAAACTAACTACGCTATTGTCTAACAGTCTAAAATGCAATTAAAATGTCGAACGGAAATTCAAAATTACAAAGTTTTACAACGGGGCATTCCCCTCTCATCTTCCAAAACACTGTAGTAGCCCATAAGAGGGCTTCTGACTGGAGGAGGTCCCTTCAGTATCATGGACCGTCCTCTTGGATCGCCATGAGCTTGAACTTGAACTGATAGAAGAAGAATAATTTGCGTCCACGTACGCCTTCACTTTCTTCTTTCCTCTGGCTTCCTTACTGGCAGTGGCATTATCATTTGCAGTATTCCCATCACTTAACTTGACTTTCACTGCACCATGACCGACAGCGTCTCCAGTATCCACTTTGTGTGTACCTGCAGTAAGGAGAAAAATAGAATGGTCCTCCATATTGCTCTTAGTCTGAGGCGGAGGTGTCACTATAGCAACACAATATTCAATATTTTCAGCTGGAGAGTCTACGTCTGGGTCTATAGAGGGTAGGGCATTGCAAGATTGAACTTGCATAGGGGCCCTACGAGCTTTGGACTGATAAAATGTTAGCTCCTCATCTCCTACCTGGAAAGTTAGGGTTTTCCTCCCGACATCAATTACCGCGCGAGCAGTAAATAAGAATGGTCGCCCTAAAATAATAGGGGTATAAGAGTCTTTTGGTATGTCTAAGACCACAAAATCGACGGGAATAAAGAATCTCCCGATTTTCACAGGTATGTCCTCTAAGACACCTAGTGGCCATGATATACTACGGTCGGCCATCTGAACAGTCATATTGGTACAATTAAACTTAGTCAAAGCGTAGCGAGAGACAAAGGTAATAACGCGTTGTCAATTAAGTGGGTTCCTATATGACATGGAATCGAAAAGCTACCCGGGTCTGATTGTTTCGGTGGTGTCTTATTCTGAACTAAGGCGGATCCCACTTCAGTCAAAGCCACCGTTTCATGGTCACTTATATGCCTCTTACGCGTTGAAATTTCTTTCATAAACTTCAGGTAAGAGGGTACCTGGGTAAGCAGTTCGGCGAAAGGAACATTGACATGAAAGCTCTTCAGGATATCCGCAAATTTCCCGAACTGTTGTTCAGCCTTCTTGTTCTGCAATCGCCTCGGAAAAGGAACCGTGATAGGAATTTCTAAACCTTTGTTTCTTTCTGCCAATGTCTCAACACGATCTTCATCATTTCTACTCGATTGATTCCTTTTTCCTCTCGATCGAGGTCTTTCAGCAGCAATAACATTCGATCGAGCACCATCAACTACTCGATCGAAGTCCTCTTTATCAGAATCACTCGATCGAGATATGAATTCACTCGATCGAGCTTTTTTCTCAGCAATTTCATTCGTTCTAGGAATTTCCTCTACTCGATCAAATTCTTCAAAATCAGCCTTACTCGATCGAGTAATATTACCAGCATTTCTACTTGATCGACCACCAGAAATGAGTCGATCGAGTATTTTCCTTAGATTGAGCATAGATTCATCCATTGACGATTGTTCACTCTAAGCAATAATAGGTCTCGGGTCTGATATGTCCTCAGCAGTTGACATTTTGGGTCCTTCATAGGAAAGACCGCTTCGCAAATTTATCAGATTAATCGGCTCATGTTGGTTCTTATCAGTTTGAGACGGTAAATGACCCAACTTCCTTGAATATTGGTTACCCGCGAGTTGAGCTGTCTGGGACTCGAGTGACTTTATCGATACACCTTTCTGTTGGTCACTCTTCTGCAACTGAACAGTCAATGCTTGTATCATTGACTTCAACTCGGTCATCTCACTAACACCACTTGAGGAAGCACCTTGTTGCGGCGGTGGAAAGGATGGAGGCTTTTGAAAGCCTTGTTGAGCTTTGTGAGGAGGGATGTAAGGTTGTTGCTGCTGCGGTGGAGGTGAAGGGTTTAACACATTCTGACTAGTCCATCTCAAATTGGGATGTACTCCACTCTGATTGTTATAATAAGAGCCACCTTGCCTGTATTACTGAAAGGTAAGAACCTGCTCCTTCTCAGTTAGACATTCAACAGCAGTGTAACCGTCATTACTACCGCACCTCTCACATGAAACGGTTTCTTGTCTAGTCAACAAGTGAACCGTCTGTTGATCACCAGCATTCTGCAAATTCCAACCTATCGAAACGGGCATTCAAGCTGAGCCACAACTGTATTATCAACAGAATTAACTGTCCGAATACCATCTCTCGGGTTCCCATACTCAGCACAATGGATATCCATCTCCTCAATGATTCCCCATCCCTTGTCATCATCATTATTCTTCTGAAATCACCCATTTGATGAGGCGTCTAAGATAGCAAGGTGGTCATCATACAACCCATTATAGAACTGGTTGCACAAGAAGCACTGATCAAAACCATGATGAGAAAGAGACCACACCAACTTCTTAAACCGGCACCAAGCTTCGTAGAAGTTCTCATCTGGTGCTTGCTTGAAACTTGTAATTTTTCCTCTCAGCTGATTAGTCCATTGTGGAGGAAAATACCTCTTATAAAAGGCAAGGGCCAGGGTCTCCCAGTTGGTGATCCCATCCGCGGTTCTGTCAAGATCAGTGAGCCATTCACGGGCTCCATCCGTTAAAGAGAAAGGAAATAGGACCTCCTTAATCTTGTCCTGAGTCACGCCCTTAGTAGCGGGAATGGTAGAGCAATAGTCTGTGAAAACTTCCATATGTTTACGAGGATATTCACCCACCACACCTCGGTACAGGTTCTGTTCGACCAGATTTATGTAGGAAGGCCGTATGTCAAATGTATTCCCATCTTCGGTCGCAAGTTTAAAACCTTTAGGGATTGAGGAAGTTGTAGGCTCTGAGTGACTCGCGATGTTCGGCATTTTCACTGGACTTACGGCAGAAATAGATTTATCTTCTGCACAAGACGGGTTTTCTGCAAACAGAAAGTGTTCTAGCTCGGGTTCAAAAGTACTCAAGGCTTCCTCTTGAATCTTCTTCTACAGTCTCTGTCAATAACGAAAGGTTCTTTCTGGATCAGGATCAGCTGGAACTAATTCTGACCTGTTAGACCTGGGCATAAACAACACTGGAGAAAATAAATAAGAACTGTCTCAAGGAATAAAAATTCCCTGAGACTGAGAGAGACAAACGAAAAAAAACAGACAAATAATCTATTGCCTCCCCGACAACGGCGCCAAAATTTGATACCGTCGTTAGGTACCAAAAAAAAATACCTTTTACTACTAACAGAAGCTAGCGGTATGTAGGGTCGATCTCCACAGGAAGGCTAAGTATCTATCTGTTAAGCACGTCTGTCGGGTTACAATTGGGGGGTTTTAAATATTGTTTTCTATACTACTGAAGATATAAAGCAAGAGAAATAAAGTGGAGAGCAATAAAGGCGAGAAAAAACTAAGATTGATCAGATAAGGAGAGATATGTCAGGATTTCAGTTCACCATGGCAGTTCACTAACTCAGTCATAAATAGTCTAGACAATCTACTGTGAGAAGGGCAAGGGGAAGGTCCTTCCGGTCCGCTATCCACCCTAGATTACAACTAACTTAACTTTCGTCCTCATTAGGGTAGTCTACTGTTCATAGCAGGTCTGTTCATTCCAATCTTCCGATCTAGAAGCGAATTTACCAAATTAAAGTTATTTAGAAGCGGGCACTCAACTAAACATATTACAGTTATATTGCTATGGTTACAGGTTTTCATAATTAATCATCTAGCCTATTCGTAACATCGTCACATAACTACAATGGCTCCCCTGATCCTAACATGGAGGGGTTAAGCTACTCATGCTATCATATTTAACAACAATAACGATGAATATGCTAAGAGACAAAATAAAGAGATAATCAAGATGAATTGTATACTAGCAATAATTAAGAAACAGTGCAATAGGAAGAACAACAATTAAAATTAAACAAGAATTAGATTAAGATGAAGAGAGAGAGATTACAAAAGAGCGAATCCGGCAATAAGAACAAAGTAGCCGCAGAAATTAAGAGTAAAGTTTCAGATCCAAAGTGTAATTAAAAGAGTAAAAAGTAGTATCAAAATTGTGTTTATGACCTAATGACGACCTCCCTTATATAGGGAAGCGTTTTATTAACTTAAATAAACCTAACACGAATTAATTAACCCGTGCAAAATAGCTAGTCATTCGATCGAGCCTTTTCAACCTACTCGATCAAGTGAATCTTCAGCAAAACCGTTCGATCGAGCAAAAGTAGCTCTCGATCGAACTCTTCCAAATTAGCCTATTTCGATCGAGTTGAAGAACCACTCGATCGAACACCTGCAGCTACCAAACCACTCAATCGACCTCTAAAAGCTTTCGATCGAGTAGATACCCACTGAAAACAGCCTTAACACTTGTTGGTTAGCTTCCTAGGACCTACCTTCACGCTTCCCGAGGTACGACTTCTGCTCCAAATCTTCGTCTCCTTAAAATGCATGCTAAGCGGGACGAATAAGGTGTGGTTCCACTACTTTTAGGTCCATTTCTACAATTAAGACAAAACATACCAAAGTAGCCAATTCGGGGCATTTTGCAATACAAAGCAATGAAAATGGCATAGAAATGCGTGAAATAAGATTCTAAAAAGTCTATATACATTGCACGTATCAATAATCAAATGGAATGTATTGATTATGAAGACACCTTCTCCCCTGTGGCAATGATCAAATCTATTCGTATTCTGCTTGCTATAGCTGCATACTACGATTATGAGATATGGCAAATGGATGTGAAAACAACTTTCCTTAATGGGGAGTTAAAGGAAGATGTCTATATGACTCAACAACCTGAAGGTTTCACATTGTCATCTACTACTAATAAAGTATGTAAGCTTCAACGAACCATTTATGGATTAAAGTAAGCTTCTCGTAGCTGGAATATACATTTTCACACGACAATTGAAAAGTTCAATTTTGTGCGTTGTAAGGAGGAGCCATGTGCGTACAAAAAGGTTAGTAGGAGTGTTATTATTTTCTTAGTATTATATTTCGATGATATTTAACTAATAGGAAATAATGTACCAGCCATACAAGAGACAAAGGATTAGGTATCTACACAGTTCTCCATGAAAGATTTTGGAGAAGCAGCTTATATTCTTGGAATAAAGATCTATAGAGATAGATCAAGGAAACTGCTTGGACTCTCCCAGTCTATGTCACTACAATGAAAACGCGGCATAGTGACGGGCATACTGACGGAAAAAACAAGCCGTCAGAAAACACGGGAAACTGACGGCTATTTGACGGAATTTCCGTTGGTATCAATTCCTGACGGATTTCCCGTCAGTTGTAATTGGCGCGTTGACAAAGTCAATGGCGCTAAAAAACATGTGACAGAATATCCGTCAGTATTTCCAAGAAACTGACGAAATTTACGTCATTGGCATTCACACGCAACAGTGGATGATAGCTGGTGATAATTTAGGATATCTGACGGAATATCCGTCAGTAAAATAAAAAAACTGACGGAAATTCCGTCAGATGTATTAGATATTTGAATCCAGTGTGTGTTACAGTTGTCACAATAATTGACCAACTGACGGATATTCCGTCAGTAATTTGAAAATACTGACGGAATTTCCGTCAGTTGGTCAAATAATGTGACGTTTACAGTATATGCATTATTGATCTGATAAAGTTGGCCTTCGACGGAATTTCCGTCAGTTATTTGGAAATAATGACGGAATTTCCGTCAGGAGTCGTATTTAACATTGATACCATCTTACGGAGGTATCACATGGAAAATTTCAAAAAAGCCTATTTACCAATAGGCACTGGAATTACTTTATCTAGGAAGGATTGTCCTAAGACCCTAGAAGAAAGAGAGCGCATGAGTAAAGTCTCATATGCACGCGCAATGGGAGCTCTTATGTAAACCATGACATGTACAAAACCTGATGTTGCTTACGCGCTAGGATAAGCGAGTAGGTACCAAAAGGATCCAGGTGAGGAACATTGGAAAGTAGTGAAATCTATCCTTAAGTACTTGAGAAGGACTAAGGACCAATTCCTTATTCATGGAGATACTGGCCTAAATTATTTGGGTTATACTGATGCTAGTTTTGCATCAGACAAGGATGATAGCAAGTCCACCTCTGGTTATGTTTTCACTTTGAATGGTAGAGCAGTGAGTTGGAGAAGTTCCAAACAAGGCACTGTTGCAGATTCAGTAACTGAAGTAGAGTATATAGCTGCATGTGATGCTGCTAAGGAAGCGGTTTCGATTAGAAAGTTCGCAACTGAAATTGGTGTAGTTCCTTCAGTGAAAGAAGGTGTTCCTTCATTGTGTGACAATACCGGCGCTATTACACAGGCCAAAGAGCCAAGGTCACACCATCGATCTAAGCATGTTCAGCGAAAGTTCCATTTAATTAGAGAAATTTTTGAACGTGGTGATGTTCAAGTACGAAAGGTAGAAGGAAAGGCAAATCCTGCAGATCCCTTCACTAAGGCGCTTGGATCAAAGGAATTTGACAAGTATAAGTGGAGCATAGGATTAAAGTTCATGAATGGTTGGCTCTAGGTCAAGTGGGAGATGATTTTTGAAATTATGCTCTAGACCCAATCGTTATGTAACATTTTTGAACACATTGTATATTGTTTTTTTGTTATTAATTAATATATTAATAAAATGGCATTGTTTTTTTTTATCATATTGTGCTTGAGAACCATATGTGATAAGTCCTTGATTAAACTATATGCTTGACATTATAATTGAGATTATAATAATGAGAGTCAAGTATTGGAGGGTTTGATCTAAATATGTTCTTTGTTAAAGGATTATCAAAAGGGACTATGATGATCCAGATAAACCAATATATGTACAACTGTATTCATCAGATGAATATAATGGATCTCATTCATTACGTTGTATGTATAGATGACCATATAGAGATATGATCATTGAACTGACCGAATGGAGGTTTCCCAATAGTTGTTTTACCTACATACTGTCAATTTTGAAATTCTCATAAGGAGTGAATGTAATTCCTTTCCTTTGATTTGAGATCACCATTGTAATTAATAGTGTAACACCCCTATACTCCAAGTGCCTTACCAGGACCACTTAAGGCATGAGAATGTTACCATCTCGGTTACGCGAGGCAATGTATATCAAATAGACAACAAAGAAACTTACTTTAATAAATGAATTTAAAGTGATACAAGTCCAAAACCAAAACTGTTAAAGAAAATACAACTGTTCCTCAAAACTGGCAAGCCAACTAAATAAAATATTGTTTATGACACAGCGGAAGACTTCTAGACATCTCGTGGAAACTCAACCCAGCTATCCCATGCGGATCATCTCATACCAGTTCAATAACTGCTCACCATCCCCGAATGGATCACCACAGTTTTCAAAACATTTAAACCGGGGTCAGTTACTGTTTACATAAAACAATACTACAAAAGAAAAACAACAATCCAGACCAATCAACCAATCTCCATCATAACTCCACACACCAGACTACACACTAAAGTGTGTAGTCCTGCAAGAATACACATCGCAACAAGTATTCCACACCGCCAGTGGGGGACCGCAGCTGTTCCCACCTAGGCCCGCTCATCTCATCCGAGCAATAACCCAAGTTCCTAAATGTGCACAACCCCTCTGTGGCGGGTTCCACATAGGGTGAATCAAGGGAGTAAAGCCACTCCCACAAGTGACACCACTCAGCCGAGGATGCACCTCGCAAACCACAGACAGTTATTCAACCAACCACATTATACCACACAATTACCAATTACCAAATCCGATATGATATAAATCAACAACAATGAACAACCACCAACAATACAATGAAAACAATAACCGATTAGGGAAACCCAACCTGGAATAGCAACCACAAGATCGTCACAGCAGCTAATCAGAAATGTTCCTCTACGAATCCTCCTCCTATAACACATATTCATATAATTATCACCTAATCAACACAATACACCCAAAACTCCCAAATCTACCCAATTAGGGTTTTAAACAAACTCAACGAAACATTATAAAAATTATACAAGAAGCTTACCTTTGACACGATGATCTCAACGGCGTAACAAACAAGACAATCCGACGATCCTAGCCCTTGGGATTTGTTAACAACGCGAAGAATGAGAACAACGTAACTCTTTTTCTCTCTTGAAAGGTTTTTAGAAAGCAAAAGTGATTAAAAAGAATGACGGAATCCTTTTATACTAATCACGCGTTATTAACAAAACCCAGCTAAAATAACCCGTAAGACTCACTTACTCGATCGAGTAAGTCACCTACTCGACTGAGTGGCCCGTACTCGATCGAGTGCCCAACATACTCGATCGAGTACCCATCAGGTAGCCTACTGTTTTGCGTAAAAACATACTTACTCGACCGAGTAAGCCCCACTCGATAAAGTACCCACAGACATAGAAAACCGTAGTATTACAAATAGACTGCTTGTTTTACTATGATGCCTGACATCTAGTGTGTAAAAATACTAGTTGAATGGTTATTGGGTGTAATTGAGTACCTATGAAGTTAGTGGTGAGTCTGATGGAATCCATCAACTCGAGATAACTAGTTTGAACTCTATGTTGTCATTAATCTTATTGGTTATATCAAGACCTTGGCCAAGCAGATGAATGGTTCAAGAAAAGAGTTTGTTGAAGGCGATTCGCCAAACATAGTGATTGACATAGAATATAGTGGTCATCTAAAAGGGTTTGATAGTTTAACCATACCTTAGGATGACCCGGAATTGGAAAGATGGAAGGAAATGATACAATATTCTTAACCAGGTTCATCTTCATTGGTTGTTGACATTCACGTTATCCAGTCATTGAGGAGTGTTGTTAGACGCCAACCTCGATTAGTAATTAAGACGATTGACTCTGGGTCAAGTGGGAGATTGTTGGAATTGTGTCCCAGACCCAATTGAATCGGTAACATTAATTACTACTGGCTTAACGTTGAACCTAGATGGCCACACACTTACGGGTTGATGTTTGACACTTAAGGTAACTTTATATTATTATATGATAATAATTAAAGTATCTAGACGACATATTATTGTATTCACTGTTAACACATGAGATACGATTAATAAAATGAGAAAGTATTCTATAGTATTTAAATAAGGAAATAAAATAAAGAGTTATTTTATGATTCCATATAAATATTTGTTCTAGGGGTTTTGGAAGAGGTAACTTTATTCAATCATTTATTCCACCCCATATAAGTTAAAGAGAGAAAAAGGGTTTTCTCAAGAAGGTCTCAAATCTCAGAGGCGTCTCAATGGTTGAGAGTGTAGATCGTACCCGGTGTAGATACGCTAGAGACTCTGTACTTTCAGAGTTAGTTGCTTATCCATCTTAAATCCAGGTATGTGATTTAAACCCTTTTGTTTACAACAATTTGAATTCAATAGGTCTATTAAAGGATTGGGTAATTATTATTTCTGCTGCGCATACCGATCCTTCACATTATACAATAGAAAGAAGGAAGTGTTGGGAAATGTGTCCTCGACAATAGTGCGATCAGATGATTTAGATATCATTATTAAATCTCATACTAAGAATACGTGAGGGATGATTCTTTATATAGTCGACTGACCGTCATTAATCGGTAATGATTGGCTAACTAGAGTTTGACATTACTGTCGTGTGACGGTGGTGGTCAATTGATCCCTTTAGGTCACACCAATAGGATGAGGCCCAAATAGATATTTAATTAATTGTATGTGATACAGGTTAATTAATTCCTTAATAATGGGAGTGTTAATTTTGCGTCTTATTGTAATGTGATTAAATAAGATTTAATTTAGTATTTAAGTGTTAAATTGCTAAATTACTAGAGGATATATATATATATAAGTTTTGAGGTAGAGGTAATTAGTTATTTAAAGTTACAAGAAGTTGTGATTTTAACTAACTAGTAATTATAAGACCCATTATATGTTGATATAATGGTAGTATACTACCCAAAAAGTGGATTGTATATTATATTATTAATTGTAATATTTAAGTGTTAAATGATTACATTAATAATTAATTATGTAAGATAGTTAAACATATGACTTATAAGCATTTGTAGGACAAATGACAAAAGGCAAAAAATGGACCAAAATGGGTCCAAATTTTCGGCCAAATGAAAGAGCAAAAGATGCTCTTTTGTCTTTTGTTTGTTTTGATTAAAGTGTGATTGTGACACAACACACAAGCTTTAATCATACCTACTCTTACACTACACTACCTATGCTAAAGAAAAGAGCAAAAACAAAAAGAAAATATTCTCCCTTTTGCATGAGAGCCACCGGTTTTGGTGCTCTATATATGAGCATTTGTTGCTCATTTTTTGCACTATTGGTTTTTGCTCATTTTGCTTCATCTTTCCTCACATGCAAAGTCATAAAACTCTCCAAAAATATTAATACTTATGATCTATTACTAGAGGTAGTAATATTAGAAATATTAGTATTATTAAGGGTACATTTCTACTACATATCTAGTTAATATTAGTAGGAATTTTTGGGATTAATCTTGGGTGCAACTTATTGGAGTATCTTCTATACTTGGAGTCTTAGGAGGATCATCCATCATATTTAGCTCAAGAACAAGTGAAGGAAGGTGACCTTACTTGTGCCCATATTTTCGAACCTACTACCGATGTAAGGGACATTGTTTTTCTTATAAATCTTTCATTTTGTTATGCATGCACTAGATCAAAAGAACAAATAATTAACAAGTTAATTAGTTCACTATTAGAGGAGTCTAATAACAGGTATATGAACCTTACAAGTGTTATCAGAGCATAAGGATGTTGCATGCATAATCGGTTATTATTTTTCCGAGTTAAAAGGTTAACATATTAAACTAAAAATTTGTGATTTATTAGTATAAGCCAGGAAATCACCATGCATGTTATATATTCTGGTCCTAAAATGTTTTTAGGTCATTTTTATGATTTATGGAAATTTATTGCTCATTTTAATGACTTTTAGTGATTTTATTACATTTTTATGACTAAAATGGGAATTAAAATGCTAAAAATAGTTAAACTAAGTTTCTGACCTTGGAAATTTTATATGACCTCACATGCATATTTTACAAGTTGTGTGTAAAAAATCGTATTAATTTGATTAATATTGCATGATTTATGATTTTTATAAAAATGGATTAAAAGAGGTAAAATGGTTAAAAATAGTTAAATTTCGAATTAAGCCATGATTTTTTAATATGATATCAAATGCATAATTTACAGAGTATATGTAAATTTCGAGATTAAAATATCTCTTTTAGCATGATTTATGGATTTTAGAGTAAAAATGGCATAAATAGTGACTATTTTAGCAAAATTAGCTAAAACGTATTGCATAGCTTGATAAAATTATTTTAAGTCGAATTAATATCCCACTAATCAGATCTAAAGTTGTAAAAATTATTGGAGTAAATTTTGGATGATTTAAATATTTTATGAAATAAAACCGATAAAATGCAACTATATTTTCTCAAAATTAATTCGAAAATTTTAACCATAATTATTGACATTATGAGTGTCATGGAATTATTCCAGAATGTTCAAAAATTTAAAATTCAAATTTTGAAATTTTTATAAATTAATTTGGATTTATTTGATAAATATTATGATTTTAAGGTCAAAAATGAGCATAAAATTAAATCAAGTTGAATTATTGTCAAAAATTGAGTGATGACTAATTTTTGATTCCTAAAAAGTGTTAGGATAATTAAATTGAGCTTAGATGTGATTTAAGTATTAATTAGTGATTTTAAAAGGTTATTATCACGCATTTCCATAAAACCGGGTTATATATGTACGACATAAGTTAAATAGGGCAATTTGGCACATCATTTGGCATGATAGGTACATATTATAATGCTGCATATTTCAATTGTTGAATGTTTTTTATTTATATAATTTTGAATTATGTAATTTTATCTTAGTATGGCCTTAATTTTAATCGATATTACTCGTAATGAAAGGGAATATTGATTCGGTTATAATTAAATGTGATCTCGTATCACTTTTATTTTTATTTTATTAGTTTTTTCATTTTACAGATGTATAATAGGAATAGCTTTGTATTTTTATTATTATTTGTAATTATGGAGCATCTTCAAAGACGGTGCCATTCAGAAAGGTGATCCGACGAGGACAGTGTCTTGGGAGGCGTGCCACTTGAAGATTCAAGGGACCAAAGGAGTTGGTTTCCGAATATGTAATAGATTATTTGATTTTCTAATTTAGGAAGGCCATACTAGGAATTTTATTTATTGCTTTGCATTTCTTTTAATATGTTGCATGCATTGCCAAATCGCCATAACAACACATGCATATCATATCGAGTCATCGACCGTGTTAATTATAATTATCGTAGTTCACCGCTTTAGTTCACTTAAAACGTGATAGATAATAAATTGACAAGACCTCTTACATATAATAATTGAGATATAGCCTTACCAAATAGTAGAAACCCATGAAGTACCAATTTCATAAGGGAGTTGAGCCGGCTTTACCGTAATACAAACCTTGTTACGTTGGCGAAGTGGGGTAGTAAAATGTTATTACATCGAAATTTGGATTGAGCTCAACGGAAGTATTCGTGACCGTAGTCGCATGTGTTCCGGGCTAAAGATGAGAATTAGAGTAATTTTTATCGACCGAGAGTTCTAAAAGTAGAATCGATTAAAGAGTTAATCCACCGAGTTATATTAATAAGGGATGAATCGGCTCACCGTGCCCGTATTAATATGAATTTGGATCTCGGAATCATTTATATAGTTGGGTGGAGGTCACTATATAAATGCAATACTTGTAGTTAAATTTACGAGTATTATTAAAACGATAGATGATAATTAATTCCTTCATTTCCTATTTTGTAGTCAAATTTGTGTTATCAACCGCAATGGCAACTCCAATCACGTCCGCATCCACTAGTTCCACCACGCTTACCAATGTGTCATGGCTCCGATCCTTCATCGATCGATGTAAGTTAGAAAACAATGGGTCTAATTTCGCCGATTGGGACGCGTAACTTCGCTTGGCCGCACAAGGTGACGACAAGCTTCGTTACCTTACCGAGGCATATCCCTCCGAACCTAATGCTAGGTCCCACCCCACCGCTAGGCAAACCTATGAGGTTTACCAAAAGGAGTCGGCCGCGATCAAAAATGTGTTGATCTTTGCTATGGAGGCCGAACTCCAACGAAGTGCTATAGAGATTAGCACCGCTCATGAGATCTACATGAAGCTTGTGAACATGTTTTCACGAGCTCCTAGGGTCATTCAATATGAGGCGGCTTCCGCATTATTTGATCTTAACATCAAAGATAGCCAAAAGGTGAGCCCTCATGTGCTCAAGCTGATGGAGCATGTTGAGACCTTGAAAATGCATAAGGTGGAAATTCCCAATGAACTAGTAATTGATCGAATTCTTCATTCCCTTAACAAAATCAAAGCATATGTTCAATTCCGGGTGAATTTTAATATGCAAGATAAGAAAATTTCCCTTGATGAGTTGCATAAAATGCTTGTGCAAGCCGAAAGGGACATAGGGCTAAGTGTTAGCACCACAAAAGATGTGCTTAATGTCAATCATAAGAGTAAGGGAACCTTCAAGAAAGGCGGGAAAAACGCAAAAAAGCGAACTCCCAACAGGAACAAAGCTAAGACTTATGAAGCAAGCTCCTCCAAGCCCAAGTACAGTGCCCCCACCGGGGACAAGTGCCACTATTGTTGTGGTGTTGGGCATTGGAAGATAAACTGTTCCAAATACCTTGGCGACATCAAAGCTGGAAAGGTTATTCTAGTAGGTATATAACTATCCCTATCTTTTATGTTTTAATATCAACCTTGGTATGATGGTACAAGTTGTAATGATTACCCTTTTTATTGTAAATAGGGCCTCCTACCAAGGACAAGGGCAAGGAGAAGTAAGCCTAGAGGATCATGTGGGAAGCTAGAGTAGCCGACCGTGGTGATGGATCAATAGAAGCTTGGCTTTTATTTGTTTTGTCTTTAATTTTATGATGTATTTTAAGCTTTTAGAACTATTTTGATTTTCTTATGTGACTTGGAAATTGGCTTGTATCCTTTAAACACGGGTTGTATTTTGGATATTGGTGACTTGGTTTGCAACCTAAGTCACTTGTTTTATTATGTTACTTGTTCTAGAAACATCATCATTAATTACTTGCGTAGAGAAACCTTAGATAGAGAACTTAAATTGATCAAATAGACGATTATGATGATGGGATCATTATATGTCCATAAGCTATGAATTTGATTCTCCTTATGTCATTATTACTAAAAGTAGCAACTTACTTATATAAGATCAATTAAAGTTGTAATGAGTTTTTGAACTCATCAAGTAGGGAATTTACGATACCATATGGACACATTATTCTAAACGGATGGTCAACCATGAGATACCTAGAATAGAGAGTCTATTAAACCATATGACATGAATCAAACTGCCATATTACATGAATTAAGTTGCCATGAAAGGGATGGCCTTTTGAAAGCTAATACATAGTCTAGATAAACTCATAATACTCCGTTAAATATATATGTTTGTGACTCATAAAGCTATCTCTCAAGAAGATAGATGTATTTCTGAGAGATAGAGTGGGAGTAGATTGAATAGTCACAAACATCTCTTATAGTTGAAATGTTACTTTGTGAAAGTAATAGAATTATAGAGTGGGAGTTGGTATTGAACTATAGTCTATGAAGATAGATTGAGAGCATAGTTCAGTGGGAGTTTATCGCACATGTCTTATTGTTAAAATATTACTTTGTGAAAGTGATAGTATCATGACCTTGTTACATACGAGCCAGCGCATTACAATCCGAAAATTGTTACTCAAGAGTAGATTTACTTTAAGGCGAGGGTCTCCTCAAAAGTAAATAGAGCTTCAGAGTACATAAATGCATAAGATTTACATGAAGATGTTGATCAAGATAAATTATGTTAGGAATTGCCGCATTTCATTTTATGAAGAATGGCAAATTGAATTCGCTTTTCTAAAATGGGAATTAGAGAAGGAAGTGTTTGAAACACAAAATCTTAGATGAAGATATAAGAATCTTAACATATTATGCGTAGCTTTCTTAAGCGATCTTAGAATGATCTTAAGCAAGCATTAAAGGATTATACTTTTCGTTCATAATAGTGAATTGTTTCATTCACATGATTGAAGAATCATGATATACATGAAGTTAAGTGGGAGCTAGAATTGTTTCTCTATATCTTATATGTTGATCACATATTACTTATTGAGAATAATGTACCAATGCTCTCTTCTGGCAAGAGTGATTGGGAGACTAGGAAAGGGTGCAATATACTTTAGATTGCCGAATCTATGTGAAAGTATATTGGCATATAGTTGAGAGTCTTATGGGGATAAGATATTTCACATCTGTTGTACAACAACAAGGTCGAATAGGGTATTCATGTTGATGGAAGTATAATTACTATGATGGAGTCATAGTCATTCACTGGGTCTATTAAGTTGTTGATCATATGAAATCAAATTCTAATGTTTCCGTCATTAGAATGATCATGTATGCCAACAGACGAACGTGCCATGATGTGACATATGCTGATAGCATAATACGTCAATAAAAGGGATAATTCCCATAATATGGCTTGTGAAAGCCTTAAAGAACATCCTTGAGATTCTTGAGAAGAATTAAGGATTAGTTCACATGTTTGGATGACAAACTAAGTTAGGTGTTGAAGTGTTGCACAAGCTTTAGTTTCCAAACTTAAAAGGGATTTGTTGAAATCCTAGGATGTTTTATTGACAAAGGAGTAAGAGACTAAGAAAGGTGTTTTAGTATCGCGCATTGCAAAAATCTACAAAAAGAATCTAAGTAAATTGTGATAAAATCCTCAATGAAGGGATTAAGGGTGAATCCCTCTACAAATGATTTTGTCACAAGTTATGCGATAACAATGGGAGCATCTTTCAAGTTAAAGAGCCCAAGTCTAGTAAGTAGTCTAGACATATACCTGGATAAATTCATGTCATTAAAGATGTCATTGAATGGAAGGAAATAGTAATTAATAAAGTTGGAATATTAGGATATCGGGTATATCTACTTTCCAAGCTTTTATTGCATCTAAACTAGTGTTTATAATACACTAAAGATTATAAGATATGAAGTAGTAATAGAGTATTGACTATTCATATGTGATAATCGCATTTATCGTTTGAGTTTTATTAAACTCACCCGCTACCTTGTCGTATCCGAATGGGTTGTAGAGACAAATTGAACCCCATTAAAGTGAACTGGATTGACATGGTATTCGCCCCTAGTTACTTATATGAGGTGACGTCTCGATGTGAGTAGAGTGTGATGCGATTGATGGCAAGTTCAAGTGCCATAGAGTCATATGGGATTACTAGTCGATCACATAGGCAGACTGTATGGGACAACCTGTCGGGAAGTGACCGCTTATAGAGTTCTGGTAATTCATATAGCCTGGTCGTGGCAAGAGCTACTATAGTATTCTTATGAGTTAATTCTTTTGACTAGAGACTATTCGCCCAAGTTGGCATAACTTCTGATTAGCTTTGATTTATACTCTACGATTTCGTAAATGAGGTCAAACTGGGTATATTTTGGGTTATGATGGACTGTGGCTGAACGAAGGGAATAGGGCGATAGGAATTGTCCACCCCTTGTCATGTTTGTTTGAAATCTCAAGGCCACTCGAGGAGTAGTTAACTGGAAATGCGTGGCCACGCTCGGAAGGCATCTATGATAGATAATTCCGGTCAGACAGTTAAACTCCAGATCGAGAAAACCACTCAAGATATGATCAAATGTAAGTACGACCTGCAAGACACCTTGCATTGAGTGGGACATTGTAATAGGACAAGAGAATTGGTGACGCACACTTGTCTCGGACAAGTGGGAGACTGTTGGGAAATGTGTCCTCAACAATAGTGCGATCACATGATTTAAATATCATTATTAAATCTCATACTAAGAATACATGAGGGATGATTCTTTATATAGTCGACTGACCGTCATTAATCGGTAGTGATTGGCTAACTAGAGTTTGACAGTACTGTTGTGTGACGGTGGTGGTCAGTTGATCCCTTTAGGTCACGCCTATAGGATGAGGCCCAAATATATATTTAATTAATTGTATGTGATACAGATTAATTAATTCCTTAATAATGGGAGTGTTAATTTTACGTCTTATTGTAATGTGATTAAATAAGATTTAATTTAGTATTTAAGTGTTAAATTGCTAAATTACTTGAGGATATATATATATATATATATATATATATATATATATATATATATATATATATATATATATATATATATATATATATATATATATATATATATATATATATATATATATATATATATATATATAAGTTTTGAGGTAGAGGTAATTAGTTATTTAAAGTTACAAGAAGTTGTGATTTTAACTAACTAGTAATTATAAGACCCATTATATATTGATATAATGGTAGTATACTACTCAAAAAGTGGAGTGTATATTATATTATTAATTGTAATATTTAAGTGTTAAATGATTACATTAATAATTAATTATGTAAGATAGTTAAACATATGACTTATAAGCATTTGTGGGACAAATGACAAAAGGAAAAAAATGGACCAAAATGGGTCCAAATTTTTGGCCAAATGAAAGAGCAAAAGATGCTCTTTTGTCTTTTGTTTGTTTTGATTAAAGTGTGATTGTGACACAACACACAAGCTTTAATCATACCTACTCTTACACTACACTACCTATACTAAACAAAAGAGCAAAAACAAAAAGAAAATATTCTCCCTTTTGCATGAGAGCCACCGGTTTTGGTGCTCTATATATGAGCATTTGTTGCTCATTTTTTGCACTATTGGTTTTTGCTCATTTTGCTTCATCTTTCCTCACGTGCAAAGTCATAAAACTCTCCAAAAATACTAATACTTATCATCTATTACTATAGGTAGTAATATTAGAAATATTAGTATTATTAAGGGTACATTTCTACTACATATCTAGTTAATATTGGTAGGAATTTTTGGGATTAATCTTGGGTGCAACTTATTGGAGTGTCTTCTATACTTGGAGTCTTAGGAGGATCATCCATCATATTTAGCTCAAGAACAAGTGAAGGAAGGTGACCTTACTTGTGCCCATATTTTCGAACCTACTACCAATGTAAGGGACATTATTTTTCTTATAAATCTTTCATTTTGTTATGCATGCACTAGATCTAAAGAACAAATAATTAACAAGTTAATTAGTTCATTATTAGAGGAGTCTAATAACAGGTATATGAACCTTACAGGAAGATCGTTGGTGTTTAGGAGACAAATGAAGATGGTCGGTGATATCAGTGGTGGTGGTCTTAGAGTTCGGCGATGGAGATCGATAGATTGTAAATTAGGCATCGAAAATGGTGCAGTGGTGTTGTAACTTGTGATAGTGGTAGTTGGTCACGGTGGGTGGGAATGTGGTGGTGTGGTGGGTGAGGATTCTAGTGGCGGTTGGTTATTGGTTGGTGTTGCGTGGTGGTGTCAGCGGTGGTTGATGGTTGGTGGTGTCAGTGATAGTCGATGGTTAGGTTGGGGTGAATAATAGGGTGAGTTTGGGTCCCTTAAAAGCAAGGGTACTTTGGTCATTTGAAAGCTCATAATATATCCAAAAATAGAAATTTAAACAATCAAATGAAATGGCCCAAAATGGAATACGTAAAGAACTCAATGTAACGGAGGAAGTACTATTTAAAAATAAAGACATGACGTTAGTGTAACATCCCCATATACCAAGGAGCTTAATAAGACCTTCCCTAGCATATAAGGGCGTTACCATCTGGGTTGCCCGAGGACAGTAATAATCAAATGTCGATAAAAGAACGTTTAAGTTATATTATAAACGATTAACAAAACTAACGTTATAAAAGATACAACTCAAAACCATTATCAGCTACGTGAACTACTTCTGTCGTGACTCGTAATAGACTCATCCCGCCAAGCACCTAGCTATGATCCAGACCACAACCTGCTAAGACTGACTGCTCACCATAGTGGATCACGGCAGACACAAAAGGAACAAACAACAAAACAAAACCACACAAGGTCAGCAACTGAGGGAGCAAACATACAAAAACAGACACAACACATGCACAAGAACACACACACCACATATCCTCCAACCAACCACCATCACTTACTATCCACTGGACCAGCCCTGCCTATGGGGGACCGCAGCCGTTCTCACCTAAGCCATGCTCATCTATCCGAGCGATAAACCCATGTCCATTAATGTGCACATCCCCTCCCGTGGCGGGTTCCACGAAGGGCGAACTACGGGCGTGAAGCCACTCTCGCAAGTGACTCCACTCAGCCGAGGGCGCACCTCGAGAACAACAGAAAACCAATCACAATCAGCTGTACCACAACAATGATTATCAAAACAACACAAGTTCAACCAACTACCACAATAAATCATGAATACTGACACTAAATCAACCAAACAACATCCACAGACACTCTAGACACTCAAAAGTACTGAGTAGGCAAACCTACCTTTAGCGAACCGCAGCGATCCCGCGTCCAACCAAAAGATACCAATCAACCAAGCAAAACACCTATACCAACAGTACAACCATCTATCACTATTACTATCAACCTAACTGAAAACAACGATGACGATGATGATGACGATAACATACGTATACATTGAAAAACGGCGTCAAGACCACTACCCGACTCAAGCATCTCATCCCCATGGTGTAAGCATCCTCAAGGACCTCAAGGAAACTATTATGGGGAAGGAGAAAGGAGGTGACGACATTTAGGTTTAGGAAAAAGGTGCGGAAATGATTTGGGGTTTCACGATTATCGATTTATAATTCCCCGCTGCAAACTCATTACTCGATCGAGTAACTAACTTAGTCGATCGAGTGACCCCCACTCGATCGAGCTCCCAAGCTACTCGATCGAGTAGCCTCAGCTAGATCAAGTCCCACACAAACCACAGCTCACATCGTCACAAGACATCGCCCGTAAAGTTTTCCAAAGTCAAGATCAGTGTCTAAGGTCAGTTAACGTCGGTCAATGGGTCCTTAAAAGGACGGGTATTACAGTCTTCCCCCCTTAAAAAGAACTGCATCCCCGAAGTTCGACTCATCCTCCCCCGCGTTACAAGACAAAGGAACCAAGGTCAACATGTAACACCCGCGAATTCCTCATTTTGACATTTAAAATTTATTTAACCGTTAATTTACTTTATTTCATATTTTTAAATTATTTAATGTAATTAATTCATTTTAAACATAATTTTTATTAAAGCTATAATTTTAAAGTTTAATTTATATAAAAATACGTGTTTTAGTCGGATAATATTAATAGCGACAATAATAATGATAAAGCTCCGTCTTAAATTATAGTAGGTTTAAGATGAATCTCCGTCTAGCAATAGACCGTCACATTTTCATATGTGAGACTATTTCTACTCTCGACCAATCCCGTATCGACAACACACATCTACCTACCTATATTACCTTTTGACTCACACACTCTCACCCTTTTGCCCAATCAAACCGGTTTTCATTTATAATTCCCCCCCCCCCTTCCTTTTTGGAAAATCTCTGTAAGAACAACCAAACCTCCTGCAGCAACAAAACGAGATAGACGCCATTTTTGGCCGAGCTACAAACTCAAATTTCCCGCTCATTCCTTCACCTTTTCCCCTAATTTTTATACCATTCTCATTATCTTCCCTTGCTCCCTCTTTCAAGGTAATAAAGTCTCTGTTTTGTAATGATTTGTATTTTTGCCGTCTTATAAAAGTTTTGGTTTTTGCCTCAATCTCTTCGTGTTCTTGCTCCTTGCTGAAGGTTTCGAAGACTCTGAGTAAGACTTGTGTCTTATGGACCATTTATTCGAAGAATAAGGAGCGTTTAAGGTAACAGTGATAGGTTACTCGACAAAGTGTCGATATTTCGCCTTTTATGTTGTTTTTCACTCGTTTTTGTCGTAAAGTTTAAACCTTTATGGCTTTCTCATGTGTATGGTTTATTATGTGAGGTTAGTAGACAATTTACACGTTTGTTTGGCTGTCTTTCATAGCTTAAATTCCTTAAGAGAATTCGGCCATGGTTGTTCGATTGTTGCTGTGCTCCTTTTACAGGCTGCTATGGCTACTCTTTCTGATTTCTTTTGAGCATTATTAGTGTGGATATTGTGGTGACTAGTCTTGTTTGTGTCATGCTTGGTCCGTCTTAACTTTCCGTTTTCATTTCCGTCTGAAACTGAGTTGCACGGCCTGCTGGGATTCTGTTTTATACCGTGGCTGAGCTGTTGTGCTCTCTGTTTGAGACGAATAAAACAGTCCGTCGGACCTGTTTTCTTGCTTGTCTTTGCTCACGTTAATGTTATCTTATGTATACTCAGTTTTTCCGCTTTGAAAACCCAGTCTTGGACCGTGTATACCTCATGTTTTGGAATCGTGACTGGTACTGTTTTGCTCCCTGTCTTGGGACGCGTAAAACAATCCCTCGAACCGGTTTTCTTGCTTATTTTATTCATGTAAATATCCGTCTTAAGCTTGCTCGTAATTTCGTCTCATGGTTATATGTAATATGGGTTGGTTGTCGTCTTTACGCAGTGATTATATGCCGAGTTAGTTGTATGCCTGACTCCTCTTATTGAATATGTATAGGTATATATATTAGCACTCATATTATTTCCTCCAGTAATTGGTTTTGCGCGTGAGACGATTTGGAAACTTGGATTCAATGCTTTCAGTTGGTTAAAACACTATATGCAGACAAGTGATTAGGAGTTGTTAGAGTTTTGTGACGAATCAACAATTTGTAGGATAGAAAGTTTGGTAGTTAGTGGATAATATCAAGAAGTACATTTAGGCTTTACATGATCAAGTCTTTGGGTCTTACATGAGTAAATTGATGGATTACACATGATCAAATTGTCGGGTTTCACATGGTTTAATAGTTGGATTTTACATGAGTAATGTGTTGGGTTTAATATGTTTTAAAGGTAATCTCTGAGTTGGGCACTTGTTTGTTGTATTTGGCCATGTTTTAAAGGTAACCGCTGAGCCAGATACTTGTTTATTGTACCTCGGACATGTTTTAAAGCTAACCTCTGAGTCGGGTACTTGTTTGTAGTATTTGGACATGTTTTAAAGGTAACCGCTGAGCCAGATACTTTATGTGTTGTACCTCGGACATGTTTTAAAGGTAACCTCTGAGTCGGGTACTTGTTTGTAGTATTTGGACATGTTTTAAAGGTAACCGCTGAGCCAGATACTTTATGTGTTGTGCCTCAGACATGTTTTAAAGGTAACCTCTGAGTCGGGCACTTGTTTGCAGTATTTGGACAAGTTTTAAAGGTAACCGCTGAGCCAGATACTTTAGAGGTCATGCCTTGAACATGTTTTAAAGGTAACTGCTGAGCCAAGGTACTTAAGGATTTGTATCTCGAACATGCTTTAAAGGTAGCCTCTGAGCCGGATGCTTTGCTTTATGTGTGATGTTAGTAGTCTCTTTTCGTGTATTGTATGTTATTTGGCTGTCAAAGTTCATGGCTAAGTTTTCCATTCACATGTATTATGATGTTAATCTTGTTTATCCGTGACATATGATATTCTATCGTGTTTATAGTTGTATTATCTTTGGTTGGATTGTCTCATATGTATGTATCATATGCCTTATCTATGATTGACTACGCATGTTTTGAATGTTAGTCTCATGTCTCACTGCTTGCATCAAATAGTTATATTTATGATGTTCTAATATGTTCCTGTTTATCTGTGTTTCGACATTTTGTGGCTGGGAGAACCTTGAGTTACTCCCCACTGACTGTGGCGTTCATGTTTACATGAATGACAGGTTGTGAAGATGCTTACGTGGGGAAGACGTGTGGGCTAGCGAGAACTAAACCTTGGACTAGTAGTCGGTTATTAGGATTGCTTAGACTCACCATTTATCTTTTTGTCATTCGATAGATATATTTTCCCTCACCTTTGACTACCATGTTCGTATAAACATAACTTTATTTCCGCATTCTTTATTTATATTATAGATTTTAATGAACCCGCTATTTAAACTTTAAAAGTTTCAAAAATTTCCTAAAATTCCTCATTTTATTATTGTATTTTTCTTACCGTTATTGCGGGGGTTCACAGTTGGTATCAGAGCCTATGTTGCTCCCGACGCACACACGTGTACCCCAAACTTAAATTTGAACTTGACCTTGAATAATGAATGAGAGATGGGTAGAATTAAGGACCTAAGTTGGTAGTCTCTTTGTGTATGCCTCGTGGTAGGTTCTAACATGTTTGTTGATTGTCAATTATTTTTGAACCCTTGGATCAATGACCGTGAGCTTACCTATGTAGAGATCAAGACTTGGTGCCTAGTGCCGGAAACTGAAGACTTGTTCAATCTTCGAAGAATGCTTCTTCTTCCTCGAAGATATTCCTCCTTCTTTGTGTACCTTGCCTTATTCTTTATCTCTTGGTGCCTATCCTTCTTCTAAACTCTCTTTTCTTTTCCTTGGAAGCTACTTTTGTACCCTTCCAACTTGTCCTTTGTTCCTTGCTTGTCCTCCTTTAACGCCTTGTAGATAGTTCTCCTTCTTTTGTGGGATGTTAATCTTGGTTGGATAATTCGGCTTTGTGGAGTTTGTTTGTGGTTTACCCATAACCCTGGTTTTGAGAGGTTATGATGTTGGAAATACTTAGGTAGTGTGGTGAGACATACTTGGTGATTCTTATACCTAGTTCCTTGGTAAAATGAGTATAATTGATCGGTGGAATTCTGTGTGTAGGTGTGAGTTATCTATGTTACTAAGGTTATGGAACTTGGCCTTGTTGTTTATACTTGGAAGTTTGCGAGGTTGTCATAGTCGGTATACTTTTGTGAGTGTTGTGATGATTACATAAGAACCATGTTAGGCGAGAGTTGTTGCTAGTTTTGGGATCTCATTTGGGTATCCACTTTGCGGTAATGAGGATTAGTAGCCAGAGTTCTTGAGATGCGATTATAAGTTGGGATCGATAGAGGTCGAGCTGAGATGAGTTAGATGTTTTGGGTGGTTGTCTCGTGATTTGGAGAATTTCACCATCTATGCTTTAGGTTTAGAGAGTATAACAAGATCTCTTTGGGACGATACAATGTGCAAAACAACTTTTGAATTTGGATTTTGATTGATGGTCGTACCATTTTGAGAAATTCATAGTTGACACTAATTGGATATGAGTATAGCTTTGACCTCGATCTCGTGGAGGTTGTTTGTGGATGTTTGAGGATTTGGAGTGGTGAAATCACACTTATAGTGAAGTACCTTGTTTCAAGGAAAAGCTTAGGATGAAGTAACGTAAGTGTTTTGAGGAAATCCTTGGGAGTGATGTGGTTATGAGTTTTGTTGTTAAGAAGTTTTCGGAACCGTTTAGGATGATGTTGTTATTTGAGATTTGAGTACCTGGCGTTCCCTTGTCTAATTTCCCTTCTTCTTTGACCATAAGCGTTACCACTTATACCTCTCTTCCTCGCATCATCATGCTCCTGTTAGGTTCATATACCTATTATTAGACTCTTCTATTAGTGAACTAATTAACTTCTTAATATGTGTTCTTTAGATCTAGTGCATGCATAACAAAATAAGAGATTAATAAGGAAAAACAATGTCCCTTATATTGTGGAGTGGCTCGAAAATAAGGGCACAAATAAGGTCACCTTCCTTATTTATTCTTGAGCTATAATGTGTTGGATGATCCTCCAAAATTCCAATGTAGAGATCCTCCTTTGATTGCACCCAAGACAAATCCCTTAAAAATAATATACTAATTAACTAGATTAGTGTATTATTGTTCCTTAAAATAGATTCTAATATTGTCACTATTACTACACTAGTAATCTAATATTTTGATGATATTAGATGAACAATTTCTTATTTTCTAAAACAAGTTTTAGAGAGAAGTGGGTGAGAAGTGTAAAATATGCATGTAAGATCATTGAATGAATGAAAAAGTGAGAACATATTCTCATATGGAGGAGGAAGTGGCCGGGTAGCTTATGTCCAAAAGGGCATCTTGCTTTTCCTTTTTGCTCTTATCAAAATGTAGGTATGTAAGAAGGTAGAGTAGGTTTTATTAATGATAAGGGCAAAGTCGTCTTCCCTAAATCAAAGTAAAACCTATGATACTACTAACAATAGCTAGTGGCAAGAAAGGTATCGAATCCACAGGGAGGCTGTAAAGTCTAGTTTGCTTACTAATTAAGTCCGTCTGAAAAGTAACAGTTTCTTGAAGATTTTGATTGTTTCTATCTAAGTGACTAATTAAGCAAATAAATAAAGTTTGTAAACAATAGAGATTAAAAGTCTAGGGAATCGGGTTTGCTAAGTTGATTATTCGGGGATGCAATTTAGTGAATTAGAAGGTCAACCAAGTTATCTAAGGTCACAAGATCTATCGATTCAATTATGACCTTTAGATTCAGATTAACATGCGATCGCTATAATTAACCCTTGCCTATCTGATTATCGTAGCCTATATTGAATATAACCCGGTCGGTGAAATATCAATTCGCTATACTAATTAGAGATTCAGGCCTAAATCAAATAATTAGAAGAAAACAATAATCAAACGATAACTTAAGCGGCCTTACTAATAATTAGTTCATTATTCCTCTTTTAATCAACCTAGATCCCCCTTCTCCCTAGATGAAGGATTTAGCTACGCATACTAATTAAAACAACAACAATAATAATTATAGAAGACATGATTGAAAGCATAAAATAAAATAAGAGATACTAATAATTGAACAAAAACTAAATTGATTAATAGTAAATAAAGATAAATAAAGTACCGTAAATTCGGATGCAAAGAATTCTAGATCTGAATGCTAAGAAAGTTTTCTTACTGCTAAAAAGTTCTTCTAAGCGTTCTCCAGGTATGAAAAGCGTAACCTAAATTCATTCGTCTGAGTACATATTATAGAAATTAGGTAAAATAGAATATCCGGAAATAAAAGACACGTCAGCCGGTTCAGGCCGAAACTAGATCGAGTTTGGTGAAACTAGGTCGAGTTTGGCTTCTGGTCTTCGGTTCTTCGAACAAATCCATGTCAAATAGTGTCTTTATCTCCTAGAAATCTGTGCCATGCAGCGTGTGTCATATATGCCAGCTCCGCGGTGCTCCGGTGTGCTCGTTTGCTGTACAAATGCATGATTCCTGCATCTAAACACCAAAATGCGGTAGTAACTAGATTCTAACTTAATAAGCATGTAAATGGCATAAAATAGCACGGAAATCGTCCCAAATAATATAAAGGGGAGGCATAAAAGTGTATACAAAAATGACTCATCAATTAATATATTCTTATCACATAAAATAAATCACCCACTAATGCCTACCACCCTCCATTGTTTCGGTCATTTTTATAAAATGGACCTCCATTTTATTTTGTCAATTTGTCACTTGTCACACAATATATTACATGTAGTATGTTACATGTTATTAATTAATTTAATGCATATTTATCAAATAAATATTATTTTATAAATTAATTAAATTACATACAACAAATTGACTAGTGATTCTTGAACACATAAATAAAATGGGTCATATAATTATAATTCACAACATATTGTAACTATAATTAACCATTCATTCTTATTTCTATTGTTTCACAAACAATAATCAATTTTAGTAATAAAGTAATTGATTACTAAAATAAATCTTATTTAATCAAATTACAATAAGATATAAAATATTCTCTCTCACAATTGAATTTTTCAATTTTAAGGAATTGATTAAGTTGTATCGTCATACAATTAATCAATTTGTCTATTAAGGGAATTGTTCTTTAGGTGTGACCTTAAGGGATCAACTGATCACCACCGTCAAACGACAGTAACGTCTAACTCTAGTTAGCTGATCGTTATTGATTAATGCTGATCAGTTGACTATATAAATGAATCATCTCTTACGTATTCTTAATATGAGATTTAAACATGTGACCGCACTATTGTTGATGACAAATACTCCAACAGCTCCTCCTTTAAATCTGATGATGGTAACCTACAAAACTCTATCTTTGACATCCTTGTTGATTTGACTTCAATTCTTATCCCCAGGAAGTTCATCATAGCTCTTTTGTCCAGTTTCTAAACATTTCAAACTACCATTTTTGGTTTGTTGTTAAAAATTTGTATTACTCTTACAAAACTTTACCTATTTTAAAGGTTTGAAAATGAAAATTTTATTTAATTTCCTTTGTTCCTTGAGTGTAGACTTCTTTATCGTGATTTTTAATTGCTAAACCTGAATTACTTTTAATTTTGTTCAATTTCTAACTAACTTTGATTTGTTTATGATTCTTTGTCAAAGTTGAATGTTATAATTTCAAGAACTTCACTCCTTTATGAGTTTAAAAATGAAACTTTTATTTTTATTTTGGCTTTTGCAAAAGAAAATTTGAGTGGATTACCCGTTTTCTTTTGGTTTTAACGCTAATCGGATGTTAGAACTCGTTATTAGAGACGTTTAATAACTTGTTCTACGCTCATCGGCGAATGATTTTGTTTTAAATTTGTCTTTGACTTGGAAAGTTAGCATTCTTGTGTGCACGACAAGAGCAATTTCGTTCCATGAATGAGACTTATACTTTTGAAAACTCTCTATAAATGTTTTTGGAAGTATTTTGACTTTTGATTTATGCAAATGATTTGGTATTTGACCTTATCTTTGATTTGGAATGTGATGTTCTTGAATGCGCAACGAGAGCACTTCCGTTCCTTTGATAAGAATCTGGTTCTGTCGGAAAATTTTATTTGAAACTTTTGAAAGTATTTTAATTCTTACGATAAGTAACCTTTTAATGTTTTGGTTACCAATTTCAAAAAGTCCAATTTTATTTTTATAACTTTTCATTTCTACTTTCAAGTTTCGAGGACGAAACTTTTTAAAAGGTGGGGTGATTGTAACACCCGCGAATTTCTCATTTTGACATTTAAAATTTATTTAACCGTTTAGTTACTTTATTTCATATTCTTAAATTATTTAATGTAATTAATTCATTTTAAACATAATTTTTATTAAAGCTATAATTTTAAAGTTTAATTTATATAAAAATACGTATTTTAGTCGGATAATATTAATAGCGACAATAATAATGATAAAGCTCAGTCTTAAATTATAGTAGGTTTAAGACGAATCTCCGTCTAGCAATAGACCGTCACATTTTCATATGTGAGACTATTTCTACTCTCTACCAATCCCGTATCGACAACGCACATCTACCTACCTATATTACCTTTTGACTCACACACTATCACAATTTTGCCCAATCACAACCGGTTTTCATTTATAATTCCCCCCGTTCCTTTTTGGAAAATCCCTGTAAGAACAATCAAACCTCATGTAGCAACAAAACGAGACAGACGTCATTTTTGCCCGAGCTACAAACTCAGATTTCCCGCTCATTCCTTCACCCTTTTCCCCAAATTTTTATACCATTCTCATCCTCTTCCCTTCCTCCCTATTTCAAGGTAAGAAAGTCTCTGTTTTGTAATGATTTCGATTTTCGCCGTCTTATAAAAGTTTCGGTTTTTGCCTCAATTTCTTCGTGTTCTTGATCCTTGTTGAAGGTTTCGAAGACCCGGAGTAAGACTCGGGCCTTATGGACAATTTATTCGAAGAATAAGGATCATTTAAGGTAACGGTGATAGGTTACTCGTCAAAGTGTCGATATTTCGCCTTTTATATGGCTTTTCACTCGTTTTTGTCATAAAGTTTAAACCTTTATTCCTTTCTCATGTGTATGGTTGATTATGTGAGGTTAGTAGACAATTTACACATTTGTTTGGCTGTCTTTCATAGCTTAAATTCCTTAAGAGAATTCAGCCATGGTTGTTCGATTGTTGCTGTGCTCCTTTTACGGGCTGTTATGGCTACTCTTTCTGATTTTTATTGAGCATTATTAGGGTGGATATTGTGGTGACTAGTCTTGTTTGTGTCATGCTTGATCCGTCTCAACTTGCCCTTTTAATTTCCGTCTGAAATTGAGTTGCACGGCCTGCTGGGATTCTGTTTTATACCGTGGCTGAGCTGTTGTGCTCTCTGTTTGAGACGGATATAATAGTCCATCGGATCTGTTTTCTTGCTTGTCTTTGCTCACATTAATGTTATCTTATGTATACTCAAATTTTACACTTTGAAAACCCAGTCTTGGACCGTGTATACCTCATGTTTTGGTATCGTGACTGGTACTGTTTTGCTCCCTGTCTTGGGACGGCTAAAACAATCCCTCGAACCGGTTTTCTTGCTTATTTTATTCATGTAAATATCCGTCTTAAGCTTGCTCGTAATTTCGTCTCATGGTTATATGTAATATGGGTTTGTTGTCGTCTTTACCCAGTAGTTGTATGCCTGACTCCTCTTATTGAATATGTATACGTATATATATTAGTACTCATATTATTTCCTCCAGTAATTGGTTTTGCGCGTGAGTCGATTTGGAAACTTGGATTCAATGCTTTCAGTTGGTTAAAACACTATATGCAGACAAGTGATTAGGAGTTGTTGGAGTTTTGTGACGAATCAACAATTTATAGGATAGAAAATTTGGTAGTTAGTGGATAATATCAAGAAGTACATTTGGGCTTTACAGGATCAAGTCTTTGGGTCTTACATGAGTAAATTGATGGATTACACATGATCAATTTGTCGGGCTTCACATGGTTTAATAGTTGGATTTTTCATGAGTAATGTGTTGGGTTAATATGTCTTGTTTGTTGGGCTTAATGTGATTCTAGTATTGGGCTTCTTATAGTCTATTTGTTAGGCTCATAAATGAGTCTCTTGTGCGTGTTTCCATTTCTTTCTGTAAATTTCACCTAACGTAAATTATTCCTTATCGCTTGTTATATTTTATTTAACTGGCATGTTAAATTATGAATTAGAATATTTATTAATATAATACATGTATGAAATATTTATTATAAATAGTTACTTCTAGTGAGTCGTACTCTTGATAATGTCTAGTATTGTTCGGTTGTGAGAGTCTTGGTCCTATCGGATACTAGGGGTGAGCTATAAGCCTTCTAGTTGCGATATGATCGTCGGGATTGATGTTCCCATCCCTATATATGGTGAGATGCAAGCCATAAGTATGAATGTGACATTAATAAGCCCGTTCCAGATACTTGTTTGTTCTGCCTTGGACATGTTTTAAAGGTAACCTCTTAGTCGGGCACTTGTTTGTTGTATTTGGCCATGTTTTAAAGGTAACCGCTGAGCCAGATACTTGTTTGTTGTACCTCGGACATGTTTTAAAGGTGACCTCTGAGTCGGGTACTTGTTTGTAGTATTTGGACATGTTTTAAAGGTAACCGCTGAGCCAGATACTTTATGTGTTGTACCTCGGACATGTTTTAAAGGTAACCTCTGAGTCGGGTACTTGTTTGTAGTATTTGGACATGTTTTAAAGGTAACCACTGAGCCAGATACTTTATGTGTTGTGCCTCTGACATGTTTTAAAGGTAACCTCTGAGTCGGGCACTTGTTTGTAGTATTTGGACAAGTTTTAAAGGTAACCGATGAGCCAGATACTTTAGAGGTCGTGCCTTGAACATGTTTTAAAGGTAACCGCTGAGCCAAGGTACTTAAGGATTTGTGTCTCGGACATGCTTTAAAGGTAGCCTCAGAGCCGGATACTTTGCTTTATGTGTAATGTTAGTAGTCTCTTTTCGTGTATTGTATGGTATATGGCTTTCAAATTTCATGGCTAAGTTTTCCATTCACATGTATTTTGATGTTAATCTTGTTTATCCGTGACATATGATATTCTATCGTGTTTATAGTTGTATTATCATTTATAACATTTTGGTTGGATTGTCTCATATGTATGTATCATATGCCTTATCTATGTTTGACTACGCATGTTTTGAATGTTAGTCTCATGTCTCAGTGCTTGCATCAAATAGTTATATTGATGATGTTCTAATATGTTCATGTTTATCTGTGTTTCGATATTTTGTGGCTGGGAGAACCTTGAGTTACTTCCCACTGACTGTGGCGTTCATGTTTACATGAAAGACAGGTTGTGAAGATGCTTACGTGGGGAGACGTGTGGGCTAGCTAGAACTAAACCTTGGACTTGTAGCCGGTTATTAGGATTGCTTAGACTCACCATTTATCTTTTTGTCATTCGAGGGATATATTTTCCCTCACCTTTGACTACCACGTTTGTATAAACATAACTTTATATCCGCATTCTTTATTTATATTATATATTTTAATGAACCCGCTATTTAAACTTTAAAAGTTTCAAAAATTTCCTAAAATTCCTCATTTTATTATTGTATTTTTCTTACCGTTATTGCGGGGGTTCACAGTTGGTATCAGAGCCTATGTTGCTCCCGACGCACACACGTGTACTCCAAACATAAATTTGAACTTGACCTTGAATAATGAATGAGAGATGGGTAGAATTAAGGACCTAAGTTGGTAGTCTCTTTGTGTATGCTTCGTGGTAGGTTCTAACATGTTTGTTGATTGTCAATTATTTTTGAACCCTTGGATCAATGACCGTGAGCTTACCTATGTGGAGATCAAGACTTGGTGCCTAGTGCCGGAAACTGAAGACTTGTTCAATCTTCGAAGAATGCTTCTTCTTCCTCGAAGATATTCCTCCTTCTTTGTGTACCTTGCTTTATTCTTTATCTCTTGGTGCCTATCCTTCTTCTAAACTCTCTTTTCTTTTCCTTGGAAGCTACTTTTTTACCCTTCCAACTTGTCCTTTGTTCCTTGCTTGTCCTCCTTTAACGCCTTGTAGATAGTTCTCCTTCTTTTGTGGGATGTTAATCTTGGTTGAATAATTTGGCTTTGTGGAGTTTGTTTGTGGTTTACCCATAACCCTGGTTTTGAGAGGTTATGATGTTGGAAATACTTAGGTAGTGTGGTGAGACATACTTGGCGATTCTTATACCTAGTTCCTTGGTAAAGTGAGTATAATTGATCGGTGGAATTCTGTTTGTAGGTGTGAGTTGTCTATGTTACTAAGGTTATGGAAGTTGGCCTTGTTGTTTATACTTAGAATTTTGAGTTGAGCTTGAGGTTAGCATAGTCGGTATACTTTTGTGAGTGTTGTGATGATTACATAAGAACCATGTTAGGCGAGAATTGTTGCTAGTTTTGGGATCTCATTTGGGTATCCACTTAGCGGTAATGAGGACTAGTTGCCAGAGTTCTTGAGATGCGATTATATGTTGGGATCGATAGAGGTTGAGGTGAGATGTGTTAGATATTTTGGGTGGTTTTCACATGATTTGGAGAATGTCACCATCTATGCTTTAGGTTTCGAGAGTATAACAAGATCTCTTTGGGACGATCGAATGCGCAAAACAACTTTTGAATTTGGATTTTGATTGAAGGTTGTACCATTTTGAGAAATTCATAGTTGACACTAGTTGGATATGAGTATAGCTTTGACCTCGATCTCGTGGAGGTTGTTTGTGGATGTTAGAGGATTTGGAGTGGTGAAATCACACTTATAGTGAAGTACCTTGTTTCAAGGAATACCTTAGGATGAAGTAACGCAAGTGTTTTGAGGAAATCCTTGGGAGTGGTGTGGTTATGATTTTTGTTCTTAGGAAGTTTTCGGAACCGTTTAGGATGATGTTGTTATTTGAGATTTGAGTACCTGGCGTTTCCTTATTGTCTAATTTCCCTTCTTCTTTGCCCATAAGCGTTACCGCTCATACCCCTCTTCCTCGCTTCATCATGCTCCTGTTAGGTTCATATATCTGTTATTAGACTCTTCTAATAGTGAACTAATTAACTTATTAATGTGTGTTCTTTAGACCTAGTGCATGCATAACAAAATAAGAGATTAATAAGGAAAAACAATGTCCCTTACATTGTTGTGTGGCTCGAAAATAAGGGCACAAATAAGGTCACCTTCCTTATTTGTTCTTGAGCTATAATGTGTTGGATTATCCTCCAAAATCCTAATGTAGAGATCCTCATTTGATTGCACCTAAGACAAATCCCTTAAAAATAATATACTAATTAACTAGATTAGTGC
This sequence comes from Silene latifolia, assembly GCF_048544455.1. Taxonomy (NCBI): domain Eukaryota; kingdom Viridiplantae; phylum Streptophyta; class Magnoliopsida; order Caryophyllales; family Caryophyllaceae; genus Silene; species Silene latifolia. The sequence goes on from NC_133538.1 coordinate 342,782,620, forward strand.
ATTATTGTTCCTTAAAATAGACTCTAATATTATCACTATTACTACACTAGTAATCTAATATTTTGATGATATTAGATGAACAATTTCTTATTTTCTAAAACAAGTTTTAGAGAGAAGTGAGAGAGAAGTGTAAAATATGCATGTAAGATCATTGAATGAATGAAAAAGTGAGAACATATTCTCATATGGAGGAGGAAGTGGCCGGGTAGCTTATGTCCAAAAGGGCATCTTGCTTTTCCTTTTTGCTCTTATCAAAATGTAGGTATGTAAGAAGGTAGAGTAGGTTTGATTAATATATTCATATCACATAAAATAAATCACCCACTAATGCCTACCACCCTCCATTTTTTCGGTCATTTGTATAAATGGACCTCCATTTTATTTTGTCAATTTGTGACTTGTCACACAATATGTCACATGTAGTATGTTACATGTTATTAATTAATTTAATGCATATTTATCAAATAAATATTATTTTATAAACTAATTAAATTACATACAATAAATTGACTAGTGATTTTTGATCACATAAATAAAATGGGTCATATAATTATAATTCACAACATATTGTAACTATAATTAACCATTCATTCTTATTTCTATTGTTTCACAAACAATAATCAATTTTAGTAATAAAGTAATTGATTACTAAAATAAATCTTATTTAATCAAATTATAATAAGATATAAAATATTCTCTCTCACAATTGAATTGTTCAATTTTAAGGAATTGATTAACTTGTATCGTCATACAATTAATCAATTTGTCTGTTAAGGGAATTGTTCTTTAGGTGTGACCTTAAGGGATCAACTGATCACCACCGTCAAACGACAGTAACGTCTAACTCTAGTTAGCTGATCATTACTGATTAATGTTGATTAGTTGACTACATAAATGAATCATCCCTTACGTATTCTTAATATGAGATTTAAACATGTGATCGCACTATTGTTGAGGACAAATACTCCAATAGCTCCTCCTTTAAATCTGATGATGGTAACCTGATGCGTGTCATTTATATGATATTTTACACCCTATTTTACACGCATTTCAGAGCTCAATTGAGTAGTTTATGCTACTATTTCCCTTGTTTTGTGTATTTCTTCCTTTTCTTGTGATTTTGTAGGAATGTGAAGATTTCAGTGGAAAATAAGCCAAATCCATCCCTAAGTACTTAGCATTGCATTTGACATGGAGTATTGACTCGAAGAATGAGCTTGGTGCGCGTTTCAAGGCCTAAAGATAGCAAAAGCAAGGGTGCGTACGAGTTTAACAAGCGAAGAAGTGCTTCTCGACATTGCAGCCTGCTTCAGATGGCTATATCTCGAGTTCTATACCTGATAATCGAGTGATTCCAACTGGAGGTGAAAGCCTATCCTCTTAGCTTTCCAACGCCGCGTAGAACGCCTGATTTGACCAAGTAACAAAGAAATGGCAGCTGTTTTAAGATCGGTGCGCGCTGCAGAATTCGTCAGAATGCACTATTGTACAACACCTTTGGTCGATCGACTGATGCCTATGGTCGATCGACCAGAGCGCGAGAATCAGAAGCTACTGTTCAGAGATACTCAGTCGATCGACTGGGTCTAGTGGTCGATCGACCACCCCTCGACTCTGACGCAAATTAAGAACGAGAATTAGAAGCCCAATTGTAATTAGTTTTTAGGTTTTTGCGTGACATCTCTATAAATAAGACCTCGAACATCAGTTTTGGGAGGCATTGAGGAGGGGTTAATCCCGTCTACTGATTTGACATTATTGCTTTAGATTCAATCATAATTAGTTTAGTTTTATCAATAAAGTCATCTTTAGCATTCGGATTCAGTTGCTCCCTTTCTTATTTCGGTATTCTTCTTCCTAATTTTAGTTTATTGCTTTAATTCCTCCTTAGTTAGAATTGCTAGTTTGGATTCCCAAAGCCGTATTATTGATTCATGCTAGTTATTTGCTTAATTATTTCGATTATGAATTCTATTGTTATTATCAATCTCGTAGTTGTAGTTAGATTAAATATGCGAAGCTAATTACCCCGTGCTAAGATGTGAGGGGACCTGCGGCGAAGACGATGTAGATTAGTAGACCTGATGTCGGCCTTTGGTCGATCGACTGGACCTGTTGGTCGATCGACTAGCTTAGCTGGTCGATCGACTGACGCGCGATAAGAATAGCACCGTTTCAATGTTTTAATTGCAATATTTGACAACGAGACCGAGAGGAGACTTGTTAATTACTTAGGAATTGACCAACCCAGAAGATCGAGAGATAGGGAAGGGAAATAAACTAAATTGAAACGACTAAATTTTACTAAGATCGAAAGATAGGTAAAGTTTAGGCTTTAGGAATCACTTTTCGGGGCGAGAGCTAGTATTAGTGAGACCTAGGGACCAGTAGCATAGGCTGAGAGGCGCTACTAGTTAAGAATGGACCGAGAGGACTTCTTATTTTCCCACCTATCATGATTATTCAGACTTACTTAGGAACCCATCGTCATAGCTGCATTGAACCGACCGTCTTAGCATTCTTTTTATTATTGTTTACATCTCTTATTATTACTTGCCTTTTATTTATGCATTTAGACTTAGATACAATCCAAATCAAAACCCCCCATAAATTCATAGACTAAAATTAAAACAATTAGAATTCTCTACCTCCCTGCGGATCGACCCTTACTACCGCTTGCTAGTTGTAGTTTGGAAAATTATAAATATTATTTTTGATACTCACAACGACAGGTATCAAATTTTGGCGCCGTTGCCGGAGAGGCAGCGCTAGTTTTAGTTGTCTTTAATTTTAGTCTTTCTTTCTTTAGTCTCAGGGAACTTCGGTTCCTTGAGACCGTTCTCATGTCGTTCCTTCTGAGTTTTCCGCAGGAAGAGAACGAAATCTTTGGTGTTTATTTAGCCAGACTTTGGGAGTTTATTGAGCCCAGACGAGATGCCTTCTCGATCTCCAAATATCTTTGCACCATTTTCCGGCATATGAATGACCCTACGCGAGCATACCTCGAGTCTATAGGTAAGTGGGATTTCGAAGGAATCCCCGTCATTGAGGTATTAGAATTCTTTAATTGGTTTGCTACTGAATCTCTTAAACCTACTTTTTCTCTTCATGTTGACTCAGATGAGGGGGTGGGTGAGACCTTAGAAACCGATCTAGGAAATGCTGACGGAGACATAGAGGAGACCATTAGCGTGGTTGACAATCCTTTTTATGAGGATAGTTTAGAACCCCTTTATGATTCTGGCACTGATAGTGAGGTCGATTTGGAGGATCTCTTTGAGAATCTCCAGCTTGACGAGTCTAGCGATAAGGAGAGTGAGGAGGAAAATTTTGACAATCTTGAGGTTAATTGGGATGTGTATGACGATATTATAGATGAACCTATTATAGAGGACCCGATTGACCCATTTGACTTTACCGCCCCATGCATTTGGGACGATTATCCACCTTCTCCCTTAGTTGACCAGACTCATCCACCTCACAGTTCTTACCCGTCTGAGCATCTAGATTCTACTCGCGTTGTTTTTGAGTCAAATGCTACAGAGCTCCTTTGTTTATCACCTGCGGTTAACTTGAGCTTTTATATTCCGCCCTTAGCTGGAGGGCAGAATAGCTTTGTGGACAATTTTAGGAGCTGCCAAAGGAAATTTGTTAGCCTTAAATGTTTTTACATTTTAATTTCCTATGTTTTTACTATATTATGGTGCTACTTACAGTTTTGTATAGCACATGCGCAGCTATTTGATAGGTTGCTGAGAGCCTTTAGTTGTTTTGATTGGGCTCCATTAGAGTGAGCTGCTGAAGAAAAAAGAGGTCGAGCGGGACCTGTCTGAAACCAGCGCTAGCCGGGAGGCAACCCGGATGTGTTTTGTTTTTGTTTTGAATAAAACCTCATAGTTGTTTAGAAATAAAAACTCTTAGTCGTGTGCTTGTTTTTCTTTTTAAACACTATAGATCACACTTTGGGTTTTATGCGAATTTTGGGCGCGTTATTATGTGCTTTTGCAGGTTGAAGACCATGATAGCTTAATTTATTGAGCTAATTAGACGAAATCGAAAAGTTACGTGATTAGTTCGATCGATCGATCGCGCGGTATGGTCGATCGGCGAGCTGCGCGATCTCGAGAGTTTACGTCTGTTCACTTGATCGATCGATCGGGTGATGTGGTCGATCGACCACTGCCGCTGCTGTACCTATTTTCGATCATTCCCCTGCTGTGTTTGGTTAATTTGCGGAGTCAAGGGAGTATTTCCTTCACTTTATTCTCCGCTTCATTTCTGATTTCTTTTGTTTTTCTTATTTTGCACATAATTTTACCGTCCCAATTTTGCTTTCTCGATTTTATGCGTGGTATTTTGTTTGTCTTTTCAGGTACTTATTGGTAGCACTGCGGGCTACTGAAACCTCCTAGCTCACGCTGGTTTGGGGAGGTTTCCTTTTTGCTGCGCTTAAAGTCTTGTGAGTTCCCAAGTTCCACTTCATGTCATATTTACTTATTTTCTCGCAAATTCCCGTTTCTCTTTTATTTCATTACATGATTTTGCACAATGGGGACATTGTGTGATTTGGTTTGGGGAAGGGTTTTGCGTCGCATTTGCATAAGTTTTATTGCATTTCTGTTTCACGTTTAATTTTGTTTTGCATTGTTTATTTCATTTCTCTCATATATACAGAAAATATCAAAAAAATTTCAAAAATTCAAATAAAATGCATGTTTATTTTAGCATATAGGTCGAGTCGGAACGGTAGTATTTCAAGGATGATATTGCATTTGCATCTGTTTTGCCTAAGCCTTGCTTGATTAACATGTTATTAGTAGAATCATATATGCATAGTCTACGAGTTTTCGTTAATTTCTTGCTGAACTTTAGACTTGACTTAGAATTTTGGCAAGCTACATCATTTTCTAAGGTTTAGAGCTTATAACTGGTGACATTCATGACCAGTTTATCTAGGATGTGAGTAGTTACTCCTTATGAGACATGTTACATTAATTTGCATAAATATGAACTTGATCTGCTTAATACCTGTATGCATTCGGTTTGTGGTCTGTCGACAAATGTGGTAGAGGTACCCTTTTCTCATTTTACCCATGAGCCTCTCATAGCCAAATTTAGCCTTTTGTCCCTTAACTACATCCTATATTTAGCCTGCCTTTGTCAAGCTAGTAGTCTTAGTTTTTGGGAAAGTGTTTATTGCGGTTTGGTTATATGCTCATTTTGAGATGATGTTGGGAAGATAAAAAAGGAAAGAAAAAAATAGAATTGAAAAAGAAAAAAAACAGAGAAGAAAAATGATTCGAAAAAGAAAGAAAAGAAAAAAAGAAACGAGTGCTGTAGAAGTTGGTCGATCGACTGACAATATTGGTCGATCGACTGCAGCCCGAGAGAAGGAAAAAAAAAACAAAATCACATGCTTCATTTGTTACGAGTTGGTGATTTCCACTCCTATTTTATCATTTATATTCTTTGGGGAGCTAACTTTTATGGAGGTTGTGAGCTTTGTGCCTCGAATTGGCACCGTGTTGTAGCATTTACATTGAGTTTGAAGTTGGGATTCGCTTATAGTTTGGATTGAAGTTACTAGCTTGGCTTATTACTCCTCATATCCAAATTCACTTTTGCCTCTTCTTATCCGTAGCCTCACATATCCATATTTACCTCGGCATGTGTCATGGTCATCTGTTTGGTTGGAATGCATATGTACGGTTGTAGAGATCATTTTCATATTAGACTGCAGGCATGTTCTTATAGGTCGTAGTTAGGTGAGTGTCATTACAAAATTTACTTCTTTCTATCTTTTACATATACTCACCCGTATTCATTGTGTGATTTGAGCGACCCGTGAGAGTCCATAATGATAAGTCTCTATAGTTGACGGTTCAGCAGTTTTTAACGACTTCATAACTCGTTTGCATGATTCATATTGCTAATTTATTGTTGATTTGTTGCATTAAATTGGTTTAGGCTTGACAGTTTGCAATTCGCTCTGAGATTGAACTCGTTCCATTAGGTTTTAGGATCGAGTCTAGTTCTTGCTTGGGGACAAGCAAGGGTTTGGTTTGGGGAATTTTGATGCGTGTCATTTATATGATGTTTTACACCCTATTTTACACGCATTTCAGAGCTCAATTGAGTAGTTTATGCTACTATTTCCCTTGTTTTGTGTATTTCTTCCTTTTCTTGTGATTTTGTAGGAATGTGAAGATTTCAGTGGAAAATAAGCCAAATCCATCCCTAAGTACTTAGCATTGCATTTGACATGGAGTATTGACTCGAAGAATGAGCTTGGTGCGCGTTTCAAGGCCTAAAGATAGCAAAAGCAAGGGTGCGTACGAGTTTAACAAGCGAAGAAGTGCTTCTCGACATTGCAGCCTGCTTCAGATGGCTATATCTCGAGTTCTATACCTGATAATCGAGTGATTCTAACTGGAGGTGAAAGCCTATCCTCTTAGCTTTCCAACGCCGCGTAGAACGCCTAATTTGACCAAATAACGAAGAAATGGCAGCTGTTTTAAGATCGGTGCGCGCTGCAGAATTCGTCAGAATGCACTATTGTACAGCACCTTTGGTCGATCGATCGATGCCTATGGTCGATCGACCGGCGCGAGAATCGAAGCTACTGTTCAGAGATACTCGGTCGATCGATCGGGCTAGTGGTCGATCGACCACCCCTCGACTCTGACGCAAATTAAGAACGAGAATTAGAAGCCCAATTGTAATTAGTTTTTAGGTTTTTGCGTGACATCTCTATAAATAAGACCTCGAACATCGCTTTGGGAGGCATTGAGGAGGGGTTAATCCCGTCTACTGATTTGACATTATTGCTTTAGATTCAATCATAATTAGTTTAGTTTTATCAATAAAGTCATCTTTAGCATTCGGATTCATTGCTCCTTTCTTATTTCGGTATTCTTCTTCCTAATTTCAGTTTATTGCTTTAATTCCTCCTTAGTTAGAATTGCTAGTTAGGATTCCCAAAGCCGTATTATTGATTCATGCTAGTTATTTGCTTAATTATTTCGATTATGAATTCTATTGTTATTATCAATCTCGTAGTTGTAGTTAGATTAAATATGCGAAGCTAATTACCCCGTGCTAAGATGTGAGGGGACCTGCGGCGAAGACGATGTAGATTACTAGACCTGATGTCGGCCTTTGGTCGATCGACTGGACCTGTTGGTCGATCGACTAGCTTAGCTGGTCGATCGACTGACGCGCGATAAGAATAGCACCGTTTCAATGTTTTAATTGCAATATTTGACAACGAGACCGAGAGGAGACTTGTTAATTACTTAGGAATTGACCGACCCAGAAGATCAAGAGATAGGGAAGGGAAATAAACTAAATTGAAACGACTAAATTTTACTAAGATCGAAAGATAGGTAAAGTTTAGGCTTTAGGAATCACTTTTCGGGGCGAGAGCTAGTATTAGTGAGACCTAGGGACCAAAGAGCATAGGTGAGAGGCGCTACTAGTTAAGAATGGACCGAGAGGACTTCTTATTTTCCCACCTATCGTGATTATTCAGACTTACTTAGGAACCCATCGTCATAGCTGCAGTGAACCGACCGTCTTAGCATTCTTTTTATTATTGTTTACATCTCTTTTTATTACTTGCCTTTTATTTATGCATTTAGACTTAGATACAATCAAAATCAAAACCCCCCATAAATTCATAGACTAAAATTAAAACAATTAGAATTCCCTACCTCCCTGCGGATCGACCCTTACTACCGCTTGCTAGTTGTAGTTTGGAAAATTATAAATATTATTTTTGATACTCACAACGACAGGTATCATAACCTATAAAACTCTCTCTTTGACATCCTTGTTGATTTGACTTCAATTCTTATCCCCAGGAAGTTCATCATAGCTCTTTTGTCCAGTTTCTAAACATTTCAAACTACCATTTTGGGTTTGTTGTTAAAAATTTATATTACTCTTACAAAACTTTACCTATTTTAAGGGTTTGAAAATGAAAATTTAATTTAATTTCCTATTTGTTCCTTGAGTGTAGACTTCTTTATCGTGATTTTTATTTGCTAAACCTGAGTTATTTTTAAATTTGTTCAATTTCTCACTAATTTTGATTTGTTTATGATTCTTTGTCAAAGTTGAATGTTATAATTTCAAGAACTTCACTCCTTTATGAGTTTAAAAATAAAACTTTTATTTTTTTTTGGCTTTTGCAAAAGAAAATTTGAGTGGATTACCTTTTTCTTTTGGTTTAACGTTGATCGGATGTTAGAACTTGTTATTAGAAACGTTTAATAACTTGTTCTACGCTCATCGGCGAATGATTTTTTTAAAAATTTGTCATTGACTTGGAAAGTTAGCGTTCTTGTGTGCACGACAAGAGCAATTTCGTTCCATGAATGAGACTTATACTTTTGAAAACTCTCTATAAATGTTATTGGAAGTATTTTGACTTATGATTTATGCAAATGATTTGGTATTTGACCTTATCTTTGATTTGGAATGTGATGTTCTTGAATGCGCAACGAGATCACTTCCGTTCCTTTGATAAGAATCTGGTTCTGTCGGAAAATTTTATTTGAAACTTTTGAAAGAATTTTAATTCTTACGATAAGTAACCTTTTAATGTTTTGGTTACCAATCTCAAAAAGTCCAATTTTATTTTTATAACTTTTCATTTCTACTTTCAAGTTTCGAGGACGAAACTTTTTAAAAGGTGGAGTAATTGTAACACCCACGAATTTCTTATTTCGACATTTAAAATTTATTTAACCGTTTAGTTACTTTATTTCATATTTTTAAATTATTTAATGTAATTAATTCATTTTAAACATAATTTTTGTTAAAGCTATAATTTTAAAGTTTAATTTATATAAAAATACATATTTTAGTCGGATAATATTAATAGCGACAATAATAATGATAAAGCTCCGTCTTATATTATAGTAGGTTTAAGACGAATCTCCGTCTAGCAATAGACCGTCACATTTTCATATGTGAGACTATTTCTACTCTCGACAAATCCCGTATCGACAACACACATCTATCTTCCTATATTACCTTTTGACTAACACACTCTCACCCTTTTGCCTAATCACAACCGGTTTTCATTATAATTCCCCCCGTTCCTTTTTGGAAAATCCATGTAAGAACAACCAAACCTCCTGTAGCAACAAAACGAGAGAGACGCCATTTTTGGCCGAGCTACAAACTCAGATTTCCCGCACATTCCTTCACCTTTTCCCCTCATTTTTATACCATTCTCATCGTCTTCCCTTCCTCCCTCTTTCAAGGTATTAAAGTCTCTGTTTTGTAATGATTTTGATTTTCAACGTCTTATAAAAGTTTCGGTTTTTGCCTCAATCTCTTCGTGTTCTTGCTCCTTGTTGAGGTTTCGAAGACCCGGAGTAAGACTCGTGCCTTATGGACAATTTATTCGAAGAATAAGGAGCGTTTAAGGTAACGGTGATAGGTTACTTGACAAAGTGTTGATATTTCGCCTTTTATGTTGTTTTTCACTCGTTTTTGTCGTAAAGTTTAAACCTTTATGCCTTTCTGATGTGTATGGTTGATTATGTGAGGTTAGTAGACAATTTACACGTTTGTTTGGCTGTCTTTCATAGCTTAAATTCCTTAAGAGAATTCGGCCATGGTTGTTCGATTGTTGCTTTGCTCCTTTTACGGGCTGCTATGGCTACTCTTTCTGATATTTATTGAGCATTATTATGGTAGATATTGTGATGGCTAGTCTAGTTTGTGTCATGCTTGGTCCGTCTCAACTTCCCCTTTTAATTTCCGTCTGAAACTGAGTTGCACGGCCTGCTGGGATTCTGTTTTATACCGTGGCTGGGCTGTTGTGCTCTCTGTTTGAGACGGATAAAATAGTCCGTCGGATCTGTTTTCTTGCTTGTCTTTGCTCACGTTAATGTTATCTTATGTATACTCAATTTTTCCGCTTTGAAAACCTTGTCTTGGACCGTGTATACCTCATGTTTTGGTATCATGACTGGTACTGTTTTGCTCCCTGTCTTGTGACGGGTAAAACAATCCCATGAACCGGTTTTCTTGCTTATTTCCTTCATGTAAATATCCGTCTTAAGCTTGCTAGTAATTTCGTCTCATGCTTATATGTAATATGGGTTGGTTGCCGTCTTTACGCAGTGATTATATGCCGAGTTAATTGTATGCCTGACTCCTCTTATTGAATATGTATACGTATATATCTTAGTACTCATATTATTTCCTCCAGTAATTGGTTTTGCGCGTGAGACGATTTGGAAACTTGGATTCAATGCTTTCAGTTGGTTAAAACACTATATGCAGACAAGTGATTAGGAGTTGTTAGAGTTTTGTGACGAATCAACAATTTCTAGGATAGAAATTTTGGTAGTTAGTGGATAATATCAAGAAGTACGTTTTGGCTGTACATGATCAAGTCTTTGGGTCTTACATGAGTAAATTGATGGATTACACATGATCAAATTGTCGGGCTTCACATGGTTTAATAGTTGGATTTTACATGAGTAATGTGTTGGGTTTAATATGTCTTGTTTGTTGGGCTTAATGTGATTCTAGTATTGGGCTTCTTATAATCTATTTGTTGGGGTCATATATAAGTCACTTGTCCGTGTTTCCATTTCATTCTGTAAATTTCACCTAACGTAAATTATTCCTTATCGATTATCATATTTTATTTAACCGGCATGTTAAATTATGAAGTGGAATATTTATTAATATAATACATGTATGAAATATTTATTATAAATAGTTACTTGTACTGAGTCGTTATTCTTGATAATGTCTAGTATTGTTCGATTGTGAGAGTCTTGGTCCCATCGGATACTAGGGTGAGCTATAAGCCCACTAGTTGCGATATGATCGTCGGGATTGATGTTCTCATCCGTACTTATGGTGAGATGCAAGCCATAAGTATGAATGTGACATTAATAATCTCGTCCCAGATACTTGTTTGTTGTGCCTCGGTCATGTTTTAAAGGTAACCTATGAGTCGGGCACTTGTTTGTTTTATTTGGCCATGTTTTAAAGGTAACCGCTGAGCCAGATACTTGTTTGTTGTACCTCGGGCATATTTTAAAGGTAACCTCTGAGTTGGGTACTTGTTTGTAGTATTTTGACATGTTTTAAAGGTAACTGCTGAGCCAGATACTTTATGTGTTGTACCTCGGACATGTTTTAAAGGTAACCTCTGAGTCGGGTACTTGTTTGTAGTATTTGGACATGTTTGAAAGGTAACCGCTAAGCCAGATACTTTATGTGTTGTGACTCGGACATGTTTTAAAGGTAACCTCTGAGTCGGGCACTTGTTTATAGTATTTGTGTGACACCCCCATACTCCAAGTGCCTTACCAGGACCACTTAAGGTATGAGAACGTCACCATCTCGGTTACCTGAGGCAATGATAATCAAATAGACAATAACGAAACTTACTTTATTAATAATAAAGTTTAAAGGGATACAACCAAAACCGAAACTGATAAAAGAAAATACAAAGGTTCTCAAATATTAAACCAACTAGCTAAAGAACAACGTTCGACACTGCGGAAGTCTTCTAAAATAGCTCGTGATGACTCAACCCAGCTATCCCATGCGCATCAATCATACCTGCTCAATAACTGCTCACCACCTCCGAATGGATCACCATAGCTTTTAAAACATTTAAACGGGGTCAGTACTGATTACATAAAACAAACACCATAAACGAACAATAGCACAAACAGCTCAAACAGCTCAAACAAATCTCCAGTCTCCATCTCCAATTTCCACACAACTGACTACACACTAAAGTTTGTAGCCCTTCCAGAGTACCCATCGCAATAAGTACTCTACGCCGCCAGTGGGGGACCGCAGCCGTACCCACCAAATACCCGCTCATCTTTATCGAGCGATAAACCAAGTTCATTAATGTGCAGATCCTCTCTATGACGGGTTCCACAGCGGGTGAATCAAGGGAATGAAGCCACTCCCGCAAGTGACTCCACTCAGCCAGGGACGCGCCCCGAAGATCACAGACACTTACAATATCAAACAACAGTATACTATCAACAACATCAAAACAATTCCAACAGTACAGTTACAACAACAATTACCAACAACTTATGTAGCCAATACTAAGTAGGGACACCCTACCTAGAACAGCAATCACCAAGATCGTCACAATCAGCAAATAAACATTGTCCTTCACTGAAATTACTTCCTATCAAACATACAATCGTAAAATCACAATCTAACATCAACAATACTCCCCAAAACCCCCAAATTACCCAATTAGGGTTTCAACCGACTTTAACAAAACATTATAAAAATTATATAAAAAGCTTACCCTCGACACAAGGATCACAACGGCGTAAAGAACAAGATGATCCAACATTCATAGCCTTGGGGATTTGTTAACAATGTGAGGAACACACTTACGTAACATCTTTTCTTCTCAAAAGGGGTTTTTAGAATGATAAAAGAGATTAAGAAAGATGACAGAAGCTTTATATACTAATCCCTCATTATTAACAAAACCCGTCAAAATCACCCATAAAACACACTTACTCGATCGAGTACGTGACATACTCGATCGAGTGCCATGCGTACTCGATCAAGTACCCATCAGGCAGACCATTATAAGTTGGGGTTTTGTTTTGAGTTTGTAGTAAGCCCCACTCGATCGAGTACCCATAAACATAGAAAACCGTAGTATTACAGTCTTCCCTCCTTAAAAGGAACTTCGTCCCCGAAGTTCAACCCATACATAAAAACAAACATACTAACTCGATTAAGATACAATAGCGCAACTACGAACTCAAAACAAAACCCCAACCTATAAAACGTGAACTCTTAACACCAACTCCACCAACTATGCCTACCTCCACAACACGGCTCACGATATCGTATCGAGTACATCATAGTCTCTCTCGACACCAACTCCAAACACTACCAACTACTATCCACAAACGCTGCTAGCTCCGTAACATATTATCCACTAGAAAATGCGATATCAAGACACTCATAACATCAAACGGAATGTTACATTCTACCACCCTTAAAAGGAACTTCCTCGAAGTTTACTCACACTTATAACCTCATCATCCAGTTGTCAACACTATCGAACTCATAAACATCATCATCCAACTGTCAACACTATCGAACCCATAAACATCATCATCCAACTGTCAACACTATCGAAATATTCTCACACTCCTAAATATCACACTACTACAAGCACGGCCATGACCTTTAATAAAATTAATCACAACAAAGATCCACCCTTTATACTACACCAACACTCTACTTCCAATTATACTACAACATGCACAACCATGAAACTCTCTTTTATCGCATCCTACTCCTCTTAAAACAAATGTTACGTCCTCGTAACTCACTAATACTAAATCCTTTGCTATATCTTCTCATTATCCTCATCACCATCACATGTCAAAGATAACCGCCTATAATCTAAACACTCACCATTCCTATATCCAAGGCTCTCTTACATAAACAGTTCTCATACCTCAATTCACTTGGCACACCACTAACCTATACCACAAAATCTTTAGCTTCACCAAAACTTCAACTATTCCCTATTACCGCCAAAATGACATAGTCCTCTATACATGCACCTATCTCCATACTCATAACTCACGATCCACAATTATTACACACACTCACACTAGATCCTCAAGTTCTTTTCTTTCATTACCGCAAAACTCATCCATAACTTAACATAAAACTAATTACTAACACCCTATACTCACTGTCTCAATGAAAGATTATGAACTATCTGCAGCTTCCAGATCAGAACAACACATGTTCCACAATTCACTTGCCATTATCATGTCTACCAAAGCCTCGTCTAAAACAAGGTCAAAACTACTGTAACAACCTCTCACAACTGTGTCCCATCAACAGAATATCACTATACCATGACAACAACGGAAACATACACAACTCTCTTCCATATCTTACTCTACCCTCACTCCCAAGCTGAAACTGGTAAGAAATATCAATAAACAAAACAACCGTCTATCCGTCCAAACTAAAACTCACAGGAAACAGCAGCAAATAAAACAACAATATATGTATACTGATATGTACTTTCGAAAACTCGTATCGTAATCATCCCACCTACTCCACCACAACCGGTGATGGCATCACAACACCGACACCAACACCCACACCGCAGCGCGAAAATACCAGCATCACAACACGAAGTACCACGTCCAGATCGCCACCCGAGGCACAAAAACCACATCGACAGACATCACAACGCACACAATTCCCATAAACACTGACTCAGGACAACTTCATGGACAAGAAAACTTACTCAAAACCGCTTTACTAGATCACAACGCAACTTATCACACGGAATAACCAGATAAAAACTTCATGAACATCATCCCTACCATTTCACGGAATAAACATGTATCCTCCATACACATATAAGTATAACTAGCCATGCCAGATCAGCCAATCTATCAGTTTTGAACATCGTTCCATTAGTTTACCGTATCCAACATATATTACAGAACATTCAGATAACAACTTTATAACTATCACACCATGCCGCTTCTCGTGAGGTCAGAACCTCACACAAACATTTATACACGTCATAGACCCATATTCACATCCAACTTGTCAATCCTGATCACGTAAGTTACCACCTGGTAAAGGTTACGGCTCGCCCGAGCTTAACTCGTATGGCCCTCATAACACATTTTCCCATTCGCATAACCATCACCCCCTGCCAAATATAACCATACAACTAATACTCAACTACTAGAAACCGCCTCCTAAGACCACATCTTATACTTCCTCACAAACGTACATATCAATCCGGCCTCTACAAAATCAACCTCTTTAGAATTGCCATCTTTCATATCTATCATCACCCTTAACCACTAGGGACAACACCACAATACCACCACTGCTCGTATAACAAACCTCTTACACTCATCCCTAAATATCACGGTTTCTTTTCTATCTTTGGTTAACATCTCAAATCACGGCATCAAATCCACCAACAAAATTTACCTTAACCTTCTTCTCAATACTATCCTTAATTGTATCGTCACCCAACTGACCACCAAGATCTCCTATCATGCAAAATCTTCACCAAGCTTTTTACTTTCCTTAATTCCTCGAAACTCATGATTAACATGTCATCCTGGAACCCCTATATAACCGTTAACTCAAATCCTCATGATAGTATCACACATCTCGACGATTCATTACTTCTATATCACATAACTCCGGTCAACATTTTTCTCAACTTACTTTTTACCCTTCTTTTCTCTTTACACTCAACAATACCAATTAATAGTTCAACTCCTTATTACTTCTATCTAACTCTTTAGTGCTCCGGTTACCTTCTCATTGCTCCAAAACTGGAATCCCATTATTTCATATCAGTATCATCTCACTCTTTCTTACCATGGATCTTCTCTTATCATGCTATCACTCACTCTTATCACCAATCAGTCCAGACCATCTCATGCTATCACTCACACTCATCACCAATCTTTTTTTTTTTTCTAGAATTCCAAAACTCATTTCATACCGTTAATTGCCCAGGGAAATCACACATTAGTCTTACCTCTGGATACTACGAATTCCCAAACTCACTCACTATCCGCAAATCCACGTCGCGGCGTGTCTCCACTAAGTTCACTATATACCACTGATGTGACTCTTAATTGCACACTTTTAGTCCCATAATTGAACCTATTTTGCATACTATTATAACATTTCATGGCCATTATATCCGCCAAATCCTTTCAACTTTGCTTTCCTAGTGCATTTTGTATGACTTGTAGGAGAGAGGACAATGAGGCGGAATTCCCGTCTCCCGTGCACATTTGGAAGGTTGATGACGACCTTAGATGGACTACTATGAAGAGGTGGCAAGAACGACGACCGACAAAGCAAGAATAAGGAGTATGCAAATATTAAAAGGACGTGAAGCAAAAGGGTCACATTGTGCAACAATCCGAGCGTCTTAGGCACAAGACGAGCGGATCCTCTCCTCATGATCCTAGCGTCCCGCCCAGAAGACGAGAAGATTCTCTCTTCATGATCCGAGCGTCTCTTCTCCTGGTCCGAGCGGATCGTGGGAGCACTAGCGGCGTGATATGCTCATCTCCTAGCAAGACTTGCATTTCCTCACTTTAAAACTTAGCATTGTTATTTACTAATCTATCCTTACCTAACCTATTGTTATGCCACTATATATACCCCATTTGTAATAATCAAGAGGAAGTATTCTTAAATTAGATCAAGTTTCCTTAGATTAAATCAATCTGTCTTAAATTAGATTAGGAGTAGATTAGAATATATTAATCACAATCATTCCACATTAATCTTTCCTCAATCATTGTTCAAGTTTATTATTATTGGGTAATTGAAGACTATTGGGTTATTATTGGAGAATTGACAACTTTTCATCAATCAATCAAGTTTTCTTCTATTATTCTTTGCTTTATTATTTGGATCATCTTAAGTTTGGTATAATCTCTTTACTCTTTACTCTTTATTGTTTATTTCCTCATTCTCTTATCATGTTTATACTTGTTGTGATGATTGGCACCATTAATGACATGTGACTCCCACTTTACAATTCGAGTCTTTTCTTTGAGTAAGTGTGCTAGAGTGGTCGATCATGTTTTGATTCGTCGCCGATCTCTTATCCAGTTTTCCAAGATGCCCGGAACTAGTCACGTAAGTGTCAATGGACAACCCCCAAATGGTAATGATCAAATCCTAGTTGCGCTCGCTCGTCTCCAAACAAGTTAAGAACAAGCTTATGAACGCCTTAATGCCATTGAAAACCGGATTGTTGCGGTAGAAACTAGGCTACCTCCTGCATAAGATGAAATTTCTAATGAAGTTGTGAATGATAACCTTCCACCCTATGTTGGACAAGCAGAAGTCAACCCTCCAGTAGGTCTTACTGAAGCTAAAAAGCGACTCCAATACTTGGAGGAGCAACTAATGTACCTCAAAGGAAACGATATCTATAGGGAAAACAATCGCAAGTATGACGCCGTGAGCACCAAACTGCGAACCAACTTCAACATGACTGATATCCCGAAATTCAAGGGACATGAAAACCCTTTGAACCACATTCGTCCTTTCAAAGACTACATGTCTATCAAAGGCATCAAACCTGAGATGTTCTTAGGGATCTTTCCTTCATCTCTCGACACCATTCCTAAGCAATGGTTCTATTCCCTAGATCACAAGAAGATTGCCACCTTGGATGACGCCGCAATCGAGTTCGCTAAACAGTATGCGGATAATGCTGAAATCCAAGTCAATATGCGCACTCTAGAGGTTCTTACCCAAAATGAGAAAGAAGGCACAATGCCCGCATTACACTTACGCCTTCAGATTCCAGTAAATTTCCAGTCCAGTTCAGTAGAAGACAATTTCCCATTGCTGTTTGTTTTGCCATGACAATAAACAAAAGCCAGGGCCAGTCCTTATCTCAAGTGAGCATTTATCTTCCAAGACCGGTCTTCAGTCATGGACAACTTTATGTCGAGATCTCCAGGGTTACAAGCAAACAAGGCCTTAAACTATTAATCTGCGACAGTAACAAGCGTACATCGAATATTACAACCAATATAGTTTACAATGAAAATTTTGAGTATTTGTAAAGTTCAGATTACTTATACGTTTGTTGGATGATTTGAATCGTATGGTAATGATTAGCAATTTACATGTACCTCGAATATTCAATTGTGGATTTTTTAAATTGCCACGAGATTGCAAATTTAATCATGCTCATTTATATACTTCTGTATCTAATTTTCACGATTGTTACTACGCCCCGTGCATTTTTTACACGGGTTTAACACTAGTTCATATGATATTACCAAGCCTACCCATGCAGACCTCTATCTCTATCTAAACCCACGTGCTACCTATTTTTTAGCATTTAGATTAGAATATACTTGTGCTTCCCGTAACATCTTCGGTCTATGCGCATCTTTGTACGATTGGGCTTCCATAATGCAATATAAGGGGCCAAGTAATATAATTTAGTTGGGCATCATTTCATGGTCCCATTCTCACTGGACATTACACATATTGAATATGGGCTTGCTAACTCAAACCTGGCCCAACGCATAAAAAGGTAGGTTGCCTTTAATTATTCGGCCCAATTAAATGACGACTAACACGATCGCTAAAAATATGTGACTATTTACTTATTTTTTATGGTTTTATGCCATTAATATGAAATATTACCCTCATAATCGATTAAGTGGGCTACGAATGTGGTACATTGTCGAAGTGAACTGGGCTATAAAATGGTTGTTTTTGGGACGATTTTGAGCATAAATAACCTTATATCAAATTCAAGTAAGTTTCATTCCGAATTAAATAAGGGCCTCATCATCGGGTATTCGAAAGGCTAGTAGACATTTTGAGGTGTCTACAGAAGCCCCCCCTTTGACCGAGTCTGAGTAAGATGAAGGTCAAAGTAGTCCGGTCGGGACAGATAAAGGATAAGAAACGTACCTGGGCCTCTTATATTACCTGTCTGGAGTAGCTGGAATCTTGAGCTGGCTTAGCAAAACTTCGTTTTACTAATCTGGAATTAAGCTGGTAAAACTTTGTTTCATCAATCTGAAAACTGGCATGGAAAAACTTTGTTTCGCCGGTCTGGAATCTGGTAAAGCAAAACTATGTTTTGCTGGTATGGAATATGGTATAGCTAAACTTTGTTTAGCTGGTCTGGAATTTGGTAGAGCGAAACTTTGTTTCGCTTAAGAGTGAACCTGCAAAATCTGATTTCACAAGCTCGGATGCATGTCAGGACCCGCCGACCGAGGAATTCAAAATTTTATTTCGAAAAGGGATTAGAATGTAAAATCTGATTTTACAAACTAGGATTTGAAAATTTTTATTTCGCAAAAAGGGAAGTTCAGAAAATTTTATTTTAAGAACTCAAAATGCATGTCAGGGCCCGCCGACCAAATGATTTGAAAATTGCAAAATTTTATTTCGCAAAAAGCAAGTTCAGAAAATTTTATTTTAAAAACTCAAATGCATGTCAGGGTCTACCGACCAATTGATTTGAAAATTTCATTTTGAAATAGATTTGAAAATCAAAAAAAATTATTTCACGAAATGGGATTGGATTGCAAAAACTTTATTTCGCAAAAATAGAAAGGTAATTTTATTTTTACAAGACCGGGTTTTAAAACCGAGTCGAATATGACACCCATTAAACACTTAAACTACACAAATTCTTATTTCAGACCGTCATATCCGTCTGAAATGGTCAGACGGATACCATTTCCTCTCACAAGAAACCCATTTAGGGTGTGAGTGGGAAAGCACATGGGGGTGTCCCACCAATCATGTGCTTCTCACTTGTGAGAGGTATTATTACGATCTAAAATAAGGCAATCTGAAGCAAGACGGACTGCTTAAACTAAACATGCTTTACGTCAAAAACGAGTGAGAAATTGGAGTGGACCATAGACCCACCGTGTCTCTCAAAGTAAAAAAGAAACTGAGTTTAGAACTTATCTTTACCAAAACTTGTCATTAGCTTTCCTTCACTAGCCGACTAACTGATTTTTTTTATATTCCTTTGTTTCTTAATTGATTCTTCAATTTGACGATGGGGAGGAGCAGATCAAATTAGTTCGCTGCTCTGATATGGAACAAAACCAGCCGCTAATTGTGTCGTGGCCGGTGCATGCATGTCAATTGGGGGCATCGTCTGTAATACCCGCCATGTTTAAGGACCCATTAACCGACCTTTTGACCGAAGAGACCCGTAACAATGGATATGAGATAAAATATGAGACCTGCGTATCTGTTTACTCGACTTAGTAAGGGATACTCGGCCAAGTAGTGGTAATACTCGACTGAGTATGAAGATACTCGACCGAGTACTACGTCTGTTAACTCGTTATTATAAAACGCGAGATCGTAAACCTTAATTCATTTTCGATGGTTCCCTTATCTTTCTAACCCTAATCTCTCTCTCTCTCTCTCTCTCTCTCTCTCTCCTACCTATTACCCACCTCTCTACACTCTCTCATCTAGCCTAGACACTAACCCAAGAAGGGGGAATGGTTCATGCTTGGGGTCTTCGAGTCGGGATGTCATCGTTGCCGACTTCGGACTGCGTCGCAAGGTAAGTCGTTGTTTTATTGTTGCCTTTCAGTAGGTTTTTGGGAAAGTCTAGTAATAGGATACAGTTACTACTTGTAGGGTTCACCTCGGAGTATTGCCTGGCTAGTTGTGGGATGTAATTTCATGGATTAGCGATAAGGTAGGGTTTCCCTACTCAGTTTACTATTTAATTGATTTAAGATATGTGTTGTAATTGCTTGTACGATTGATATTGTGATTAACTGTTGTTGGATTGGACTATGGTGTTGGTGTTGAGATGGTTGATGATGTTCACGAGGTGCGTCCTCGGCTGAGTGAAGTCACTTGCGGGAGTGGCTTCACGCCCTAGTTTTCCCCTCTGTGGAACCCGCAACAGGAGGGGATGTGCACATTAATGAACAGGGTTATCGCTCGTTGATGAGCGGGGGCTTAGGTGGGAAAGGCTGCAGTCCACCACTGGCAGGGCTACACACTTTAGTGTGTAGTCAGTTACGAGATGTGTTGGGAGTGGAGGTGGATTGTGAACAGCTGTTTATCTTTATCTTACTTTGTCTTATCTTGATTGTCCAGTGAACTAACCTCGTGTTGTGTTTTCAAAAATGTGGTGATCCATTCGGGGATGGTGAGCAGTTGGCTTATCAGGTACAGCTAGTCTTGATGCTTGCGGGATGTGGAAGGGAATCGAGTTATCACGCTACCGAAGTAGATGTCGTCGTCACTCATGTTTAATAATTCTTGTAGTTGTCTAGGTTTTTTCTTCATCATGCTAATATACGATGTAAAGTGTAAAGCTATTTAATTTACGTTTTACTATTGTTTATTTGATCTACTACCTTGGAAAACCGAGATGGTAGCACCTTTATACATTGGGGTGGTCCTTGGTAAAGCACCTTGGTGTATGGGGGTGTTACAAAGTGGTATTAGAGCGACGATTTTGGAACCTGAACCAATGAACCAAATGAACATAGGGTGTCAAATTAAAATGAACCTGGTGTATGTGTGTTGGGAGCACCTTATGTCGGTTTTGGGTGAGAAGGCGCCCTCATCTCCGAATCCCGGCCCCAATCATGCTTAAGACAACCACCATGGAAGGGTAGATGTGTAGGAGTGTCTCTGTGCCAGTGTGTGTGTCAAGTATGTGTACATGCTCTAGCCTAAGTGTTAATGTGATGAATATGGAATAAGTGAAGTTTTGTATGCGCATAAGTGACGTTTTCAGTAAAGTGCTAGTAAGGTTAGGTGTGTGCCGTAGGAATGAACTAACTGATGAGTCTAAAGCCTTATGCTTGGTGGTACATGACGGAAGTGGTAACAAATGATGATAGTGTTGTAACGTGGCGAGAAGGATGGGAATGTGAACATGTGCTTAATGGTATATGTATGTATACTTGTGACGATCGTGTGGATGAATGCTCGTAAATAGACTTAAGAATATATGACGTGTTCTACCTGCTTTAGAGTTAAGATTGATGGTGTATATTCATGGTGACATGGATTGTTTACTATCGGTTATGTGCATAGTAACATGTTTCGCTTAAGAATATCGTAATGAACTTTGTGATTTATAACGTGCCTTGTTGTGCTAGAAATAGGGTCTAATGGTGACGAGCCCGATTAAGGGAACTACCGATCTTTATTATTTTGCAGGAAATACTCTTCGTATCTTGTAATTCCTTTACTGATCTATTGAACTCGATCGAGTAGAGTTGACACTCGACCGAGTAGGCCATACTCGGCCGAGTAAAGAGGCACTCGATCAAGTATTCAGAATGGCAGATTACACTTGCTACTGACCTCTGAATACTCGACTGAGTAGACCAAATACTAGACCGAGTAAGCCATACTTGATTGAGTAAACCCGATACTCGACCGAGCACCCGTTTATCAAGGTTCAACTTGGTTAATTCCGAAAACCCTATAACTCCTCTTCCTATCTTATTTCCGCCTCATTACCATTCATTCTACTCAAAACTCTTCAAATTTCTCTCTCTCAAAGCACTTGGGTGATTCTTGGTTGTGTTTACTCTTAGATCTCTTCATGCTTGTTCAAATCTCCAATCAAGGTAAAGTAGTTAATCTATTTCCTCAACTTTGTATTCAATTTATGGTAAAATTTGCCCCAAAATTTCGAGCCTTTAACTCTTGTAATCCAAGCTTTTATGCTTCGTCTTTGATATTTTGAGTCCTATTTGCTTCAAAACACCGCATATGTATATTCTAAAACGGTTTTTTGCTTGAAATCATCCATCACATGCTACAAATTTTTCTAGGGTTTGCTTCAAGTTTTGACTTTTGGTCACCTAGCTTGCCTTAGGATGCTCCTTGGGAGTTATTTGCTGATAGTTATGCTTTTCTTGGTTAGTATGGCATGTATTTTATGAGAAAAATTCATCTTAAAAGTGTATAATTCGAAAAACAATCCTTACTATGGCGAATTTTTGAAAAACTCCTTGTTGAATTCATCTTTTGCAGCATGCCGAAAGCAAAAGCCCCAACAAAGAAGCGGACTTGCGCCAATGTTCACTTGGAAACGGGTCAATCTATCCAAGAACTCGTTGTTCCTCCGGTGGAGGACTATCCAACGGTAATTTTCTCTGACTTTAAGTAGCGGGCTGCTTTTGTGGCCTTGATGGGTCGGCCCATGAGGCCAACTCGTTGTGTAGACCCGAACATCTTGGAGACCTTGGGGGTTAAAGGGGATATCGTGCACATTTTCGAGATTTGGGAATGGAGGGACTCTACCACCTACGCAAGAAGTCCTGCCCATATCTGACCTTGGAATTCCTGAGCTCCTTTGTGTATGATGTTAAGGGGAAAACTGCTTCTTTCCGCCTCATGAATGAGGATCATAGCCTAACCCTTGATGAGTTTGCCGGCCACCTCGGCCTAGAGACAGAGAAGGAGGGGTACATTAGTGATGTGGCGAAGAACAGCGGGGCACTGATAGAGAATAAGACTAGGTCATTAAATAACAGAATTAACCTACCAAATTAACAATTTATAAGCCAAACTATACTCTAGATTACTCTAATGGATAAAGCAATATAGTGCAAGTAAGGGTCGATCCCAAGAGAAGGACTTTTAAGCTAAAGACTTGAATTGTAAACTATTGACTACTAATTAGGAATCTATGGACTAATCAAGACACTAACCACAATCAAGACCAACTAATTATGTTTATCAACAAACAATGATTATGAACAATGGTTAACATGTAGTATGACATAAATGGAGAAAGTTTGGTTTCGAAGTAGCATAAGGAAAAGTAAAGATGCAATTTTTATAATAGAAGCAAAACAACAAACACTAGATATGCAACAATCAAATATGGGAAAGACTTGGTGTAATTCTCTCTTAGTAATCCAACAATGACAAAGTTTGACTCTTTTCTCTCTATTGTTATCTATCCAATATTATCATCTCAAGAAATTGACACACACAATTAAAC
Organism: Silene latifolia; assembly: GCF_048544455.1. Classification (NCBI taxonomy): domain Eukaryota; kingdom Viridiplantae; phylum Streptophyta; class Magnoliopsida; order Caryophyllales; family Caryophyllaceae; genus Silene; species Silene latifolia. The sequence continues at coordinate 342,806,186 of NC_133538.1, forward strand.
CATATATGTGAGTCCTTCAATTCCAACCATAACTCATTAAACCATGAATGAAAACTAGAATTGAGCATGAAACTTTTGCCAAGAGATGTAAGCTAGAATCAAATCCTACTAGATTAAACCATGTTAGCAAGAAAAGACATGTAATTTCCTACTTGAAATATGAATCCTTTAAACCAAATCAACATACAACAAGTTTGCTCCAAACAATTCTAGATAGATTAAACCATTTCTCTAGAATTTGCAATAGTTGGGTAAATAAGATGCAAGAGTGATCAATTCATACAATCGTCTACTCAACATAAGAATTTAAGAACAAAGGAAAGAAAAATAGATAAATTGAGAGAGATTTAGGAGTCTTACAACATCAAAGTTGGATACTTTGATCAAACTACACCAAGTAAAGACAGATTAACCTTCCATAGTTTGCTTACAACCCATAAAATGAAGAAAGATTAACATGAATTAAGGAAAGATTAAGTTTTAATTATTACAAGATTAAAGCCAAGCATGAGATCTTAATGGTAAGGAGGTTGTATGATGTGAGTCCCTTAAGAAAGCCCAAAACACAGAACTAGAGTTGCGATAGCAGCGCAGGCTGCGCTTCAAACTGACAGCAGCATCTTGCGAAGGCCATATCTCCCTCGTTTCTTGGACAAACGAGGCGTGTGACCTACCGTTGGAAAGCTAAGATCACAAGCTTTCACCTCCAGCTGGCCTTGAGTCAATACGAGCTTTAGAACTGGAGATATATCCATTTGAAGTTGACCCTTGTGAAACCAAGTTTTCAATTCTTCATTTTGGCTCTTGTTTGTCTATGCCAAGGCATCAAATCTTCCATTAGCTTACTTTTCTTAACTTTGAACTTATTCCCTTGGCTTACCTTTTGCTCTCCTTCTTCACCTTGGTTGACCGTGGCTCGGGTTTGACTTGTGAGTCGGTTTGTACAAAATGATCCATTCATCTCAACTTACCAATATGAAGTACTTGAATTACCTTGAGATGTAAATACCACCAACAAGTTCACATGATCCAAATTACAACAAAAGTGGAATCACCAGAAAATACCATGATTAACATTCAAAACCGGCTTTATGACAAGTTTATTAAACTAAAATTGCCTAATTAGGCCGACACTATTTGACTCTATCAGGCACCCCACTACCTACCTTACCTGACCGGCCGACCCGTTCCTAGTACGAGTGCCATGTTGATCAACAATGTTCAGCATGTGTCATTCCGTATGTTCCTTAGAATGTTGACTTGCCTATTGTTTGGGAGGGAGGATGTGAGTAAGCTGAACTATCACGAGGTCATGTTGTTGATGTCCTATCTTAACCTTCGCCGGGGGACTCCTTTTTACTATAGTTCTCTCGGGGTATGCTCTAGTTTGGATCTCATGGCATGGTCTCCGAGCCGTCATCTTTCTTGTGCGGCTATAGTGACCCGCTTGGCTCAGAGGTTGACTGACTTTGAGGCTCAACCTTCATCGGGTACTGGGTTGGTTGAGTCCGTTCTTACAATGGATGCGAAGTACTGGTGTCATAACTGGTGGTTTAGGAAGTTGGAGGATGGGTCGTATGTGTGGAGAGTGAGGGGATCCATGTGGATGGTGCTCCCTGATCCTGAGCACCTACCCGTGGTTGACCATCTGGCAGAGTATGACCCAGAGAGTGAGGAACCGGAACCTGAGCCTCAGTTTTACTTGATCGACCCCACCATCCTCCTAGACTTACCTGAGCCTGTCACCGTGACGGAGAAGCAACCGATCGCTCCTCCACCCCGTGAGCGTCGTAGAGGGAGAGCATCTAATGTGGCCAAGGCTGAGACTGAGCCTTCTTTCTCTACACCGAGCTTTTACCCATCACAGTACTCGCCATACCCCACCGTCCACGACCCCAGGATGTAGGTTAGTGACCTAACTGAGCGGATCTCCACTACCTTGGTGCTCCAGAACATGCACGAGATGGCCTAAAACAAGGGTATAGGGACATAGTTGGCGCAGTCCGTTTGGTGGAGAGGACCCAGGGTTGACACGGGAGTCTTCTATAGTTACGGAGTTGATCCCAGCTTTTGGAGACCAGCGGAGGAGAACGAGTTTGGCTGCCTCGCGGGACCGTGGGGAGCTAACTACGGTAGCCAGTTAGATGAGGCAGGGAGATGGACTGGTGGTGGAGGCTATTCAACTGGAGCTTACCAGGGAGTGGGCACATCTGGAGCAGGTACATCTGGCACCGGAGGTGGTGAGGAGATGGAGGAGGGTGTGGATATTTGATTTCCGCTTGTTTTCTAGACTTGTCTCTCGATTTGTCATTGGATATTTGTTGCACTTTTATTATTCTCTTTTGCTTTGGATGATGTAATTGGCCATATGGCCACAACTTATTTTCCGTACCGCTTTTGAGTCGTTTGACTCAGGAACCTTGAGTTGATGTTGGCCATTTTAGCTATTTGCATCATTAAGCATTTGTGTTGTGTATATAAGATGCCGAAAATCGCTTTCTGCCCTGGAATATTCGGCCGAGCATGCCAATACTAAGCCGAGTATCGCGTACTCGACCGAGTACTTCTTGATACTCGACCGAGTATCCTGTTATTGCATTCCTCATTGTTTGATTTTGTTATAGAACCATATGGGTAGCTATTTTTCGATACATGCATGCCTCAATACCTTAGCGTCGTGTTAAGCCTTCATGTTATGAACTTTGTTTATATGATAACGATATATGGTCGAAACCTGTGACACGGTAATAGTAATATAAGACCTAGAACACGAGTGTTGACGGTAATCATTGGTTACCAAATGGAAATGGTATCATCATGGCCCATATACGTACTATTAGCATCTCTTGGTTTATGTTGCAAGTCTTGTCTCTTTAAATTGCATGAATCGGGCAGTTGTTTGCCTACATTATGGGCGTGTCGTACTTGTCTTGTAACATGATATATGTTCCATGATTATTGTTTTCTTGCGTACTTATAAGATTGGTGGATGGGTAGAATGAACTTCGGGGGTGAAGTTCCTTTTTAGAGGGGTAGATAACATCGCGGTAAAAGTTCTAACAAGTTATATGCTTTATCTTCTTTATAACTTTCAAGTTCTAAGTCGTCACGAACTTATGTGATACGTACCTTTGAATTTAACTTTGCTACGTAATTAACTTGGTAGTTGTATACCGTAACAGTATAGTCGAAGCTATGTCAAGGATGTTGAAACCTAATATCATACGTGTCTTAAACTTTTGTTCGGTGCTCATTGTCGTGAAGCAAGAGGTCTTTCCTTAGGTGTGTTGTCCGTTGTATTTGGGGGGTATGGGATGAACTTCGGGGACGAATTTCCTTTTAAGGGAGGAAGACTGTAATACCCGCCTTGTTTAAGGACTCGTTGACTGACCTTTTGACCGAAGAGACCCGTAACAATGGATATGAGAGAAAATAGGAGACCTGCGTATCTGTTTACTCGACCTAGTAGGGGATAATCGACCGAGTATGGCTTACTCGGTCGAGTATGAAGATACTCGACCGAGTACTATGTCTGTTAACACGTTATTATAAAACGTGAGATCGTAAACCTTAATTCATTTTTTACGGTTCCCTTATCTTTCTAACCCTAATCTCTCTCTCTCCTACCTATCACCCACCTCTCTACACTCTCTCATCTAGCCTAGACACTAACCCAAGAAGGGGGAATGGTTCATGCTTCGGGTCTACGAGTCGGGATGTCATCGTTGCCGACTTCGGTCCGCGTCACAAGGTAAGTCGTTGTTTTTTTGTTGCCTTTTAGTAGGTTTTTGGGAAAGTCTAGTAATAGGATACGGTTACTAATTGTAAGGTTCGTCTCGGAGTCTTGCCTGGCTAGTTGTGGGATGCACTTTCATGGATTAGAGATAAGGTAGGGTTTTCCTACTCGGTTTACTATTTAATTGATTTAAGATATGTGTTGTAATTTATTGTACGATTGATATTGTGATTAACTACTGTTGTTGGATTGGAGTATGGTGTTGGTGTTGAGATGGTTGATTATGTTTGTGAGGTGCGTCCTCGGCTGAGTGGATTCACTTGCGGGAGTGGCTTCACGCCCTACTTTCGCCCTCTGTGGAACCCACCACAGGAGGGGATGTGCACATTACTGAACAGGGTTATCACTCATTGATGAGCGGGGGCTTAGGTGGGCAAGGCTGCAGTCCCCCACTGGCAAGGCTACGCACTTTAGTGTGTAGTCAGTTACGAGATGTGTTGGGAGTGGAGGTGGATTGTGAACAGTCGTTTATCTTTATCTTACTTTGTCTTATCTTCATTATCCAGTGAACTGACCCTGTATTGTGTTTTTAAAACTGTGGTAATCCATTCGGGGATGGTCAGCAGTTGGCTTAGCAGGTACAGCTAGTCTTGATGCTTGCGGGACGTGGAAGGGAATCGAGTCATCACGCTACCGAAGTAGATGTCGCCGTCACTCACGTTTAATAATTCTTGTAGTTGTCTAGGTTGTATCTTCATCACGCTAATATACGATTTAAAGTGTAAAGCTATTTAATATACGTTCTACTATTTTTTATTTGATCTACTACCTCGAGAAATCGAGATGGTAGCACCTTTATAAATTGGGGTGGTCCTTGGTAAGGCACCTTGGTGTATGGGGGTGTTACATCGTCGATCCTCTAGCTCCTGATATGGGATGAATGTCGTAGCCACCATTTAAGCTGCCAATCGGTAACCAGATAAATGATGGAGAAGCATCATCGAAGTAAGTGCCTCCTTTTCTTTGTTGATTGATTTTGAATTTATGCTCTTTAAATGATTATGTTCAAATTTTCCATCGTTGCTCAAGCGTACTATCCTGATTTGGGGCAAGATCAGCGGAGTTATGCCGCCATAGCCGTTATTTGAGCCCCCGATTGGCTACTGTATGACTGATGACGGAGCACCGTCGAACCTCTTGGCTGTGACACTTGACTGGCTTTCTGGGTACTAGCTCTGAAAACTATGAGTATTTCCATCTCTTTATTGACTGTTCACATTTATGCTGCTTTTTCTTCGTTCTATTTTTTACCGGTCAAGTGGTGTGCTTGATACAAAGCTTCTGGCCAAATTATAGGTACTTCCCCTTTCTTAGTCGATTGATGTTGAATCTATGCTCTCCTTTTTGTTTTTTATATTTTTGGTTTTATGGTTTTACCGATTTCTCCAATCAAGGAGTGTGCTTGATAATACGACTGAATTGATTGCGCACTTATGACATTAATGCAAATTACTTATGATGTATGACACAAATAGTATATGCTAATGATGCAAAGGATACATGTTGATGCACTTTCGACAATGAAGACAACACTAAACAATTAATGACTCATTTATTATCAAAAATAGACTAGATAAATTTGTGTTACATCTCCATTACTAATTCTGTTAAATAAAAATAAAAATGAAAGATGGTGCTATTGAGCATGATCCGGGACAGGGTCGGAGTATTTGAGTTTTTTTTTTAAATCCAGCCTAGGGGGCCTCTGGCATTTTCTCCTTGGAAAGTTCAGCTTATCAACTTCTACTAGAATTCCTAAATCTCAGCAGCTAGCTATTCCGCATCTGAAAAGGATAAGTATCTAGTAACTCTGTATTTAATACGGATAGAGATTTCTATTAGCCCCCGGCTTTCTCCTCTTTAAATAGCACTCTCTCTTTAAATATCACTCCTGCCCTTAAACTTCTCCATCTCAAAATTTTCTCTTCACTCACAATGTCTCAAAATTTTGAAAATGCTCTAAAATTATGGCTTGACAACCTTATGAAGGATGAAAAGGACTACGTCATTGGTGTTCAGCTGGGACCCTTGCTGCTATCACTGAAACAAGTTAAGATCTCCTAGGATTTTTCACGTGCTACTGCTTTATTTTGAGATCCTAAAGTTCACGTATTCCGCTTCAGCGATCGTGAGATTTGTCCCATAACGGAAGAATTTAGAACCATCCTAGAATTATCTGTTCAGTCTCCTCTTGCCCTTCCTAACCTTGATGACGAGCTAAGAAAGGATTTCAGAAACTATCTGGGTATTACCAGTCGTTTGGACGAGTTTCTAAATGGTCATAGAGTGAATCTCTGTCGTTTGATTGCGCACTTCACTTCCCCTAGCTGCCCTAGGACTGTTATTGATTCCCGTTATAAAAAACGAGCACTGGTGTTATGCCTATTGAACCGCTTTCTCTTTGTAAGTCCTTCTAATATTTTTGGCCACGGCTGTCTTCTAAAAGTAGTTAAGCACATGCGCAACAACTGCTCCCCCATGGCCTTGGTTTTAGCTGAAACCCTTCATTGTTTGGATACCTTGCGACATAATCCAGAGGCTCCGTTTTGCGGTAGCCCCCTTTTACTTCAGGCATTTCTTTTTTTCCGTGGGCTGACACCTGTTCTCCTTCTTTTTTTTCTTTTTTTTTTCCGACCTATTGTGGGTCGTCTTGAAGCAGTTTTAATCAATCCATGTCCTAGGTGTGGCTGCAAGAGCACATGCGACTAATTGAACGACCTCTTGATCCCTTGTATTATCAAGCTCATAGCTTCGCTGGAAGGCAAAGAGTCATCAAATGAGAGTGATCTCTTAGCTTCTGGAGGGACTGGATGAGCAATGAATTCCAAATTCGTTGGATTATACCATGGTGGCGTATCCATGCTATGACTACTCCGCGATCCTCTGTGGCGTATTATAGACTACCTAGGCTTGCTCATTCCTCTTTTATATTTCCGTCTCGCTTGTTACGACAATTTGGGCGTACACAACGAGTTCCTTCCTTGGACACTATTTGTCCTGGAATTTCTCCAATGACCCACACTTATCTGCATAACTGGTACCAATATTGGAATGCACGTATGACGTGGAATGTGAAAAAAATCATGACTCAACCTACATAAGCCAGCATTATAAGGTCTGGATGATTTCACACTTGGTAGAGGAGCTTGAATTAGCTCGCCAAGCGGAACGTGGGCTGCAACTTGATGCTATTGAGGTGGGACAAGGACCTGACCTGACTCTTAAGACTCAAGACTCAAGCAGAGGACACAAAAGTGGGGGAAGTAGAAGTCTGGTTTGGAAAAGAAAGAAGGATCAGAATGACCCGGATGACCAAAATGAACCTAGGAAGAAAAGTGCAGCTAACGAACCGAAAGAGTGACAAGTGGAATCTTCAGTAAAAGTAGCTATAGCCTATTAGGATTGAAATAAGAGAAATTATACATTCTCAAATGTTAGAGTACGAATTACTTTATTGCAATGATAAATTCTAAACACGGAATAAGTGAGACGATTATTAGTTTCCTCAGATTAGTTGCCATCTTTTATGATAGTTTTTTTTTCTAAAACTCCTAATTGGGAGCGACATATATTACACCCTTCTTATGAATTTGCTATTAAAATCTGTTATGGGTTTTCTTTAAGTCTATTTTCTATTTTGTTTCCTCTTTTTTTAAGACCTGAGAGGGGTATCCTTTCCGAATTACTGCCTGCTTTGTTTATTTTTCTTCTTTTTTTTTTACTACTACCACTTTTTATGCTGGTTTTTTTCTGTCTTTTTTTTTTTGCGGCCTAGGAGTGCTCTTTCCTCCTCTGTTTTTCTCGGTTCACTTATTTTTTTCGACCTAGAAGGGATCTGTTCTATGGTTTTGTTTTTCGACCAGAAGGGGTTTGTTCTATGGTTTTCTTTTACTGCTGCTGCTCTTTATATCCTCTCGGTCTCTTTTTTTTTCCTTTTTTTCTACTTTTTTTTTTCTTTCCGACATGTGGTGGGTTGTTTCTCTGTTTTTCTTTTATACATGATATTTCTTTAATTGATCAAGATTGGTTAATTGACTAAACTCAACCCCTTCTATATCTGTCAGTTGCACGGCTCCTCCTCGTAAAATCTTTTTAATTATAGGCCCAGTTGTATTTCTTTAAGAACTAAATCACCATCTTTTAAGTTCCTTGCCCTGACCTTTTTATTAAAAGAATGAGAAATTCAACTTTGGTATAACTGAACTTAATTAAGAGCTTTAAGTCTTTTCTCGTCTATCAACAACAATTCTTCATATCGAGCTTGTACCCAATCCACTTCTGGTATTTGGCTTTCTAGTACGATTCTAAGGGAGGGAATTTCAAGTTCAATAGGAAGCACGACCTCCATCCCGTAGACTAGAGAATATGGTGTTGCTCCCGTTGGTGTTCTAACTTATGTGTGATATCCCCACAAAGCAGATGGTAATTTTTTGCAAAGGTCTTCCTAAAATCACTAATTTGGTAGGCAAGTATGTGAAATGTGATGTGGCCACAGAGGAAAGAACAAGGTTAGGGTATGCTAGGGTTATGGTGGAGTTGCAGGTGGACCAACAATTGCCAAAGTGTGTATCGTTTAAAGATGAAAATGGAGGTGTGGTTAAGGTGGATATCGAGTATGAATGGAAACCTGTAACTTGTACGAAATGCAAAGGTATGGGTAATGAAATGGAGAATTGTAGGAAGAAGGAACCTAAGAAATCAAGCCAACAACCTATTAAGAAGGTATGGAGGCAAGTTCAGAAGGTGACTGCCCCTGCTAGGGCTCCTGAGCCAGCAGTCCAGGACACTACTCATGTGGATGGGAGAGCTGCTGTGGGGTTCCATACTCCTAGAAAGAGGTTTGTGAAGATGCATAGCAATGAGAGACCAAAGGAGGGGTACAATAATGAGAGTTTTGGAGCTTACTCCTATAAGGAGGTTGCTGCCTCCCCTCCTAAAAAGATCAGTTCTGAAATGGGTAATGCTTCAAATACTATTTTATCTAATGGATAGGATAGGCTTTTGGAACATAAGAGGAATGAATAGAGTAGGCAAACAAAGAGATATAAATAATTTTTTGCAAGCTAATAATATAGGATTATTTGGTTTACTTGAAACAAAAATAAAGAATAAAGCCTTTCAAAAGGCTTCAAATAGTTTTTCTAATTGGTGCATCACTACTAATTCTGGATATCATTCTGGAGGACGAATTTGGATAATTTGGAAGCCAAGTTGCTTTAGAGTAAATGTGATAGAATACAATGCTCAATATGTGCATATGAAAGTGGACTCTTTGGTGGATAGGAGGAGTTTTTGGTTAACTATGGTGTATGCCTTCAATGGACAACATGAGAGAGAGCCTCTGTGGGATAGCTTGAGGAAGAATTCGAATTTGGTAAATGGGCCATGGGCAATTGCAGGAGACTTCAACTGTGTACTGAATGCATCAGAGAGAGTAGGGGGTAATACTCCAGCTGGTGAAATGGAACCTTTTAGAAGATGTATTGCAGATTGTGGGGTGGTGGATGTTGCTGCAGTAGGAGCCTTGTTTACCTGGAACAATAAGCAGAAGCCTGAGGAACGTATATATTGTAGAATTGATAGGTTCTTGGTCAATCAAGACTGGTGTAACTCCTTTTCTGATATATATGCTCACTTTTTGCCTGAGGGTTTGATGGATCACACACCATGCTTATTAAAGAGTACTAATCACAGTCAGGGTAAAAGAAATTTCAAATATTACAACATGTGGGGTGGTTCAGAGAAGTTCATTCCTTTGGTGAGGGAGAATTGGGATGCTGGGTTCACTGGTACACCCATGTTTAGACTGGCAAAGAATTTGAAAGGTATGAAAGCTGTCCTTAAGGAGCTGAATAAAGAGTGTTTCAGTGATATTGAAAATGCAGCTGCTATTCTACAGAAAAAGGTGGAGGGGTTGCAGGAAGGGATTAACAGGGATCCTACTAATGTGCAAAAGATCACTGAAGAATATGAAGCCTCTCTTCATCTGCAGGAGCTAGCTAAGGCCAGGGAAAGCTTTCTTGCTCAAAAGTCTAAACATAAATGGATAAAGGATGGGGATGCAAGTACTTCATACTTTCATGGTCTGCTGAAAAGGAGAAGGAATATGAACAAGGTTGCTATAATTGAGGACATGAATGGCAAGGTGTGTGATACTCAGGAGCAAATTCAGAAGGCATTTATTGACTACTATCAACTTCTACTTGGATCAAGTAAAGAGACTAAGAAGATCCATAGGAGAATCATTGCTCAGGGACCTGTTTGTACTGCTGATCACTGGCATAGCCTAAGGAAACCTGTAACTGGGGAGGATATTAAAGAAGCCCTATTTAGTATTCCTGATATTAAATCACCAGGGCCAGATGGTTACACGAGTAAGTTTTTCAAAGATGCTTGGGCGGAGATAGGAGGGGGTGTTATAAGAGCAGTTCAAGATTTTTTCCAAAGTAGGCAACTCCTCAAGCAGTTTAACTCCACGAATGTTACACTTATTCCTAAGTGTGACAGGCCAAAGAGTGTGCTCCAATTCAGACCAGTTGCCTGTTGTAATGTTGTATACAAAGTCATATCAAAGCTGCTTTGTTCCAGACTAGCTGAAGTGTTACCTCACATTGTTGGACAGAACCAGGGAGCTTTTATTCAGCAAAGAAGCATCCAAGAGAACATCTTAATCTGCCAAGATTTGATCAGGCTATATGAAAGGACTCATGCTTCAGCAAGATGTATGTTCAAAATAGACTTGCAGAAGGCATATGATACTGTAGATTGGTGCTTTGTTGAGAATCTTTTGGAGGAGCTTCATTTCCCGTCTGATTTTAAAGCAATGATTCTTCAATGCATTACTACAACAACCTTCTCCCTCTCTATAAATGGAGAAATGTTTGGCTACTTCCAGGGGAAGAGGGGCTTAAGACAGGGGGATCCTCTCTCCCCCTTGATTTTCACACTGTGTATGGAGTACCTGACTCGTTCCTTGCAGTATGCTTCATCAAAGCCTGATTTTCACTACCATCCTATGTGCAAGAAACAAAGACTCACTAGTCTTATGTTTGCTGATGATGTCATGCTCTTCAGTAAAGGGGATGCCACTTCTATGATGTTGTTGTTACAATCCTTTTCTACCTTTTCTAATGCTTCTGAACTGCAAGTTAGTGCCTCAAAATCTAATGCCTACTTCAGGAATGTACCTGAGCAGCTTAAATCTGAGATATTGCAGATATCAGGATTCAGTGAAGGGAGCATCCCTTTTAAATACCTTGGTATGCCAATCCAGACTACAAGACTCAGGAAGCAAGATTGTGAGTGTCTTGTGGATAAAATTTGTGCGAGGATACATGGGTATGGGGCAAGAAAATTCTCTTATGCAGGAAGGTTAGTCATAGTCAAGAGTGTGCTTAATTCTCTACATTCTTACTGGGCATCTATGTTTGTTCTCCCCAAAGGAATCATCAAAAGGATTGAAGCAGTTTGTAGGAACTTCCTTTGGGATAACTCAGCAGATTACAGGAGGGCTCCTCTTGTGAGATGGGACACTATTTGTAGACCTAAAGATGAAGGTGGTTTGGGGATCAAAGACCATGAATCTTGGAATAAGGCAATGGTAGGAAGACTGGTGGACTGGGTTGCTACACAAAGAGACTCTATCTGGGTTAACTGGGTGCAAAGTAACTATCTTAAGGGTCAGGAGTGGATGGAATACAAGCCTAGTTCGAACTCAAGTTGGGTATGGAGGAGAATATGCAAGGTTAAGGAAGAAATGAGGAATGATTATGTTAATGGGGAGTGGAGTGTTCAACCAGGAGGGTACTCTCCTGCTGGTTGCTATGACTGGTTCAGAGGAACAAGGCCAAGAATTCAATGGGATAAGGCAGTTTGGAATGGGTGGACAGTTCCCAAGCATCAATTTATAGGATGGATGGTTGCTCATAAGGCCCTGAATACAGTTGAGAGACTAGTCAGGTTTGGGGTGATCATTGAAGATAAATGCTACCTGTGTGGCATAGCTTCTGAAACAATTGAGCACTTGTTTTGTGAGTGTCCTTATAGTAGAAGAGTGGTGCTGGAGCTGAATAGGAACACTACCTGGACATTCCCTATCAGGGATTTGGTTGATTGGTGCAGTTGTAGAACAGGCACGGGGCTTCAGAAGGGAGTACAAAATGCAATAGTGATGAGCCTGATGTACCAGATATGGCAGCAGAGAAATAGAAGCAGGAATGAGATGATTCTGCTTAGGCCTGAAAGGGTGGCAGGTGCTATATTGGAGAATATGAGGTCAAGAGTTCGAACCCGGGAAAAAACAGTGATGACTCATGCAGAACGAGATTGGCTAACTAAAATGCGTCTTATAGAATGATATCTTTTGTATGATCACCATAATGTAATTATATTTTCATATTAATATATTTCTCACATTTCACCAAAAAAAATGGTAATTTTGTTGGCCAATCGTGATATTTCTCAGTCATCTTCTCAATTATAGTTTTCACACTCTTATTCGCTGCTTCAACTGCCCCATTCATTTGTGGCCTATAGGTTGACTTACGCTGTTGGATCTTATAATGTGTTAGTAAGGCAGCCACGTCTTTTTTAAAATGAGATCCATGATCACTAATCATCTCGTGAGGGACGCCATACCTAAAAATTATATTCTCTGTAATGAATTTTGCTACATGCTTAGATGTCAAAGTGGCGTAAGACACTTCCTTAACCCACTTAGTAAAGTAGTCGATTGCTACTAATATAAATTCATGTCCGCCGGTTCCTTTGGGAGTGATTTTGCCAATTATATCTATGCCCCATATCGAAATGGCCAAGGTGATGCCAAATTGTACAGCAATGAAGGTGGTATATGCTGTGCATTGGCATAAATCTGACATTTATGACTCCTTTTAACGTATTGTGTACAATCATGTTCCTGTGTCGACCAAAAATATCATATTCGCATTATCTTTTCATCTAGCATCCGGCCGTTCATGTGCGGTCCGCAAGTACCATTATGCACTTCTTCCATAATTATTTTAGCTTCCTTTTCATCCACACATAAGAGTAATATCCCTTGTTGAGACTTCTTGTACAATTTTCCTTGACTAAGAATAAATTGTGCTGCAAATCTTCTGATGGCACATTGCGTCTTTACATCAGAATCTAGCGGAAAGCCTTTTCCTAAATGATAATTTAAAACATCCGTATACCATGGTACGTCATCAGATACTGTAGCATCAAGTACCATGCAGTATGTTGGTTCCTCTCTTCTTTCAATGCATAATGGAATATTTTATAATTCATTTGGAATATTGATCATTGAGGCGAACTTAGCTAGAGCATCTACAAATTAGTTTTCATCTCGGGATAGATAAATGAACTTTGGATCGTCAAAATGCTTAAGAATGGTCTCGAGGTATGTTTGGTAAAGTGTCAGGCCCTCGCTTTTGACTTTCCATTTTCCCAAAATCTGATTTATAACGAGTGACGAAACTCCGTATACCCTCAAATTTTTAATCCCCAAGGCTGTTGTTGCTCGAAGTCCTAATATATATGCTTCATATTCTGCTTCATTATTTGTGACGCAAAAATCTAACTTTACTGAAAGAGGGGTATGTGCCCCATTTGGTGAAATCAAAATTACACCTATGTCATATCCCTTTTAATTTGATGCGCCATCGAAAAATAACTGCTACGAGTCATCATTTATAGTAAATATTTCCTCGTCAGGGAAGTCGTATGCTTCCTGTTTATCTTACGAGACGGGAAAGCTAGGTAGTCTGAAATTGCCTTTCCCTTGATTAATTTAAGAGCCATGAATGTAAGATCAAATTCAGCGAGCATCATTGTCCATATTTCTATTCTGCCACTAAGAACTTGTTAGGTTCATATACCTATTATTAGACATTTCTAATAGTGATTTAATCAACATATTAAATTTGTCATAGTGGATCTAGTGCATGCGTAACAAAATAAAAGAATAAGGAAGGAAAAACAATGTTCCTTACATTGTTATATGGCACGAAATGGGCACAAGTAAGGTCTCCTACCTTCACTGGTTCTTGAGCTATGATAAATATTAGGATGATCCTCCAAGACACTATAGTAGGAGCCCTCCTTTTGATTGCACCCAAGATATGACCCAAAATTACTACTAATATTAACTAGACATTAGGTAGTAATATTCCCTTATAATTACTAATATAAATAATATTACTACACTAGTAATATTTTCTAACCATTAGTAAAATGAGTATATATGAGTTTAGAGGATTTGCATGTGTGATATTTAGAGAGAAAGGTAGAGTACAAATATGAGAACAACAATTATATATCCTCTACCCCTCTACATGTGTCGTCCAAATGCTCCTTATGTAGAGCATTTTGGTTTTCTCATTTTGTCTTATTGAATATTCTTTATGTGAAGGTAGTAGGCTAGCATGAATAAAGCATGTCATAAGATGTTGGAGCATCTTTCCAACAACAAAATGACAAAACCAAAAACTCAAGCATGCTCACATTTTTGGACAGTGCACTTGGGTATATATGGGTCCATTTTTGTCTTATAATATTTGTCCCACAAATGCTTAATAGTCTTATGTTTAATTATCTTACATAATCAAGTATTAATTTAATCACATAACAATTATGTGACAAATTAATAAACATATATTCACTCAATTTATTGAGTAATATTTTACCATTATATTAATATATAATGGGTCCCATAATAGCTAGTTAGTTAAATTTACAATCTCTTATAAATGTAAATAACTAATTACCTCTACCTCGAAATATTTATAAAACCTCAACATAATTTAGTAAATTAATATATTAATCCACTAAATCGAATCTTATTTAATCACATTACAATAAGATACAAAATCCAACTCTATAAATAAGGGGTTAATTAATCCGTATCGAATACAATTAATTAATTATTTATTTGGGTCTCATCCTTTAGGTGTGACCATAAGGGATCAACTAATCACCACCGTCAAATGATAGTAATGTCAAACTCTAGTTAGCCAATCATTACTGATTAATGTTGATCAGTTGACTATATAATTTATCATCCCTTCCGTATTCTTAATTTGAGATTTAAATATGTGATCGCACTATTGTTGAGGACACATATTCCAACAATCTCCCACTTGTCCGAAACAAGTGTGCGCCACCAATTCTCTTCTCCTATTACAATCTCCCACTCAATGCAAGGTGTCTTGCAGGTTGTACTTGCATTTAATCATATCTTGAGTGGTTTCCTCGATCTGGAGAGTAACTGTCTGACCGGAATTATCTACCGTAGATACCTTCCGAGCGTGGCCACGCATTTTCAGTTCACTACTCCTCGAGTGGCCCTGAGATTTCAAACAACCCTGACAAGGGGTTGGATAATTCTTATCGCACTATTCCCTTCGTATAGCCACACTTCATCATAACCCAAAATATACTCATTTGACTTCAGTTACGACAATCGTAGAGTATAAATCAAAGCCATTCAGAAATTTGTGCCAACTTGGGCGAATAGTCTCTAGTCAAAAGAATTGACTCATAAGAATACTATTGTAGCTCTTGCTACGACCAGGCTTTATGAATTTCGAGAACTCTATAAGCGGTCACAGCCCGACAGAGTGTCCCATACAGTCTGTCTATATGATCGACTGGTCATCCCATATGACCCTATGGTACTTGAACTTGCCATCAATCGCATCACACTCTAGTCACTTCGAGACGTCACCTCCTATAAGTAACCAGGGGCGTATACTATGTCAATCCAGTTCACTACAATGGGGTTCAATATTGTCTCAACAACCCATTTGGATATAACAAAGTAATGGATGAGTTTAAAGAAATTCAAACGATAAATGCGATTATCATATATGAATAGTTAATACCTTATTGCTACTTCATATCTTATAATCTATAGTGTACATTTTACACTCGTTAAATTGCAATAAAAGCTTAGGAAGTGGATATATCATGTACTCATATATTCCAACTTTATGAATTGTTATTTCCTCTTATTCAATGTTATTTCTAATGACATGAATTTGTCTAAGTAGATGTCTAGTCTTCTTACCTGACTTGGGCTCTTATACTTGGAAGATGCTCCCACTGTTATCATATAACTTGTGATAAAGTCTTTGGTAGAGGGATCTACTCTCATTCCCTACGTCCACCATCTAATCACAATGTACTTAGACTCTATTTGCAGAACTTACAATGGTTGAAACTAAAACATTTCTCTAGTCTCTTACTCCTAAGTCAATAAAATCAGCCTCAGATTTCGATAAATCCTTATAGGTTTGGAAACTAGAGTTTGTGTAACCCTTCAAAACACAACTTAGTATATCATCCAAACATAAGAACGAATCCTCAATTCTCCTCAAGAATCTTAATGGATGTTCTTTAAAGCTTTCAAAAGACCTTCATTCGAATTAACTTGTTATTGACTTATTATACTCCAAGCATATGATTCATCACGGTATGTGCATATAATGGTGTACATGATCGTTCTAATGGCGAAAACATTAGCAATCGATTTCATGTGATCAACAACTTATTTAGGTTCAGTGAATGACTATGACTCTATCCTAGTAATTCAACTTTCATCAATATGAATAACCTACTCAACCTTTTTTATGTTAAACAGATAAAGAATAATCTTATCAATATAGGATACTTATCTAAGTGTCAATCTAAAATTCCCTATGTCATAATAGATTTGGAATTTTGGAATGCAATATGTCATCTTTTATTGAGAATTGAAGACCAAAACACTCCCTTGTAGATGGTAGTGTTACCATGTCATCCTCAATAAGTGATATGACATCAATGTGGAAGACAATCTCTCCCACTGAATTACATATCTAAACATGGCAATTTTGTCTCCCACTCAAATCCATGCATACACATGGTTTCTCGACAACTCGAGTGAAACCATTTTCTTTTCACGTGATTGAAAAGATCATTGCTATCTTAAGTGTTAATTAAAACCTTGCTATCTTAAGTGTTAATTAACTTAGTTTTGTAGACATCTCTTATGTCTATCTATACAACCCTAAATAAATTTATCCTTTTGCACAGATTTTACTTTGGTTCATGCAGCTCTTATGTAAAATAGAATTATATTTACTTGATACAACCACTTCATAATCTTATTATCTAAAGAACATTTTCTTTTGGTCTCTTCACTAGTCTAAAGATTTACCTAAGAAAGCTTTCTTTTGGTCTCCTCATATGTCATGAGTTTCACTTAAGAACGCTTTATTTTGGTCTCCTCACTAGTTCCCAACTAGTTGTATGTTTGTTGCTAATCTTCTCCCACTCTATATTTTAAAAAATACATCTATTTTTCTCAAAAGATAGCCTTATAAGCAACAAATAATTTTAGACTTATGATTGTGAAGGAAGAAGATATCGTATATTATAATCTTAATAGATGACTCTTTTGTAAAGACATTATAATCTAGCTTCAAGGTAGACTAATCCTTATAAGGTAAAGGATTTGACTCATATTCATGTCATATACAATCTTAAGGTCTTAAGCCCTCCCATAGCTCGTACGAAGTCTTATAAGTGGTGTAGCCAATTGGTTTATAAAATTTCCCCTTTTAGAGTTCAAATAACTCTTTTTGACTTTATAATCATTCTTTCTTATATCAAATAAGATGTGATATTAAGTCACAAAAGCATAAGTGAGAATTAAATTCATGGCTTATGAACTAATTACAATGATCCCATCGTTGTAATTCTATTATGATTAGTTTAAGTCAACATAATTTATGTTTTGATATGAAAGGTGTATAATGACAAGTTTTAGAACGAAAAATTTCCATAAACCGAGTGACTTGGGTTGCAAACCAAGCCACTAAAATTCAAATACAACTTCTTGTCCTTGAAAACAAAAGGAAATAAACTAATTTCCATGTCTAACTAAGAAATTAAAAGAGTTCTAAAACAACAAGTTCAAAATACAACAATAAAACGAAGACTATCAAAATAAAGGCCAAGCTTCCATAGGTCTTCTACTTTGAGCGGCTACTCTAGCTTCCCTTGAAGAGCCTCCTTAGGCTTGCTTGTATTTGCCTTTGTCTTTGCTCGGATGCCCTTAAAAACAAGTTAAAAGGGGTAAGAATCACAACTTGTATCCAAATTCCAAAGTTGAGATTGAAATTCAAAACATAAATGATAGGGAGAATTTTATTTATTACCTACTGGAATAACCTTTCTAGCTTTGATATCTCCAAGATACTTTGGGCAATTCCTCTTCTAATGTCCTATGCCATTGCAATAATGGCATTTGTCTTCGGAAGTAGCACCCCTTTTAGAAGAGCTTTTCTCAATTGCTTTTCTCAATTGCTTTTCCTTTTCCCTTGAAGGGAGTGGGTTTCTTGCTCTTATTAGCACTCCTCTTAAATTTCCCTTTGCTCTTATTGTTAATTACGAGCACATCCTTGGTTGAGTTAACATTAAGACCCATATCTCTCTCGGCTTGAACAAGCAATTTGTGCAATTCATGGAGAGAAGTCTTCATATTCTGCATATTGTAGTTTACCCTAAACTGCACATATGCTTTGACTTTGTTCAAGGAATGTAAAACTCGGTCTATAACGAGTTGTTCGGGAATCTCAACCCCTTGGATCTTAAGAGTCTCAACAAGCTCAATCAATTTGAGTACATGAGGGCTAATCTTTTGGCCCTCTTTGATGTTGATTTCGAAAAATGCGGAGGCTGCCTCATATTGGATTATCCTAGGAGCTTGCGAAAACATGGTCACAAGCTTGGTGTAGATCTTATAGGCCGTGCTCATCTTAATAGCACTCCTTTGGAGATCGGGCTCCATAGAGAAAATCAAGACGTTCTTGATAGCGGCCGACTCTTTTAGGTAGGCCTCATAGGCTTCCCTTACGGCGGCGGTTGACCTAGTAGTAGGTGTGGTGGGAGCGGATTCGGTAAGGTAACGAAGCTTGTCGTCATCTTCCGCGGCCAAATGGAGTTGCGCATCCCAATCGGCGAAGTTAGAACCATTCTTCTCAAGTTTACATCGATCCATAAAGGATCGGAGCCAAGAAGCATTGGGGAGTGGTGGAGCGTTTACGCTAGTTGATGCGGATGAAATTGGAGTTGACATTGCAAACTAATCAAATTGACTACAAAATAGAAAATGAATGAATTGTAAACATTTATCGTTTTAACAAAACTTGTAAATATTTTAAAACAAGTTTTAGCATTTATATAGTGACCTTTACCCAACTATAATAAATGATTCCGAGACCCAAAATTCATATTAACTTAGATGTGAGCCAACGGGCCCTCTACACCTTTACTAATATAACTTGGTGAGTCAACCCTCTTAACCGATTCTACATTTAGAACTCTCGGTCGATGATTTTACATTAAATTCATCTTTAGCCCGAACCTATTGCGACTACGGTCGCAAAATACCTTCATTGAGATCAACCAAACTTTTGAAGTGTAATAACTACTTATTACCCCACTTACCCAACGTCAATAGAAGCACCCCGAAAAATCGTATTGTACCCCTTATGAAATTGAGATTCATGGGCTCCTACCATTTGGTAAGGCTAAGTCTCAATCTTTTAAAAGTAAAGGTCTTGTCAATTTATTATCTATCAATTTTAAGTGAGCTAAAAGTCGAATTATCGATAATTATAATTGACATGGTCGAAGACTCGATATGATATGCATGTGTTGTTATGGCGATTTGGCGATGCATGCAACATATTAAAAGAAATGCAAAACAAATAATAAATTCCTAGTATGACCTTCCTAAAATAGAAAATCAAAAAATCTATTAAAAATTCGGAAACCAACTCCTTTGGACCCTTGAATATTCAAGTGGCACGCCTCCCAAGAACACCGTCTTTGTCGGAACGCCTTTCTGAATTGCACCGTCATGAAGGAACTCCGGAATTACAAATAATAATAAAATACAAAGCTATTCCTATTATACATTTGTAATATGAAAAACTAGTAAAAATAAAAGTGATACGAGATCACATTAAATTACAGCCGAATCAATATCCCCTTACATTATGGGTAATATCGATTAAAAACTAAGGCCATACTAAGATAAAATTACATAATTCAAAATTACATAAATAAAATATGACATTCAACAATGAAATATGCAGCATTATAATGTGTCTATCATGCCAAATTATGTGCCAAATTGCCCTATTTAACTTATGTCGATCATATAACCCGGTTTTATGGAAATTCACGACTTTTAACTTATTAAAATCATAAATTAATACTAAAATCTAATTTTAGTCCGAGTTAACTATCCTAACACTCTTAGGTCTCAAAAATTAGTCATTACTCAATTTTGACAATATTTCAACTTGATATAATTTTATGCTCATTTTGATCCCAAAATCATAACATTTATGAAATAAATCCAAATTTAATTACAATAATTTCAAAATTTGAATTTTAAATTTTTGAACATTCTGGAATATATCCATGATAGTCATAATGTCAAAAATCATGGTTAAAATTTTCGAATTTATTTCGAGAAAAAGTAGTTGCGGTTTATCGGTTTTATCAAATAAAACATCTAAAACATACAAAAAATTAATCTAATAAATTTTACAACTTTAGATCTGATAAGTGGGATATAAATGCAACCTAAAATAATTTTCTCATGCCATGTAATTTATTTTAGCTATTTTTTCTAAACTAGTCACTATATGTGTTATTTTTACTCTAAAAATTCATAAATCATGCAAAATAAATCAAGTTTATCTCAAATTTTACACACACTGAGTAAAATATGCATATGACAACATATTAAAATTTCATGGCCTGTTTCGAATTTAACTATATTTAACCATTTTACCTCCATTTAATTCATTTTTATCTCATAAAAATCATAAATCATGCAAAATAAATCAAATTTATACGAAATCGTACATACAATAAGTAAAATATTCATGTGAGGTCATATAAAAATTTCAAGTTCAGAGACTATGTTTAACTATTTTTAGTATTTTAAATACCATTTTAATCATAAAAATGTAATAAAATTACTAAAAATCATTAAAATGAGCAATAAAATACCATAAATCATAAAAATGACCTAAATACATTTTAGGACCAAAATATACAATATGCATTAAGATTTCGTGGCTTTATCTAATAAATCACAAATTTTTAGTTTTAATTAAGTTACTAATAACTCGAAAAAACTATAAATCGATTATGCATGCAACATCCTATGCTCTGATACCAATTGTTAGGTTCATATACCTATTATTAGACATTTATAATAGTGATTTAATCAACATATTAAATTTGTCATAGTGGATCTAGTGCATGCATAACAAAATAAAAGAATAAGGAAGGAAAAACAATGTTCCTTACATTGTTGTATGGCACGAAATGGGCACAAGTAAGGTCTCCTACCTTCACTTGTTCTTAAGCTATGATAAATACTAGGATGATCATCCAAGACTCTATATTAGGAGCCCTCCTTTTGATTGCACCCAATATATGACCCAAAATTACTACTAATATTAACTAGACATTAGGCAGTAATATTCCCTTATAATTACTAATATAACTAATATTACTACACTAGTAATATTTTCTAAGCATTAGTAAAATGAGTATATATGAGTTTAGAGGATTTGCATGTGCGATATTTAGAGAGAAAGGTAAAGTAAAAATATGAGAACAACAATTATATCTCCTCTACCCCTCTACATGTGCCGTCCAAATGCTCCTTATGTAGAGCATTTTGGTTTTCTCATTTTGTCTTATGAAATATTCTTTATGTGAAGGTAGTAGGCTAGCATGAATAAAGCATGTCATAAGATGTTGGAGCATCTTTCCAACAACAAAATGACAAAACCAAAAACTCAAGCATGCTCACATTTTTGGACGGTGCACTTGAGTATATATGGGTCCATTTTTGTCTTATAATATTTGTCCCACAAATGCTTAATAGTCTTATGTTTAATTATCTTACATAATCAAGTATTAATTTAATCACATAACAATTATGTGACAAATTAATAAACATATATTCACTCAATTTATTGAGTAATATTTTACCATTATATTAACATATAATGGGTCCCATAATAACTAGTTAGTTAAATTTACAACCTCTTGTAAATGTAAATAACTAATTACCTCTACCTCGAAATATTTATAAAACTTCAACATAATTTAGTAAATTAATATATTAATCCACTAAATCGAATCTTATTTAATCACATTACAATAAGATACAAAATCCAACTCATATAAATAAGGGATTAATTAATCCGTATCGAATACAATTAATTAATTATTTATTTGGGTCTCATCGTTTAGGTGTGACCTTAAGGGATCAACTGATCACCACCGTCAAACGACAGTAATGTCAAACTCTAGTTAGCCAATCATTACTGATTAATGTTGATCAGTTGACTATATAATTTATCATCCCTTCCGTATTCTTAATATGAGATTTAAATAAGTGATCACACTATTATTAAGGACACATACTCCAACAGAACTGGCTTTTCAAAGAGATATTTAAGAGGGTTCATTCGTGATATGACATGAATTGTGTGGGCCAACATATAGTGCCTTAACTTCTTAGTGGCCCAGACTAATGCTAGACAGGATTTCTTGATTGGAGAATAATTGGTTTCGTATTCCAGGAATTTTTTGCTCAGGTAGTAAATTGCTTTTTCCTGACCATCTTGAATTTTTGCTAATATTGCACCCATTGATGTCTCAGTTACTGTCAAGTATAAGAAAAGTGGTAGTCCAGGTCTTGGAGGGACCAGGATTGGTGGATTTTCTAAGTATTTTTTTTACTTTTTCGAATGCTTGCTGACATTGCTCATCCCACTCAAGGGATACCTCTTTCTTTAGTTTCTTAAAAATAGGTTCACACACCATGGTAAGCTTAGATATAAACCGACTAATGTATTGTAACTGCCCCAAAAATGCCCGAACTTGCTTCTCTGTTTTTGGTGGTGGCATATTACTTATTGCTTTGATCTTGGATGGATCAGCCTCAATGCCTCTATCACTAACAACATATCCTAAAAACTTCCCAAAGGTAACCCCGAAAGCACATTTTTGCGGGTTAAGTCGAACATTATATTTTCGGAGCCTATCAAAGAATTTTTGTAATGCGGTCATATAACCTTCTCTATCCAATGACTTTACTATCATATCATCTACATAGACCTCGACCTCCTTGTGCATCATGTCATGCAATAGCGTTGTAGCGGTCCTTTGGAAAGTGGCTCCCGCATTTTTAAGTCCAAATGGCATAACCATATAACAATACAATGTAGTTTTCTCCATATCTTCCTCAGCCATTTTAATTTGATTGTACTCCGCGTAACTATCCATAAAAAAAAAAGTAGAGCGTGACCAGCCGTGTTATCCACTAAAATGTCAATATGGGGTAGTGGAAAATTGTCTTTTGGACTTGCTTTATTAAGGTCTCTATAGTCAACACACATTCTGACCTTTCCGTCTTTTTTGGATACCGGAACAACATTTGCCACCCACTCCGGGTAGTTAGCTACTCTTATAAAACCTGCATCTAATTGCTTTTGTATTTCCTCTTTTATTTTTAATTCACATTCTACTTTCATCCTTTTAAGTCTTTGTTTTATGGGTTTTGCAGCAGGATACAGTGGGATAGTGTGTTCAGCAATTTCTCTGTCTATGCCGGGCATATCTTTATAAGACGAGGCAAACACGTCACGATATTCTGTGAGTACTTTAATCAAACTTGCTCGTTCTTCTGAATTTAGTGACAGTCCAATCTGTATTTCTTTCTTATCTTGATCCGTGCCTATGTTTATTAACTCTGTTTCTTCGATTATGGATGTTTTATTTTCCTGGTGTGTTAATTATTTTATTATGTCTTTTGGCAACTCATCGTAATTAGAAACTAAACAATCAGAATAAGAAATGAGAGGGGTAAGAGAACCAAACAAGTAATTGAAAGCTATTTTATTATCCTTGAAAAGAAGTACATTAAGGAGTAGATCACTAGACTCGGAATTTGAATTTGAACTAGAAATAATAGGGGAACTTCCCGACTCAGCATGAAAAGAAATAGGATTAAGCCCCGACTTATGTAGGACACTAGACTTGATGACACTAGACTCGATAGAGGTATGGAAGGGTGAAAACCCCTGCTTGCTAGACTCTGACTTTCTCTCTGTCTCAGACTCGGTTTCAGACTCAGGTTCGAACTCGGGTTCGGACTTAGCTTCCTCAAACATAGGCCCTTCTTCCACACTGATTTAGATACTCTTTCCATTAGTTGTAGTCCACTTCCAGGTTTTACGCCATCCATTCCCCATGTGATTGTTGCAATAAGTTGTGATTAGCTTAGAAGGGTCAAAATAGTTGTCTTGAAGGGCCATGACAAAATGGTGTAAGTGGTTGATGGGTGCCTGTCCAAAGAGTAAACCAAAAGCATTATTATTTGTGTTTTGAATCTAATCTTTGGTTGGCATTTTTAATGGGAAGGGAGGTGCCTCCTCATAAAACTGACAGTCCTCAAATATTTCAAATCCAGAAACTTTTTGTTTTGTCTTTTCTACAAAGAACGGTTCTGGAAAGTTGTAATATGGAAAATAGTCACCTTCTTTGACAAATTGTCCATTTAATGTGTGTGGATATGCACCTATTGTATGGCTTGTAGATTTATTGTCATTCTTAGCTGCTTTCTCCTTCATTTTTTTTATCAATGCTACTCTTATTTATTTCTTGGATGGTTGATATCCTAACCTAAACAGGTCGTGCTTGATTTGGTCAAGTGAAGGGTCGGATGCCCTTTAAGGCGTCTTACCAAGTGTTGTCCCATGCATGTAGCAACTGTTTTTCATTATCAGGTTTACAGTAGTGTTTGCATAATAGGGGCTAGTTTTATTATCAACGGGCTTTGATTTATCTTTCAATGAGAGCGACTTCTTCCCTGAAACCCCATAGGTCTATGTCATCTTCACCATGGTTAACTTGTAATACTGGATTTGGTGTGACTTCAACTTTGGCAGGGGTTGCGTCTAGAGTGATTACTAATCCTTGAATTATCATTTTGACTTTTTGATGCAGGGATGAAGATATTGCATTGAGCTCGTGAAGCCACGACCTTCCCAAAAGAAGGTTATATGAAGCAGGTATGTCGATGACCAGAAACGTGACTTTCTTTTCTATGGGTCCAGTGGTAATATTAGCTGTCAACAGCCCCAATACTTCTCTACGCGTGTTCTTATATGCACGAAAATCCGATTAGTTTTCTTAAAATCTTTTTCTTCAAAGCCTAAAGCTTGGGCCATTCTGAGTGGGCAGAGGTTTACTGCCGATCCATTATCAACCAGTGAGAGGGGCACATATTTTTTGTTGCATAGTGAGTTAGGTGGAGTGCCTATTATGCTTTATACCGTCTGGGGGTAAATCTTTATCAGAGAACGTGATAACTGGCACCTCTCTGTCCGTTGTCAAATAACTAGCCAATTCAGCCGTAATAGTTTCAGATGGGACACTCATACTTGTCAATTCATTTAGAATATCTTGTCTGTGTTCCAGCGAGTTGTATAATAAGTCCTAAACAGTAATGTCAGCTTTTAATTTCTTGAATAACTTAAATGAGAGTATCATCTTCCTGTGCATTTTTATTTTCTCCTTCTTTACTTTGCATAACCTGGGATGGGCTTGCGTCAGTAGGTTTATAGTGCCTACCTGAGCGAGTCAAATGTTGTACATTATTCTGGTCATGTTCATTATCAATGTTATCTTCAACCTCATCATCTGCCCAAATGTCACGAGACTCACGTTCTTCATCACCCCAAATATCATGAGTTGTATCATCATCTTCCCATTCATCTTCCTCATCACTCACCCATAAACCCATAACATCAAAAATAAACTAAGCCGGGTCAGCATAAACGGAGTCATTAGCTGAGATGGTCAGAACGTCTCCGAGTGGATTTTTATTATTGTTTGGCTTTCGAGCTGCTTTGGATAAAGGGATAGTGCGATTGTCAATCAAATGTTGGATGGCATGCCTTAAGGTGAAGCAATAATCCGTATCGTGCCCTTTACCTCTGTGGTATTTTCAATATTCATTTTCTCTCCATTTTGGACTTTTGTTGGATGGATCCGGAGTGGGTTCAATAGGTTTTATATACCCTTCCTTAATTAATCGGTCGAGTGCTCGTGATAAGCTCATTCCTAGATCAGTGAACTCCCTCCTTGGTTTTTGTTCCACATCATTCACTATATCTCCCCTTTTAGAAGGTGAAACAAAATTTTTCTTATCTTTAAAGCAACCTTTGTTCTGATTTTTGGCAGTAGACTCGACAACATCATCCTCTATTTGTATACCAATCTTGTTTAGCCGAGTAAAGGATTCAATGCCTGCATATCGCAGGTGTGATTTATAAGGTTCCCGTAAATTTTTCACAAAAATATCAACATGTTCGGCTTCGGGCGGTCTTTCAATCATTTTTGCAGCTTTATTCCTCCATCGAGCTAAGAAATCTGTAAAACCTTCTTTCTCAGTTTGTTTCGTAACTTCTAAATCCTGCCTTGTGATCAATAAGTCTGCATTGCTGGAGTATTGTGTTAGAAATTCTTTTTTTATGTCCTCCCAATTAGAAACACGTATAGGATCTAGGGAGAAAAACCAACTCCGGGCTACATCTTCTAGAGTGGAGGAAAAAATAGCCGGAAAAACTGACACATCCACCTCTTTCAAAGACATTTCTTGTACGAAACTCCTTATGTGGTGAGCTGGATGCTCTGTACCCTTGAATTTTGGTAGGTCAGCGTTCGAAAATTTTGGAGGTAGCTTGCCTCGCATGTTTGGCATGTTACATTCAACATCTAGGAGGTCAGGATACTTGGTGTGTCGTTTGAGTAGTTTTTCCAAGTCTTCTATGGATGACAATCAATCGGTCAAAACGGATAGAGCATTCTTAAGGTCTTTGACTAATTCTTCGAGCGACATGGTGACTGGTGGTTGGGTTACTAGTACGGCTTGCGGTAAACTAATTAGTCTCCCTGTACCTTTCTCTCGTCCCCAAGCTGAGTGACTACTAAGTTTGGATCTTTTTTATGCCTCCCTATCCTGGATCATGACATCTTAGCTTTAGAAAAGGATTTTATTTCTTTTATAACAGGACTAGAATGGAGTATATAGCAAAAGCACATGTAGAGCTGAAAATTTTATTTGCCTAGTGCTATGGGAGACCTGAATGCAAGTATTTAATAACCTATTTTTTTTTACATAAGCAGGTTGATGTACTGACCGGACCAGTCCTGGGGTATGCAGAGGACGACACTATATACAATGCTGACAGGAAAACGTTGTAACAGATTATGTGTATGTGAGTTTAACTACATATAATGCGTGTTCTATTAATGCTTGAATGAACTAAGTGATGCATACAAGACTTAATGCAACTATTGATTATTTTTTTACACATTCATGATTGATAGACTCACAGACGGACAGACTGAGACGCGATAATGCTAAATACAATGGTTTATAGATGAATGATGACGTAAGACTGAAATGCTGAGTACTAATTTTTTTTACTTATGTGTGACTGACGGACGGACTGAACTCTGTACTGGTTTTTTCTATATTACGTGTGCAGGACCGACAGATGGACTGTCGCATGGGACAGACTGACCTGTGAACTAACTAAGTGCAAACATGATAGGTTGATGAATGGACATACTAATGTCCTATGATGCTTCCCCAAATGTTCGGATTTATGTGCATAAAAAGACTGATGAATGTAATGGCTAATGAGGGTATGAAGTCTTATGCGAGCAGACGCAAGGGAAGTGTGGTGACAGCCTAGTGACGATGCAATATGTAGATGCTGGAACATGGTATAGTTTACACGTCTTGCCTTTTATATTTACATGTTGACACCCTAAGTATGTAAGGACTCACTGCAAGGTTTCAATGTATATGTACATTTACGACGGACTGAGGTTACTGTTAGTTGAGACGCACCTATGTGTACATGTTAAACCTTCTTTTTTTTTATTTTTTTTTATTTTTTGCTAAATATTAATACAGGTAAGATTATAACAAACAAGACATACATAATATGACCTAACAAAGGTTCTACGGGATCTATGGTTAGGTTTGCGGATAGGAAATTAGGTACTCATGACATTAAAATACCACGAGGGCATCTCTTGCTTTTGTGCTCACCCAGTCATATGGACCAAGCGAGTTGCCAAAACACGACGTCATGAGGTGGAAAATACGTGTAAAGCCTAGACGGTCGAATGGACCTTCTAAGTATACAACGCACTTTACCGAGGGTGAATGGTGGTAGCTTAAGATGGCATAATATTGGCTTACGGAGAGCCTATACTTTTTTTGTCCATATAGTAAAATAGAAAATATAAAGTACAGAAGACAAAAAAAACATAGCAATTCTTTTTATATAATGCAAATAGATAAATACAAAGTTTAACGTTTGAAAGAAATAATACGGGTAGTATGGACACTTTAGAGTATTTAGCCGCTACTGTTGATTAAGCTTTAACGTTTACCCAAGCGTAAAAAATTATCATAAATATCCACACTCCTGTAATTCTCTGTTAGGCAAAGTGAGTTTAAAGTATAAAGTCATACGCTAATTAACTAATCAGATTACAATTAGGTTCAGTTAGACGTACGTAGCTTTATATTAAACCAAACAAATCGTCAAACATACAATATTACAAACAAATTTCAAGTCTTACCTCCTTTTTTATCTCTAGAATGGGGACTGGTCCGTCACTCTGGCTTAAACCAAAGATTGCGGATTCGGGGGTAAAGGTACGGTCAGGGAAGGTGTTAGGCTCGCGAACCACCCATCAAACTGACGGCCTATACTATTTATTTGTAATATTATATATTTGACGCTTAAAAGAATATTAAAAAAAGACAATTTTATAAATCCTTACAAATTATTTACGTAGGTCGATTAACTAAGTTAGTGTATTTACAAATTATACAAACAATGAAACTAATTAAGACATTATAAAATAAGGAGTTAATATGACACCTCAGGCCTACCTGGATAGGACGTTTCGACAATTAGCTTACTTGAACTGACTTTAGGGCATCTTTATGCTCAAAATAAGATGAATTTATGTATGACTTTAGGGCGTCTTTATGCTCAAAATAAGATGAATTTATGTATGTGGAAGGTATTCTGGGAAAGTAGTATTTTGTATGGAATTTTCTATTAATTTTCTATGTCCTGAATAAGGGTGCAAAGGAGAGTATTTATACTAGCACAAACTCTCCTATAGGACCGTCCTATGCCATAGGACTGGCCCAAAAGGAGGGTAGCCCAAAAATAATACTTAATTTAATTTATATTTAATTTTATTTTGACAACACGACATTTTATGATAAAAACTAACATATTTAAATATACAATTTATTAATACAAAACTGTAGGTTATCAAAACAAAATAATTTTTTTATAAGTTTATTAACTAATATTTTTGGGCTTTTGGTTATTTGATTAAAAAGGTGAGTTATAAGTTAATTGTTTGGGCTTTTGGATTATGGGCTGGTCTTATGTTATAGGACAATCCTATAGAATAATTTGTGTTATACTAGTTAGGACGAGGGTATTTGACAAAATCTGAAATTTCTGTAAGATAAGAGTTTGTCTCCGGACGTCTATCTTGCTGCCTTTGGAATTGTAGTGCATCTGATATTCTTAACACTAATATTCATATGATATTACCAAGCCTACCCAAGCACTCGCAGACCTCTATCTCTATCTAAACCCACGTGCTACATATTTTTTCGCATTAGATTAGAATATACTTGTGCTTACCGTAACATCTCCGGTCTATGCGCATCTTTGTACGATTGGGCTTCCATAATGCAATATAAGGGGCCAAGTAATATAATTTAGTTGGGCATCATTTCATTGTCCCATTCTCACCGGACATTACACATATTGAATATGGGCTTACTAACTCAAATGGCCCAACGCATAAAAAGTAGGTTGCCTTTTACACAAATTGTTGCGTAAGACCACTTTATTCATAAGACTAGCCCAATAACTAAAAGCCCAAATAAATTAATTAATAAACTTGTAAAAAATTATTTTATTTTGATAACCTAAAATTTTATATTGATAAATTTTATATATAGATATGTTGGTTTTATCGTAAAATGTTGGGTTATTAAAATAAAATTAAAATATAAATAAATATAATTGTTTTCATTGGGCTTCTCTTCTTTTGGGTCAGGCCTATGCTATATGACGGTTCTATAGGAGAGTTGTTGTGCCTTTTATTATTTGGCTTAGAATGTGGTACATTGTCGAAGTGGACTGGGCTATAAAATGGTTGTTTTTGGGACGATTTTAAGCATAAATAACCTTATATCAAATTCAATTAAGGTTCATTCCGAATCATCAGGTGTTCAAAAGGCTAGTAGACATTTTGAGGTGTCTACATAGGGTTACGAGGACGTAACATTTGTTCTAAGATGGATAGGATGCTACACTGCGGTGATAGCCCTACATTTTACGGTATATTTCGTTTGTTTAGTGGTATTAATTATTTGGTGATACTTGTGGTATTATTTTTTTGGAAACGATTAGAGTTGTGGAGTAAGGGGTAAGTGTGTATGTAATACCTCGTATTTCTAGGATTTGGTTAGTAGTTAGTCAATGGTGGAAATGTCAAAAAGGATGTGTAAATGATAGTTTAAAACATGTTTCAAGGTGTATTTTATAAATAATAATTATATTAAGAATTATATCGTGAGACGGAATGAATAA
This sequence comes from Silene latifolia, assembly GCF_048544455.1. NCBI lineage: Eukaryota > Viridiplantae > Streptophyta > Magnoliopsida > Caryophyllales > Caryophyllaceae > Silene > Silene latifolia. The sequence goes on from NC_133538.1 coordinate 342,836,786, forward strand.
ATAAAATGATGGGGTAATAGTGAGTCGAAATGGACTTAGTAAATTGTGTTTGGCTAGTAATATCAGTTGATTTCTATTATTAATAGTAATAAGGTTGTATTGTGAAGGCTAGCTAATGCACAGTGGGATGATGATGCTATGTCAGGGATTACGAGGGATTACATTGTTTATGGAGAGATTATCTTTTTAGCAACTACTCTTGATACTTGCACATGACGGTATAAATTCTTAGCGGCATGAAACTTGCGAATGCAAATTTGTATTGAGCTTGTTCTTAATATTGTGTTTAAATTGTCATCCCTTCGACCTTGGCTAGCGGGTGAATAGCTTAGAGTTTTACTCTAAGTGTTGAGCACGGTTCTTTGAACCTTTGACGATATTGATATTGAGATTGGTTGCCTGAATATGTACCTATGTTATAGACAATGATGTTGTGAAGATAGACATGTTAATTGAGTTATGCATAGTGAGTGGTTTGTGTAATACACTGTAATTTGATAAGTATTTATAAGAATAATTTATGTAATTTGAATAATTAATTGAAAGTGCATTTATATTAATAATTGCAAATAGGACGGTAATTAATAATAAAATAATGAATGAGTCGGGAAGACGTATTGGGCCGACTGATAGGTATGTAATATGGTAGTAATAGTACTAGCAATTCTATCTTTAATAATAATAATAATAATAATAATAATAGTAATAATAATAATAATAATAATAATTACGATAATACTAATAACAATTGTATTTGTATAATAATAATAATAATAATAATAATAATAATAATAATATAATAATAATTACATAGTTTCCTAATACCGCTCTATATGACCTACCTTATCACTATAAATAGATGGTATGACCTAATTAGAGACCTTATTCACTCATAAATTCATAATCTCACAATAAAGAGAGAGAGGGAGATTAAGAAGGGAGAAAAGGAAGAACTCAGCTTAAGTTATCGTCCCAAGGTAATACTTTAAGACCGTCTCATGTATATACTTTGCCATATTATAACTCGATAATTAAACGACCATAGGACATGCTAGGACCGTGACCTTGACTGTGGGACACCAGGGTATGACCGGACCTACGTGGGATCACCAGGACCGTCGGGAAGGGGGTGTTTGAAGGGGTTGTTGTGGGGTGGTTGTGATAAGTTGAAATTGGAGTTTTGAAACCATATTGACTCGTTTTGACCTGGGTTCGGGTTGACTGGCACCTTGGTTATGGGTCGACTATGGTAGGTGCTAAAGGTGGTCAGAGGTGGTCAACGGCGGAGACTTGGTGGGTGTTTGACCGGAATTTGTGGGTAGTGTTTGTTGGCTGGAAACCATGAAATTTACTCGGTTTGACCATTGTTTCGCTTGACTCCGACCAAGACTGGGCTAGGGGTGTGACCTAGGTGATTAGTCGACCAAGGTGGGTTGTCTAGGGAGGCCGTAGGTGGTGTTTCGTGTGGTGGTGGTCGGAAAACCGCAAAACAGGGGAGATATGGGTGCTTGTGTGTGACCGTCTTAAACTGACTGTCGTGGCCTGTGTAGTGGTG